>NC_034409.1:0-2269 GCF_002078875.1 Numida meleagris
TTCCAGGGCTGTTTGTGTCCATTTGAGCCTGCTTCATATCTGGGTTGCTTTAAGGCAGTTTTGGTCAATTTGTTCTGATTTGGGGCATTCTGGGACTGTTCCTGTCTCTTTTGAATCTATTTTCTGCCATTTCTGTACATTTTTGGCAGCGTGTCCCCATTTGGGGCCAGTTGCGTCTGTTTAGCTCCATTTGGTGCATTTTAGGTGCATCTGGATCTTTCAGCTATGGATGCTGATAAGGCACGATTTTACTTTTAACCCCTTGTGATACTTAAAGTCATGTTCAACGCCCCTCTCTCGCTCCCAGCTCCTTTCCCTCTCACCCACTCTCCCAGCTCCCAGAACAGGACGGGCAGATCTCAGCTGCACAATCCAACGTTTCCACACTCTGGCAACTGGAGAGCAACAATCAGATACGCCACAGCAGGAAGCAATGCTGTATTCCCATGGAGAAGAAAAACAACAAGAAAACCAATGGGGTAAGAGAACAGAATCTGTGATTCTCTGCTGGTACGCAGCAGGAAAGGGCTGAATGGGGGAAAAGAGCCCGAGCCCATCTGCTCTCTGCCCCACCAGGCTACAAATGGAATGTGGGCAGAAGGAAAACCGCCCTGTTGCTCTTTGTGAGTGGAGTGCTGGTGGGCGTCATCGTCACGCTGGTGCCTGCGATAGGTGAGTGCCACCCAGCATCCCCACGGGGGACGATGGGGTTCCCAGCGCCCTGAGCTGCTCCCCAAGCACAGCCCCCATCCCAGCTCCTGGGGCGGCCACGCGCTGCCCTAAACCACGTTCTGCTCCACCTTCCCAATCTCTGCAGTCGTTCCCAGGGCATTGCCCCATGTCCGTGCATCCCAACCCTCACATCTGCTGCAGGGGAATGTTCTTTGCCTCTCACTTGCCCAACTTTCTCCCTGTCAGCGCTCCAGTATCTGTTGAGCTCACTTTGCCCACACTTCTCCCACGTGTGTCCCAACGCCTGGGTCGGTTTCCAAGGGAAATGCTATTATTTTTCGGACACAGAGAGTGACTGGAACAGCAGCAGGGAGCACTGCCAGCGCCTCAGAGCTTCTCTGGCCACCATAGACACCAGGGAGGAGATGGTGAGAGCGGGGCGTGAGCCGCAGTGCCAACACGGGGGTGGGAAACCCACACTGGTGGGGCCGCACCAACTGCTCCCGCTGCCCCCAATTCACCCCATGCCAAAGCCAGGAGGAGCTGCCTTTGTGGAAAGCAGCAGGCTGCGCAGGGACAGTGTCCCGTCCTCATCTGCCCCCTCCCTGCTCCCACCCGGCGCTGTCCTGAGCCGCGCAGCTCCAGGGGGAGGTCTTTGTCCACGCCATTCCCAACACAGCATCGCAGCGCTCCAAGGGCAGCGCCTTGCAGCCAGGTGGGGCCTGAGCTGCGGGGGAAAGTGCTCCAACCAACAGGCTCCAGTCACACGTGGCTTTGCTCACAGGAATTCATGCTGCGGTACCGGCGCCCGGCAAACTGTTGGATTGGGCTGCACAGGGAAGAAGGGGACGAGCGCTGGACATGGCCCGATGGCAGCGCCTTCACCAACTGGTCAGTCTGTGCGTCCGTCTGTCTGGGGGGGATCTGTTACAGGGTCTGTTTGGGATGGGTTTGGGATTGGGTTTTCCCATTCTCCTCCCTCTTGTGCTCAGGTTCCAGGTGCGAGGCGGAGGCCAATGTGCGTACCTGAACGGGGACAGGATCAGCTCAGCACTGTGCCACACGGAGAAGTACTGGGTGTGCAGCAGAGCCGACAGCTACGTCCTCTGGAGGGAGGAGACAGATCCACAGTGACAGATCCCATCTGCAGCGAGCTCGTCCCAATGCTGCTGGGCACTGCCATGCCATCAGTGTGTACTGGAATCTGCCTCTTTCCAGCACTCCTGCACTTGTTCCTGCATGAAACCACGCAGCTCTGCTCCTCACTATCTCTCAGGAAGCATGTATAATCCCCCTGTGCCTTAAAGGGAGGATCCTCTAAGGGCCCTTCACGGTCACAGCACCATGGAATAATCCCGTGGTGCTGAGCCACTGTGTCCGGACCCGAGGCTGGGGGTGTTTCTCCTCTCCTTGTGGGCTCTGTGTCACATTGCGGTGCCATCGCTCCCAGCCGCCCTCTGACTTTGGCTCTGGGCGCTGTCGCTCCCAGTGCTGTTCCACGGCCATAGCCCTGCACAGAGGGTTGATGCAGTCCCAGTTTTTGCTGAGCTGCAGCATTTTGTAATTCCACGGAGCTTGAAGTCAATTCACTTTTTAG
>NC_034409.1:4199-6286 GCF_002078875.1 Numida meleagris
CGGGACGCAGCGCTGCTCCTGCGGGACCGCGTTCCCCCACGGCGGCCGAGCGGGGCGGGATGCGGGGCGGGCACAGCGCGGTGTCACAGCCACGGTGCCGCGGGCACGGCTCCCCGTTGGCGGGCGGTGCCACGGGCAGAGCCGTGCCGCCGAGCGCCGAGAACGTCCCGGCACCGCAGGGCGGTAGCTCGGGGCGCGGTGCCCCTCCCCGGGGCGGGATCCCCGCTTGGAAACGGAGCAAAGCGGCGGCGCGGAGCGCAGCACCGAGGCGGAGCTTTCCCGGGCCGAGGCGGAGTTCTGCTGCGGCGGGCGCGCTCCGTCGTCCCCGTCCCAAAAGGGGACGGAGCAGCGTCTGCAGCGCTCTGTATTCCAACAACGGGAGCGTCCGCTGTGGCACCGCCCCGCGGGGCCTCTCGGAGCACTGGAGACGCGGCCCCTCTGATCCCGCTGTGCCCCGGCGCTGGGAGCTCCTTCCCCCCCACCGCCCTCGGCGGAGCCGCTCGGGGTTCGCGTTCCCCTCGGTTCCTCGCAGCTTTCGGCCCCAGTGGGCGCAGCCTCCGCTCCCTGCGCTCCCGCGCTCGCTGCCCTGGCTTCAGTTTGCTGCGGTGCCGCCCGGTTCTGCCTTTTTTCCCGTCGCGTCCGTCGCTCTGCTCCGCCCAGGGCGGACACGCTGGCGCTAAGGCAGCATCCGCTGGCACGGAGCTTCGGGGCCCGTTTGTGGCACCGAGGGAGGAAAGGGTCAAATACGGTTTGAAACAAAACAAGAAAAGGTGGATGTGGATTAATGGGGCAAGGAAACCTAGAAGTTGTTGGTTGGTCGTTGGAACCGAGCTGGAGGCTGCGCCCTGAAGAAAAGCAGCCGAAGCCGGATCCCCCTCCTCAACCGCGCCAAGGCCGGGAGCGCACGGCGAGGAAGAGGCGCGGCCTTCAGCCGCACCAGCCCCAGGCGGCCACCAGGGGGCGCTGCGCACGCACAAGGGTTGTGGAGCGCACGGTAATGAGTGCTTGGAGCTAATTGCAATAGCCCCTCTCTCCCTCCCTCAGCACTGCTCTGCATATCTACGCTTTGATCTGCACATACGGGAGATTTCCGCCTTTCGCTGTGCAAGCTGGGGAGGGGATTCCCCCCTTGCACGGGGCGTGTGGGCGCAGCGCCGTGATGAACACAGCTGCGCGGGAACCTTCCCGGTTTAAGGTTCGATTCCGCGAGTCACCGCCCGAGAGCGCGCGTCCTCCGCTCTGCAACCGCAGACGCGACGCAGGGGGAGCGTGGGGGGAACGGTAACGATCACAATCGAAGCGATATGAAGAAAGAAGTCGCTAATGAGGCCCGAGGGAGCGCCAACCATAGAGTGCGGGCACAGGGGAGGATAGCGCGGCCCCCTCCCCGAGCTGCGACTGACCAGCGCCCCCCTGCGGGCACCTCCAGGAGCGGGGCACGGCGCCGCTCTGTTTTCCCCTTACAACACCGCGGGGTGGCGCTGCTGAGCCAGAAACTGCGGGGCAGCCCTTAGAACCCGACTATTTCGTTCTATCGTTAACCTCGGAGATTCCTCCCGGGGGAGGTGCACCGTGCCCGGAAGTACTGTCATACCGGGACGATGCGCGGAGCGGAGGGAGCAAGCTCCGGGTCCAACTCCCGCGTCCAAAAATCCGTTTAATATAAAGTCCTCTCATCGAGGACGTATCAGATATTAAACTGATAAGAACAGATACTACACTTGATCTTAGCCAAAAGGCCGAGAAGCGATACTCACCCCTTCCCACCGGCCCCAACCCTCCTCACGCGCGCCCCCGACACCTCACGGACGCGCAGTCGCGCCCGTGCCGCCCACTTCCCCGCCGCCCCAGCACTGACCCCCACCCCGCGCCGTTCCCGTTCCCGCTCCGCCCGCGACCGCGGCCCCGCCGGGCCCCGGTGCACCGTGATGGGATCTCCCGGCGGCCCCTGCGCCTCACGCCGATTAGCATGGCCCCGCCCCTCGCCGCACAACTCCCTCCCATTGGGCGCGGCACAGTAAGCCCCGCCCCCAGCCCAGTCCCCGCCTCTCGCCTCTCAGTCCCCCGTGGCCGCGGAGCTATTGCGC
>NC_034409.1:12499-15565 GCF_002078875.1 Numida meleagris
ATTGAAACCTCAAATCTTAGTCCATTATTCTATCAATAACAGCGAGCGCTGCGCCTTTCTCTCACGCGCCGATACGATGCAATGCAGAAAAGCAGTACGGAGCAGCCCAAAGCCAGGCGCCGTGCGAGCGGCGCGGTTGGTTGTGGTTGTGCCTTTTCCTTTTGGTTTCCATCTCTGAGGTCCCACTAGAGTCACTTTGCTGCACTAAATCCCGTCACCCTCTCTCGCCCTCAGCACTCGCCGTGTCTGCGTGTAACCGTGCCCTCCTCCTTCCCTCCCCGTCTTCTGCTGGCGCTGTCCGTGCCCGCACGGCCCCGAGAAGCGGCCGCTCTTCTCCCCCATTCTTCTTGGCGGCTCCGTTCCAGCCGCCTCCAGGAGCCACTCCGGGCCCGAGGGCTCCGGCACCCGCGGGCCCCACTTTGTGAGCGCTGGGGCTGAGCTGGAGCGGGGCTCACGGCCGGCAGAGCGATGGGACCGCGCACGGCTCCGGCTGCGCCCAGCGGCCCCGGGAGGCTGGGAGGAGTCACGGAACCGCGGAACGGTGGAGCTGGAAGGGACGTGAACCGTCACCGAGCTCCGAGTCCCCCATCGTGGGCCGGGTGCCCCCAGCTCGGGCTGCCCAGGGCCCCATCCACGGCCTCGGGCACCTCCAGAGATGGGGGACCCACAGCTCTGGGCAGCAGTGCCGGGCCGCACCGCCTCTGGGTGAAGGATTTCCCCCACATCCGACCTCAGTTTCCCCTGCTTCAGTTTAACGCCGTCCCCCCGCGCCCCATCGCTCTCTGCCCACGTACAAAGCCGCTCTCCTCCCGTGTCCGGGCCTCTCCAGGCACCGAAGGCCGCAGCGAGGCCTCCCCGCAGCCGTCCCTTCTCCAGGCCGCATTCCCCCTCCCTCGGCCTTTCCCCACCTGGAGCTGCCGCAGCCCCCGCCCGTCCCCGTGCCCTCCTCTGGCCCCGCTCCCACAGCCCCACGTCTCCGCGCTGCGAGCCCTGGCCCGGACGCAGCGCTGCGGGGGAAGGGGCTCCCGAGGGCAGAGCAGCGGGGAACGCTCCCCTTCCCTCCCCCCCCGCCCCCCGTGTTGGTGCAGCCCGGGGTGCCGCTGCCGCTGGGAGAGCGCCCCGGGACGTGCGGAACAGCGCCCTCTGCTGGGCGGAGGCGGCACTGCACCCACAGCGCTCGTTCTGCTGTTAACCTTAGAGACTCCTGCCGGGGGAGGTGCACCGTGCCCCAAAGTACTGCCAGACCGGGACGGCGATAGTAACCGCGAGGACAATACAAATAATAGCAGAAAGTATAAGGGGAGTCACGAAAAGCAGGCACAAACGCAGAGAGTAACGCTAATGATGATAATCAAAGCGATATGAAGAAATAAGTCGTTATTGAGGCCCGAGGGAGCGCCAACCATAGAGTGCAGGCACACGGGGGGATAGCGCGGCCCCCTCCCTGAGCTGCGACTGACCAGCGCCCCCTTCCGGGCACCTCCAGGCACGGGGCACGGCGTAGCTCTGCCTCCCCGTGCGACACCGCGGGGTGGGGCTGCTGAGCCAGAAGCTGCGGGGCACTCACAAGAACCGGAGTACTTCGTTCTATCGTTAACCTCGGAGATTCCTCCCGGGGGAGGTGCACCGTGCCCGGAAGTACTGCCATACCGGGACAATGCGCGGAGCGGAGGGAGCAAGCTCCGGGTCCAACTCCCGCGTCCAAAAATCCGTTTAATATAAAGTCCTCTCATCGAGGACGTATCAGATATTAAACTGATAAGAACAGATACTACACTTGATCTTAGCCAAAAGGCCGAGAAGCGATACTGTCGCACTCCCTCCGGCCCCAACCCACCGCACGCGCGCCCCCGACACCTCACGGACACGCAACCGCGGCCCGCACCGCCCTCGTCTCCGCTCCCCCCGTGTAACTCCCCCGCTTTCCCACATGCCGCGCCGTTCCCGCTTCGCCCGCGATCGCGGCTCCGCCGGGCCCCGGTGCACCGTGATGGGATCTCCCGGCGACCCTCGCGGCGCTGATTTGCATAGACCCGCCCCTCCGCCCAATCCCCGCCCACCACGCGTCCCTCCGTGCCGTTGTGGCCCCGCCCACCTCCCCTTCCATCCCCTCAGGGACGTTCTGCTCCGCTGGCCCCGCCCACCGCCCGTCCCTCCCTCCTCCCATTGGTGCGCTGCTCTGTTGGCTCCGCCCCCGGACCTGACCACGCCCCTTCCGTGTCGCCCCGCCCTCCGCCCCTCCCTCTTCCTATCCCTCCCGTTCTTGCGCTGCGAGGGTTTGGCAGTGAGGGTCAGTGGACGACGGGAAGGACGCGTACATCAGTTTAGTCAAAGGAATCCGTGAGCGCCGGGTCTCCAGCTTTCTTATTCAGCTCCGCTCGGTGCGTGAACAGCGCTGTTACGGGAACTGAGTTATTGGAGAAGAATGGAGGTGGATGGCAGCGCAGCGCGGCTGTGTGGCTGCGCTATGTCGATGCAGAACCCGGACCCTGGGAGCGCGCCCTTGTGTCACATCGCCCGGTGCGTGCGCTGAGCAGTGAAGGAGCGCGGCCTTCCCACACCGAGTGGGGCTGGGGAGTTTGCTTCCTGGATTTCGGATGGCAGCAGAGCTGCACCTCAGTGCCGGGACAGCAGCATCACAGCAGCGTCACTGCAACACCACTGCAACACTGTGCACACTGCAGCACCATGACAGCACCACTGCAACACCGTCACAGCACCATGACAGCGCTGTCACAGCGGTGTCACACCACCACGGCACCATCACAGCACTGCAATCACAGCACTGCAATCACAGCACTGCAATCACAGCACTGCAGCACCATTGCAACACCATCACAGCACCATTGCAACACCACCCCAGCACTGCAATCACAGCACCGTCACAGCACCACTGCAGAACTGCAGCACCACCATGGCACCACTGCAACACCGTAGCAGCACCGTCACAGCACTGCAGCACCATTGCAACACCGTCACCATTTCCTCTGTACTCAGCCCTGGTGAGGCCCCACCTCGAGTGCTGTGTCCAGTTTTGGGCCCCTCACTGCAAGAAAGACATTGAGG
>NC_034409.1:15870-23096 GCF_002078875.1 Numida meleagris
AGGCTGGACATTAGGAAATACTACTTTTCTGAAAGAGTGGTCAGGCGCTGGAATGGGCTGCACAGGGAGGTGGTGGAGTCACCATCCCTGGAGGTGTTCAAGAAACATTTAGATATAGCGTTGAGAGACATGGTTTAGTGGGGTTATTGGTGGTAGGTGGATGGTTGGACCGGATGATCTTGTAGGTCTTTTCCAACCTAGTTAATTCTATGATTCTGTGTTCACAGCACCATTGCAGCACCATGACTGCACCATCACAGCACCACCACAGCACTCCAATCACAGCCCTGCAATCCCAGCCCTGCAATCCCAGCCCTGCAATCCCAGCACCGCAATCCCAGCACCGCAATCCCAGCACCGCAGCACCTCACTGTGCCCGTCCCCGGTCCCAACCCTCCCCAGGCTGAGGCGGGAGCTGCACGCTATGAGCACTGCAGGCACGCATGTCTCAGCGGGGCCAGCTGCTGAGCTCGGCAGGGCTCTTCCTGCAGCTGTGCAGGGCTCGGCCATGGCAGTGCTGAGGCCATCCCATGTCCCTCTGCCCCTCTGTCTCCATCTCTCAATTCCGAGGATCTCCGGTTCTGCACACGGTGGAGCAGTGCTGTCACTGCTGCGATGGCACAGACGCCAAGTTCCTGTGTCCCCTTTGGGTCTTCCCCCCACGGACAAAAGGAATGGGCGTGCGGGTGTGTGAAGGGGCAGCGCTGGGGACAACTCGCCGCGTTCATTCATTTATTTTCTGTGGTTCCCGACACCGCTCCTCAGCCCGACCCATTTGGTGCGGAGGGCTTTGATGGAAGAGAGCCACACTCAGCGGTGGCAGCAGCAGTGCGGCTGTGACAGGAGCGTCCTGTCAGCCCCAGGATGGGTGTTCTCTTCAGCCTGAGCACGAGTGTTCCCTTCAGCCCGTGGGTTCCTATGGATGGAGCTCCAACGCTGCAGAGAGCGCCGGGAGCGGTGTGAGCGCTGCGGAGGTGTTGGTGGCACAGTGGCAGAGTGGGGCGGCGATGCCTTTTGTGTTGGTGACTGCTGGAATCTTTCTGTGCCCATCAGAGATTTCTCCACGCTGCGTTCTCACAGCGCTCCTTGCAACTCCAGCATCGCCCCGGGTGCAGCACGGTGCCAATGGGTGCGGGCAGCGGGACGCAGTCGGCGTGCCGAGCCGACGGCCTTTGGGCTGTAAGAAGTCCTTGGGTGATGCCACACAGCCCCCATTGTTCTGACCCTGCCCTGTGTGCACACCTCCAAGTTTCCGTGTTCGTGCAGCAGCGTGCGCTCCGACACCCACAGGTCTATGGCAGTTCCTTTCTGTTCTCATTTCCATTCTTAGGTGCATGGAATGGTGTTTGTTTCTTTCAGCACCGCTGTCCTTCCCGGCTGGCTCTCTCCCAGCCCCGTTTACACGCTGTGCCGGCGGTTGTTGATCATGGCCACAATGTGCGACAGGTCCAAACTCTTCATCATCACCTCCATGAACTCGTCGTCCTTCCTCGCTCCCTCCACAAATTCATCTAGGGAAAGTTCCCCTGTGGGGCACAGACAGAGCAGAGTGGGATGAGGGCACCAGGGGGATACCCCCGTTCTGCCTTTCCCTGTGGGTGGACGTTTGGGGGGCACTGCCTGCTCCTACCTCTGCCATCAGCTACACCCAAAAAGGGACAAAGAAACCCTACAAAATGCACATTGTCAAAATACAGCCAAGGACTGAGTACCAGGGAACGAATCCCATTGTACCCGTCACGTGTGATGTAGGAGAAAAATGTCTCAGTGAAGTACATGGCTTCATGTAAGAAGGAAATACAAAAGGAAAAGGTGCTCAGAGGAAGCAGGAAGAGGAACCATAGAATCATGGAATGGTTTGGGTTGGAAGTGACCCTAGGGATGGTCTGGATCCAACCCCCCTCCAGGGGAGGGACACTCCCAAAAGAATGGGTTGCTCATTGGGAAACACGGACACCTCTGTGGGATTGGGGTGATCTGAATGGGATGACAGCAGTGTGATTCTCACCATCTCCATTCACATCGATTTTGTTGAAGACGCGGTTGGTGAACTCCTCTGCGCTCGTCTCGTGGTCACCGCCATTGATGGCACGAATGGCCTGGAAGAGGAGAGCGGGATGGGAGCTGCGGAGCTGCTCCTCTGTGAAGGGAGCTGCCCCTGCCCCGGGCACAGCGATATGCATAGGAAAACACAGCAGGAATCCTCAATCCTGACAGCTGGCCCCAAGGGCATGAGGGTCTGGAGTGTGGAAGGAGTGGGTCGGAGCAGAGAGCTGCCCTATGTCGGGTTGGGCAGAATGGAAGCACTGCAGATAGGGCAGAATTGGGATCCTGGGTGAAACCACCTCATATTCAGCCCTCCGTGGGGCAGAGCTGGGGTGGAAGATGAGATCTGTGCTGCCTTCGTGCTGAGAACCACTCTGTCCTGAGAACCATTGGATAAATACAGGCATCCCTCCACCACTGCAGGGCCCAACACAACTAAGGGCAGGTTGTCATCGGGTGGGTGTGAAGGAAGATGGGAGAAATACACTGCCAGGATCTGACAGGTTAAAGTAAAACCTGGTATAGCGCCTTGCAGCATGGCAAGAAGGGGAAAATGAAGGAAAACAAGGAAAAATGGGGGGAAAGAAGGGAAAATGGGAAAAAAAAACACACAAGAAAATGGAGACCAAGTGGAGACCCTCTGATTGCTGCCACGAAGCCGTTGCTGTTGTTCCAACCAAACCCGGTCTTGGAAACCACCGCTCCTCAAACCGCCCGTCAGAGTCAGCCCCGTCTCATGGCGTGGACACTGAGGAGCTGACCCTAAAAGCAGGGACCTCACTGCACTGCCACTGCCCACGTGGGAACAGGGACCGATGGAGGACGCTCCCTACATCTACTCTTCCTCTTTCCAGCTCCTGAAAGGAGGTTGCGTTCTCAGCCTCTGCTCCCAGGGAGCAGTGATAGGATGAGAGGGGATGGGCTCACGGTGTGCTGGGGAGGGTCAGGTTGGAGACTGGGAACAATCTCTGCTCCAAAGAGCGGTCAGCACTGGCACAGGCTGCCCAGGGCAGTGGGGAGTCCCCGTCCCTGGGGGTGTTCCAGCACCATGGGGATGTGGCACTTGGGGACGTGGTCAGTGGGCACGGTGGGATGGGTTGGGGTTGGACTGGGAGATCTCAGAGCTCTTTCCCAGCCTCAGTGATTCTCTGATTCTCTGATTCTATGACACTGTGCAGAGAGTACAGCTGAAATATTGCAGAACACGGGTTGGTTCCTGGACAGCTGCAAAGTCCCGCAGCCGTCTGTGCTGTGAGATGGGCTGTGGTGGCAGCCAGGGGTCCACCTCCAGCACTGCAGGGAAATCTGCCCCAAAGCCCAGTGCTGTTCGAGAGGACCTCAACCAAGCTCATCTGCTTTGGGAACACAAAAAGTCTCATCGTGTGCTGGAAATCGCCATCGAGGAAAGCGAACGCCGCGCGCTGGGGACTCACCTTAATGATGTTGAGCAGCTCGTGGCGGTCGATGCAGCCGTTCCCGTCCACGTCGTACAGCTTGAAGTACCAGCGCAGCTTCTGCTCCATCTTCCCACGCAGCACCAGGCTGAGGGCCGCCACGTACTCCATGAAGTCGATGTACCCATCCTGGGGCAGAACGAGATGGGGAACCGCTCAGTGCCTCTGAGCCGCTGTCAGGATATGCTCCTCCAGCACGGAGCTGGAGCCTGGCACTGCGATCCCGAGGTTTAACGGCGGCTGAAATCCGGATGGGGAATCATCGTCCCTCAGTGGTCCCCAGTAAATACTTCAAGGAATCGAGGAGGGAAAAACAACCCGAAACTTTCATTTATTGCCGTATTTAGGCAGAGTGAGGTGCTCGTCTGGAATGCTATTAAATAAATACGCGCAAAAGGGGAATGTTGGGGGGTTGGTGGAGCGCTGCTGTTCTACAGTTCCTTGCCATTGGTTATAAAAGCAATTTTATTTAACTATTGAACCACTAATGAGCCAAGACCAAACAATGTGGGCCCACCTCCACCGGCTGCCGTGCTCTGATCCATTCCTCTCGCCATCATGCTCATTTTATTCGGGTTTTGTCCCAGGATGATGGAATCTGAATTGGAACCTGTCCCTAAGATGTGGTTCACTGCAGCGCACAGAGCTCACGGGAGAGCTCTGAGCAGCGCTGGGTGGATGGCCAGTCCCTGAACTTCTCAAGGGATGGCAGCATGGCTGGGACAGCTTGCACAGGAACAGGAAACACAGCCATTAATTAACAGAGCTGCTTCTCAGCACTGTCGTTATCGGGGCACAGAATCGGGAGGGGGAGCATTTGGGGAGACAGCCGGGGGTCCTTGTGCGCTGGGGAGAGCCACGCGGGATTGATTTAATCCTTGGAACACCGGGAAACCAATTCCTCCAGGGTGTTACAGAGATCTATACAATGTTTGAGTCTGGAATTTGAGTCTGGTATTTGAGCCTTTACTGCCTCATGTACGTATTGTTGAAGGACAACGAAAGGCTCAAGAAAGCTCCAGCTTTCAGCCTCACCTCCTCCCGCTGGCATCTCGCAGGTCAAACGAGCTCCAACCAATCAACACACTGCAGCCATATCTCAAGATTCAGAGGTGAACTTGAACGGGGCAGTTAGATAAGGAGGCGTTGCTCCCCGTGGCTGTCACCTATATCATTATTGACACACCACAATTTGCCCCTTGTATTCTGCTGCCTTACACTGATGTCCCTTGGCAGCGTTGTAACAGAAAACACAGAACTCCCCAGTGCTGCAAGGGTTGGTTTGCTGTTAGATGTAATTACTGATGGTCTGGACAAGGGGATTGAGTGCATGCTCAGTAAGTTTGCAGTGACACTGAGTTGGGAGGAAGCGTCGATCGGCCTGGGGGTAGGAAGGCATCCAACGGGATGAGCTCCAACACACCCAAGTGCTGGGTCCTGCATGTGTGTCACACCAACCCCACGCAGCGCTGCAGGAGTGGGGCAGTGGAGCTGTGGGGGTCTGCAGCACAGCGCTGTGGGAAGCGGCTGAGGGAGTGGGATGGGGCAGTGTGGGGCAGAGGGGCTCAGGGAAAGCCCAGTGCTCTCTGCCACTCCTGAAAGGAGGTTGGAGTGAAGTAGGGCTTGGTCTCTGTCCCCAGGTAAAGGTGATAGGACGAGAGGGGATGGGCTCATAGTGCGCTGGGGAGGGTCAGGTTGGAGACTGGGAACAATCTGTGCTCCAAAGAGCGCTCAGCACTGGCACAGGCTGCCCAGGGCAGTGGGGAGTCCCCATCCCTGGGGGTGTTCCAGCACCATGGGGATGTGGCACTTGGGGACGTGGTCATTGGGCACAGTGGGATGGGTTGAGGTTGGACTGGGGGATCTCAGAGCTCTTTCCCAACCTGAATGATTCCACAGTTCTCTGGTTCTCTGGTTCTAAGCAGCACGTTCTTTCTCGCGGAGAACTCACCTTATTCATGTCGAAGGTACGGAACATCTGCTCGATGTACTCATTGGCCTGGGGGTCCAGCCCACGCAGCCCGAAGAACTGCTTGAACTCGTGCTCCGTCAGTTGCCCAGAGGGACACTCCGTCATGAACTTCTTGTACCAGTGGTGGATCTCCACCGCCTGCAGGTCGTCCACCGTGGAGCTGTTGTTGTTCCCCATGGTCGGAAGGAGGAACCCTGCAGGAACAGTCCTCCCCGTCCCGCTGCTCTCACAGCAGTGCCCCTTTGCTCCTGTCCACGTTCAACGTTAGTCCCAAAGGAAAAACCTCTGACCTTCCCCAAGCCCATTAGGAACATTAATCTGATTAATGTTAATCAGAAGCTGATTTACAGACCCCAAAGTTTCAATGATACAAACATTCTGCTTAGAATGGAAAGAAGTTGTGAGATAATCCAGCAAAGCTCTGCTATTCCGGGAGCTGCACTGGGGTCAGGAGGTTAAGCAGATGCCTCAGAGCTGCGCTGCTTTTGGACACTGCCCTATTTTTAACCTCGGTATAATTAGACACAAAGATGAGATGAAAACACTGCAAGATGCGGGGTTTGGTGTGGGGTGAAGTTCTGCCTGGGTTTGGGTGATCTGGATTTATAGACTTGGAGGTGGTGGGTAATTTGGTGTATAGGACCAAGGATGACCCATCATCAGCATCAGTTCCCTGTGGGAAAAGCCCCATCTCTACACACTGCACAGAAGAGCAGATGAGGAACCAAGCCCTGCTGTGACCCTGCCAGCCCCAGAAACCCTACAGAGGGGCAGCCAACTCCTGCAGAACCCATCTGCAAAAAGAGGGGGGAGCGCAAAGCAGCCACGCCAGGGAACCCTATTCGTGAGAGAAAATCATCCCCTGCCCCAGCTTCTCCTGGGGCTGCCATAGGAGAGGTGACACCCATCTCCTGGACCCAGTGGGACTGGTCAGCAGAGCACCTGGCTGTGGGTCACTGCTTGGGGCATGGGAAGTGCTGTGGGGGTGGGAAAGGGCACTGGGGGACTGCACAGGACTGGCTGTCTTCAAAGGTCCCATCCAACTGAACGGTTCCATTCCTATTCTAGTCTAGACTAGCCTATTCCTATTCTATCCCATTCCATTTTATGTTGTTCCCATTCCATTCCTATCCCATTCTATTCCATTCTATTCTACCCTATTCCGTTCTATTTTATTCCTGTTCCATTCCCATCCCATCCCATCCCAAGTATGGAGTATGGGATATGGAGCTGTATGGGAATGTATGCAGTATGGGGCTGTATGGGATATCGGGCTGTATGGGACTGTATGGGGTATGGGGTTTATGGGAGCAAAGAGCTGTATGGGGGGGCACAGGGCTGTATGGCGGGCATAGGATTGTATGGGACCAGGGAAGCGAACGGTGGAACAGGGCTGTATGGGGGGCATAGCGCTGTCTGGGGGCAATGAGCCGTATGGGGTACAGGGCTTTATGGGAGCAAGGTGCTGTATGGGATCATGGGGTTGTATGGGGATACGGGGCTGAATGGGGACAAGGAGCTGTATGGGAGCGTAGGGCTGTATGGGGGCCATAGGACTCTATGGGGCCATGGGGCTGTATGGGGGCCACAGGACTCTATGGGGCCATGGGGCTGTATGGGGCCATAGGATTCTATGGGGCCATGGGGCTGTATGGGGGCATGGGGCTGTATGGGGGCCATGGGGCTGTATGGTGGCATGGGGCTGTATGGGGGCCATAGGATTCTATGGGGCCATGGGGCTGTATGGGGGCCAT
>NC_034409.1:23191-70595 GCF_002078875.1 Numida meleagris
ATGGGGCTGTATGGGGGCCATAGGATTCTATGGGGCCATGGGGCTGTATGGGGGCCATGGGGCTGTATGGGGGCCATAGGACTCTATGGGGCCATAGGACTCTGTGGGGCCATGGGGCTGTATGGGGGCACAGGGCTGTGTGGGGCTGTACAACCCCATGTACAAATGGTACCAGGTAACAGTTTGAGCAGAGCCAACTCCCATTTACCTTCTCCAGGGCATATAAACGAAACGTAATGAGGATGAAAGTGAACTAAATTAGCCGTAGGCAGCTGGTAATTAGAGAAATTGCTCTCTCCCAGCTCATTAAAGCGAAACAAAGCCGGAAGCGGCGACGGGGAGGTCAGAACCCGTGGGTGGGACGGGAGGGGGCGTGGCCACGAAGGGGGCGTGGCCTCCAGAGCAGGGGAAAGCCCCGCCCCCCGGCTCGCCTGACTGGTCGCTTCCTTGTTATGGGGCGGGGCTTCCGAGTCCGGCTCGGGATTGGCTGTTTAGTGCCAAGTGTCCGCGATCAGCTGTGGGCGGTCTCCTCAGCTCCGCAGCTGATTGGCTGTCCTGCTGGGGGGTGGGGCTAGGGGCCGGAAGCCGCGGCGGCGCGTTCCGGTGCTGAGGTGGCCGAGGTGGGTTGGGTTGTGCTGGCGTGCTGCGCCGCGGTAGGTTGGTGCTTTCTCTCCGTTCTCTGGTGCTGTCCTGCGGCTGCGGGCGGTCCCCGCACGGCCCCGGGCTGCGTTCAGCCCTCTGGGCTCGGGGTGGCCTCGTGGGGCGGGGTGGCTTCGTGGGGCGGCTTCGCGGGGCGGCGGGGAGCAGGCCCTGAGGTGCTGCTGCAGTCCGCGTCTCACAGAGGCTCCGAGCTGCGCCTGGGGCTGTGGGGTGGCAGCAGCGCCCGAATGCCTCCGGGAGAAGGAAAAAAGCGAAGAACGGAGACTAATTGGTGTATAATGCAGCCACAGTAGGGCGAGCGAGGGGGAAGATGCTGTCAAGTTCTTTATCTGCAACCTGTCTTTAGAAATGGGAATGGATAAGTGTATGTATGTATGTATATATACAAGTCTTTGTTAGTTGTATGCAAAAAGTGGAAATCTGGAGTGAGGTCCGTGTGAGCCCCGAGGTGTGATGGAGCCTGCACTGCGGTCAGTGTCAGCCCGTGGGAGTGGTGGAAGCTGCACTGAGATCGGTGTGAGCCCGGAGGGGCAGTGGAACCCGATTGTGATCAGTGTGAGCCCAGAGGAGCAGAGGCTGCTCGCTGCCAGCGGCGCTGTTTGCACACTGGGTGAGGCAGTGGAGTGTGCCCTGAGCTGTGTGCGTCCTCCTGTGTTTGCTGCCTGCTGTTGATGAGGGAGTTGGCCAGCCCTGCGTGATTCCTTCCTGCCGTATGCTCAGCTTCAGCACGGCGTTTGGTTTTGTTTCCCGCGGTGTTTTGCTCTAGAACAGGCTTGCTGTGGCTCAGGCAGAGGTGCTGTTCTCTGGGTGAAGAGGGGCTGCGTCGCTGGGCCCAAAGGGGTGGGACTGGGGTTAAACCCCGTTGGTGGCTGTTTACCAGCGGCTCTCCCCAGGATTGGGGTGGTTTTAACAACTTTATCAGTGATCTGCACGAGGTGGTCGAGTGCCCCCTCAGGAAGTTTGCAGATGGTACCAGCTTAGGCAGGAACATTGGTCTGCCTGAGGTTAGGAGTCATAGAATCCTTAGACTTGGAAGGGGCCTTTAAAGGTCAGCTAGTCCGGCTCCCTTCAGTGCACAGGGACACCACAGCTCCATCAGGTTGCCCAGGGCCTGATCCAGCCTCACCTTGACAGTCTCCAGGGATGGGGCACCCACCACATCTCTGGGCAACCTGTTCCAGTGCCCTACCGCCCTCACTGGGAAAGACTTTTTTCTTATATCCAACCTAACCCTCCCCTCTTTGAGCTTGAAGCCATTTTTCCTTGTTCTATCTCCACAGACTCTGCTCAAGAGTCTGTTCCCTTCTTTCCTGTAGCTCCCCTTTAAGTACTGGAAGGAAGATCTGCAGAGGGATGTGGTTAGGATGGGTTGATGCTGTTCAGCAAGGCCAAATGCAGTGCCCTGTGCCTGGGTCATAACAACCGTGTGCAGCAGTGTTGGTATGGAGAAAAGTGCCTGGAGGAAAAGGACCTGGGGGTGTTGGTCAGCAGCTGAACACGAGGCAGCAGCGTGCTCAGGTGGACAAGAAGGCCAGTGGTGTCCTGGCTTGGAGCAGCAGCAGTGTGGGCAGCAGGAGCAGGAGGTGCCCGTCCCTCTGTATGGCACTCCTAGGGCTGTGCCTCAGTGCTGGATTCTGTTTGGGGCTTGTCTGTCTACAAGGAAGTGAGTTGTTGGAATGCATTCGAAAAATGAGGCTGGCAAAGGGACTGGAAAAGAAGATCTCTGAGCAGCAGCTGAGGAAATCCAGGTAGTCCCATGTGGGGAAGTGGGGGCTGAGGGGAGAACTCATTGCTCTACGTCTGCCTGACAGGATGCTGCAACGAGGAGGTGCAGGTCTCTGTTCTCAGGTGACAAGTGATGGGATGCAAGGGCATGGCCTCAAGTTGTGCCAGGAAGGGTTTAAATTGGACGTTTGGAAGAGTGTCTCGGTGGACAAGGGTGGTGAGGCACTGCAATGGGCTGCACCAGGCAGCGGTGCTGCTGCCATCCCTGGAGGTATTTAAGAGATGTGTGGATGTGGCACTGAGGGATGTGGCGTGGTGGTGGGGTCTGATAGCGTTAGCTGGTGGTTGGACTCGATGATCTTAGAGATCTTTTCCAGCCGGGATGACTCGATGATGCTAAGCAAATAGGAAGTGCAAGCACCAGGCTGTTCCTGCCACAAGTCTGTGAGACTCGTGTGTCTGCTGACCCAGCTTTGGGACAGTAATTCAGCTGTTCCTGAGTTCCACCTCTGGGGTGGTGCAGAGAAGATGGAGCCAAGCTGCAGTGGTGCCCAGGGATGGGATGAGGCAGTGGACACAAACTAGAATGCAGGAAATTACCTCTGAACACCAGGAAGAGCTCATTTGCTGCGTAGATGACGAGGCCCTAGCACAACCCAGAGCAGCTG
The DNA here is from genome assembly GCF_002078875.1 of Numida meleagris. Lineage (NCBI taxonomy): Eukaryota > Metazoa > Chordata > Aves > Galliformes > Numididae > Numida > Numida meleagris. Next base: position 26,245 of record NC_034409.1, read on the forward strand.
TGGAGTTTTCCTCCTTGGGAAGCTGTCTGGAACTGATCTGGAGTAGAGGTTCTGGGTGACCCAGCTTGAGCAGGGGAGTTGGGCGAGGTGACCTTCAGGGTTCCCTCCTAAGCTCTCCCGTTCTGTGACATTCTCATGGGTTTGCTTTGAGCAGTTCGCAGCCCTCTTGTCCGGAGGAGGCCAGGACTGGACAGAGAACTCCAACTGTGGTGTCCCCAGTGCTGGGAGGGGAGCAAGGATAGCACCTCCCTCCTGGCAGTGCTCCCAATGCAGCCCAGGATGCTGCTGGTCGTTGGGGTGCTGGCTCCTGGTCACTCTGTTGTCCTCCAGCACCCCCAGGTGTTTCTCTGCAGGGCTGCTTTCTAAGTGTGTGCCTGGGGCCCGTGCTGCTGTGTGTTCCTCCATGTCCCTGCTCTACCAATTATTGTGCATTTGTGGCTTTGAGGAGCTGTGGCCTCATGTGCAGGAATTCTGTTCTGCAGGCTGCAGAGCCCGAGTTTGTTTTCTAAAAGCATTAGAAATCAGAGTGTGTGTTTGCAAGAACGAGAAAAATGACATTTTCTGAACAAGGGAGAGTTTTCACTTCCTATGCTTATTGCAGACGAGTGATTGCAGTAGCCCCAGAGCGTGCTGTGTAGGAAGGAGAGTGGTTTTATTTCCTTACCATCAAATGAATTGTTCTTCTTCTCTTCTTGCTTTGTTCCTGCGGCCTGCCAGCAGCCACGAGATAAACAGGAATGGTGTGAAGGACCCGTGCGTTCCAGTGCCCTGGAAACCTCTCCCCCACTGAACGAGCAGACCTGTGAGCTCCTCATCCATGAAAGAGGTTGGTGTTCACGTGGCCTTTTTGCTTCCTGATAGAGAAACACGTGTGAGCAATGCTTTGTGTAAAGTCAGGTAGTTAGAAGCTGTGACTGCCACACAGGAGTGATGCAGCTGTGTTCTCTCTCTTGTGCAATGTGAGAGGAAGAGTTCGTTTACAGAGATTGAGTGTATCACTGTGGCCAGTTTCAGAAGTGTCCTTCTGGCTAAGCAGACACTTCAAAACTTAATTTTAACGTAAGCTCGAGTTTGTATCTAATGTGATACTTGCATGTCCTATTGCAGTCAGGCTAGAGCAGTGAGAACTAGGAGCAAAATAAAAACTCCTTCTGCCTCCTCTCTCTGAGCAGTGTGAGGGAATGGGAGTCACGTTCAGTTTAGAACACTTCGCCTCTGCACTCCTTCATCCTGGCTCTTCCCACACTCCTCCATGAGGTCCCTCCCATGAGATGCTGCCCTTCCCAAACTGATCCTGCCCAGGCTTCCCTCAGGCTGTGGCTCTTCAAGAGCTGCTCCAGCGCAGCTCTGCACCATGGGGCACATCCTTCAGGAATGGATTGCTCCAGCGTGGGACCCCTCGGGCTGCAGCTCCTGTCTGATGATGTGCTCCAGTGTAACTTGTCTCCATGGGGCCAGCTCCTGCGGGGCCTTTCTGTGGGCCACAGCCTCTTCAGGCCACATCCACCTGCCCCGCAGTGGGCTGCTCTCAGCAGGCTGCAGGGAACTTCTGTTCCGTGCCTGGAGCACCTCTTGCCCTCCTTCTGCACCCACCTTGGTGTTCTCTTTCTCTGAGTGGCACAGCATTTCTTCCCCTTCCTTCAGTCTGCTCTCCCAGAGGTGCACCAGGCATGTGGAGCTGTCTCTGCTGTGAAGCAGCTCCTGCACTCCTCTGACAGAGGGCACCCCCGCAGCCAAAACCTTGTCACGTAAACCCAGTGTGATTCCTGAGGTTTTACTGCTCTCTCTGTTGCTGTTTAACCCTGGCAGGCAGCTCAGCACCACGCAGCTGCTTGCTCTCTCTCCCCAGGCGGGATGGGGAAGGGGATGGGAAAGGCAGAAGCGTGAGAACTCAATGAGCTGAGGTAAACCACCATGTTCTCTTTGCAGAAGAATTGTATTCTCCATAAGCCCGGTCTCCTTTGTGACATTAGAGATCAGCATGGAGGGATGCCTTTTTTTTTTTGTTGTTTTTGCCCAGCAGTTTTGGCTGTATCCTGACTCTTTGCTTTGTTTCAGGCTGAAGATGCTGAGCCGCTTGTCAGGTTTAGCAAATACTGTTCTACAAGAGCTGTCCGGTGACGGTGGAGATGCAGTTACTGAATCTGAATCCTCTGCCACTGTAAGTACGCTGTAGTGGAAAGACTTCCAGACCTGACAGAGGAATAGTTTTGGGAGTATAAACCATCTGGCTGCAGTGAGGACTGTTTCCTCCTTCTTTGCTGCTGAGTGCTTAACTGAGCTACTGAGCTGATGTTCCACTCTGCTTCTCCTGTATTCCCAGCATCTTAAGTCAGCACTTATGTGGGGCAGACCAAAATCTACTTAGTTTCGAAATCTCGAGATGATGCTAGAAAAAAATATTAGAATTAGAATGAAGAAAGACTTTCAGGTCCTAATGGTTCTGCATGGCGGGAAGGGGAACTCTGCACAGTTGGGTGCCACAAGAAGACTTTGACCTGCGTGCTGCTCTTTAGTACCTGGGGCAGTGGAGAGCACGTGAGTGATAGCATCTCCCGAGAGCCACTCGCTTCAGCTTTCCTGTGTTCATCAAAGATGCATGCATTCTTTTTTCATTCTTTTTTTCCCCAAGGGTATCCTGACCTTTTCCCACTGCTTCACGTAATCATGTATAGTTCTGTAGGCTGCATGAAATGTTCACGAGGAACAAGAATGCAGCGTTTAGGAGTGGAACTGAAGATGACAGCTGGATCTGTGCTGCCATCTGTTCGGACTTCCTTCCTCCAGGGCACTCATTTCACTGTTTCAGGTAGAACCTTCAGAGCTGGGAGCAGGAAGCATGGAGGAGGCACCCGAGGACTTGTTGGAACGGTTAGCGCAGACGGAAAAGCTGGTTGTCCAGCTGAAGGATTTGATCCGAGAGAAGGATGCCCTGCTCCAGCAAAAGGAAACTGCGCTCAAGGTACCATTTCTTTTCCCAAGGACCTCGCAGCAAGTGTGAAATGCTGTGTCAGCTTTCTGTGCAGGCCACTTTGCATTTTCTTCTGTCATCGAGATACAGCACCGCTGAGGGCGTCAGATTCATAGGATCTTGGGATTCCAAAGAATGGGCCCCAACCAAAGAGATGTGGGAATGCTTCTGTGCACGTTGCCTAGGTGTAGCTGCCTCTAAAATAAAGATGTGGCATCCACATTTTTGTCTTGGAGAGTCTTTAGGCACACTTGGAGTCCTCGTTGCTCTAACAAGTGCTAATATCTTGTATGTGAGTGGGGTTTTTTTGCTTCAGTTCAGAGCATTAGAGACCTGTGCTGCAGCCACCCAGCAGCCTGGTGATTTTATGGCATTTAAACAAATGTATGTATTGCTGATCCTGAGGCATCACAGGAGAGGAAGTGCTGAGGGACTGCATATTGTAGAGGAAGTCAAATTTAACTTGTTCTAACCTCTAGGAGATGTCCCTTGAGTGATCTGTCTCCTGGAGGGAATCTGGTGGAGCAGAAGCATACACCTATTTTGCTGTCTGTAGCACTTCAGAGCAAATCTGTTTCCTGAATGCTTTAATTAGCATTGGTAGTGAGAAGGAAGGTCTGGGCAAAGAAGCAGACTGACAGAGCTGCAGCTTTTACAAGTGGTGCTTTCAGGATGATGGATAGCATTGGGATTTTAAGCGCAGCCCGTGAAGGGCTTGGAGAATATGCCCTATGAGGAGTGACTAAAGGAACTGGAGCTGTTTAGTCTGGGGAAGAGGAGGCTGAGGGGAGACCTCATTGCTCTCTTCAAATACCTGAAAGGTGATGGCAGTGAGAGCGGGGCTGGTCTATTCTCAGTGGTGACAGGTGGCAGGACAAGGGGAAATGGTCTCAAGCTGCACCAGGGGAGGTTTAGGTTGGAGATCAGGAAAAACTTCCTTACAGAAAGAGTTGTGAAGCGCTGGAACAGGAAGGTGGTGGAGTCACCATCCCTGAATGTGTTTAAAAACTGTTTGGATGTGGTGCTCAGGGACATGATTTAGCGGTGGGTTGTTAGAGTTAGGGCAGGATGGTTGGGTTGTGGTTGGACTTGATGATCTTGAAGGCCCTTTCCAACCCGAGCAATTCTGTGATTCTATGATGATTCTGTTCTTCTCTTTCAGGAGGAACGGGAGGCTGCGGATGCAAAGCTGATGAAGCTGAAACTTCAGGCCAAAGCCAAGCTGGCATCTCTGAACAAACGCATCGAGGAGCTGACGGAGAAGGGCCCACCACTGCCTGCACAGGCTGTACCAGAAGAGCAAGTGTGTGCTAAGGCTGGGGGAGCAGGGCTACTTAAAAGTTGTTAGCTTCTACAGATAATCTGGGGTTGCACTTCGGTTCAGGTCCCAGTGAATTAGTTGGTTCCATCTCTCTCTGTTGTTAGCAGGACATTCATAGTTCCAGCAAGGATGTCTGCTGCAGGAAGCTGATCTGTCCAGCTTCTCTGCACTACAGATCTCCTTGGGGTGCACAGCTTGGTCTCCAATGGTGTTGCTCAGTTTCACGTTGCATGTCTTCAGTGCTCTGTTGTGAAGTTCTTGCAGAAATCACATCCGTGTCTGAGCTGTAGGTTTTCAAAGGTTACCTGTTCTGTGAGCACAGCAAAGGAAAGGGGAGGTAGGCTGGAATACAAGAAGGAAGGAGGACATTAAAGTTGAAAAGCAGTAACTTACACGTAAGGCTGTATTTCTAAGCCATGTAGCTTCCTGTGCCTCTGCAGCGTTTCATGGTTAACAGGACCCGTTTGTGTAAACCTGGGTAAGAGCACGGGGAAAGAATGTCCCCTACCAGGATATTAAAGAAGCTGCTAACTGCTAGCTGGAAGCTACCATGGGTGCTGCTAACTGTGTGAGAACTTTGGAAATTGTTCTGCTGGTCACGTCATCTTTTTAGAGAAAGTTTGTATGAGTTGGCAAGAGGAATGAGACCCCCAGAGAGGTCACAGCACATCGGGCGATCTTCACCAAAGCAGAGGAGATAAAGGTGGTTAGAAACACTGGGGAGAGGAAAAAAAAAAAAAGTTAAAAATTGTGGGGAAAGCCAGAAGGTGAGCGTGAGTGATACTGAAATGTGAGCTGTTAGGCTGGCTGCTAATTGAAAAACACCTGGAAGACAGTCCTGAAAAGTCATTGGGCAAAGGGAATGTGGGCTCACGAGGGGCACGTCCTGTTTCACAAACTGCATCTTGTTTGAAGACGAGGTCCCCACCTCGCTGACCGAGGGTTGATGTCTGTTTTCTTAGATTTCAGTAAAACTTTGAGGCTGTTTCTCACAGCATCCTTCTGGACAAAGCATCCAGCACACGGCTAGCCAAAACCACAGTGCAGGGGGTGAGCAGTTGGCTGATGGTCAGGTTCCAGGAGTTGGTGTGGTCCCATCAGGCTGGCGGCCGGTCGCTGGTGGGGTTCTGCAGGGCTCCATTTTAGGGCCACTTCTCTTCAGTGTTTTTGTCAGTGACTTAGACGTCTTGAAGGCACACGAAGTGAGTTGGTGACAGTGCTGAGCCAGGCTTAGGGGAAACATCATTTCCTCCTAGAGCTACGTCAGGAGGGTAGGCACCAAGAAGGTGGCACAACTATTGAAATGAAAGGGTCGTACTGGCAAAGGAATGAAGACAAAAAGAAAAAAAAATATATTTTTAAAGTAATAAGAATAAGCATATGGTTAGAAGACAAGTGCAGTAGTGGTTTCTGTGTTTTTTTTTTTTTGTGGTCTTCTGTTTTTTCAAAATGGACAGTAATACCCATAGTTTTCTTTCTTATGTTTCTTTTCTTCCTAATGCTTTCTTGCAGTGTCAGAGTAACCAAAATGCAAGGGAAGAGCATAGGGACGAAGCTGAAGGTCTGGAAGAGCAGCTCAGGGAGCAAGAAGAGACTGTTCGGGATCTGAAGGAGCAGCTGGCTCTAGCCAGGATGAATCTGAAAGATGCTGAAATCAAGTATGCAACACAGGTACACGAAAAGAAATGCTGTTTTTCTGACTATGTGTGTTTCTCACCCCACCGTTTACACTGGTGTAATTCAAGAGAGAGGGTTGTTCCTGGTGACACACTGCTGCTAGGGGACGTGGCCAAATCCAGCACTCTTGACAGAAACCAGACTACCACGGCTCCAGGACCCCAGGTCCAGCCTGAGGGCACAGTTCCTGGCAGCTGTGTGTGAACAGTGTATCTGTGTGTGCACAGACAGCCATATGGCACAGCACCTGTACGAGCACAAAATACCTGTTTCTGTTAGCTCAGATGAGAGAATGGTGAGAGTCTGCAGAGTTGCAGGTTGTGGATCCTACCAGCAGCTGTGCTCAGGCACTCGGTCTGCCCAGAAGTCAGCCCCTGGACCCCAGTCTCCCCAGTTCCTGGCATGTGGACATGCAAAACCACAGGACTGGTTTTGTCTTCTTCCACCTGTAGGCACAGACCTGCTGCTCTCACACACACACACACAGAGCTGACTGGGATTCCCCTGGTCCCTCTGACAGCCAACCCTCCGTGCTGCTCTCCTTGGAGAGGTGAGGATACACAAGGGCACTCATAATACACACTTGCACGCCCTTCTCTCTGCTAACTGGCTCCCTGCGGTCTCCCCCTCAGAGATGTGAAAATACTCAGAAGCAGGTCTTGCTTTTAGGGTTTGCTGTGGTCCATCTGGTACAGCTGGAGCTCCCTTGGCCATCCAGCAGCCAAGTCTGCTTGTGATCTTGACCTTGGGTGCTATTCCCCATGTATCCTGCTTCCCTCTTCCCCTTTTGAGGGAGGGGATCTGCCCCTCTGCTCTGCGCTGGGAGACCTCTCCTGGAGCACTGTGTCCATATGGGGAGTCCTCAGCAAAGGAGAGACACTGACCTGTTGGAGAGCATCCAGAGAAGGGCCATAAAAATGCTGTCAGGGATGGAACAGCTCCTGTGAAGACAGGCTGAGAGCTGGGGCTGTGCAGCTGGGGAGGAGAAGGCTCCGAGGGGACCTGAGAGCGGCCTTCAGTATCCAAAGGGGAGCTACAGGAGAGAAGGGAACAGACTCTGTAGCAGGGTCTGTGGTGATAGGACAAGGGGAAATGGCTTCAAGCTCAAGGAGGGGAGATTTAGGTAGAATATAAGGAAAAAGTCTTTCCCAGTGTGGGTGGTGGGGCACTGGCACAGGTTGCCCAGTGATGTGCTGGGTGCCCCTTTCCTGGAGACTTTCAAGGTGAGGCTGGATCAGGCCCTGGGCAACCTGATGGAGCTGTGGTGTCCCTGTGCATTGCAGGGAGTTGGGCCAGATGACCTTTAAAGGTCCCTTCCAACTCTAAGGATTCTATGATTCTACTTACCAGATGATCTGGCTTGGAGTTGGCTGGTGATTATGCATTCAGCTGCACGCTCTCACCTGCTCCAGTTGCTGGCACCACAGACACATGAGCCCTTTGACCCCCAGCCTGACTCTGATGATGCTCTCAGACCCATTTCCCCTTGGAGGACAGAAAGTGTCTCCCACAGAAAAGAAAGACAGTTAGAAATGGAATTCAATAAGACAGAGTGCTGATCAGATGCAGGGTATGGCCAGGCAGGCGTATCCACCAGCTGCTGTTACACACAACTTGCTTTTTTGATACCATTGCCATCTATTTATGCTTGCTCCTCCCCAAACATCCTAGATCCATGCACTTCCACGCCTTTGGTTCTTCTTCCAAACATCCCACAATTGGTGTGTGTGACCCCAGAGTGCTCTTTGGCTGCTTCCCACCTTATATCCCTCAGTAGTATCCACCACTTTGTGCAAAAGGAGCTCGGCAGTTGAGTTCTTTCAATGAGTTTCACACTTGGATAATGACAGAGGTGGCTCTCCGAGGAGGAGGTGGGGAAGCAGCCCCAGGATGGGGGTGGACAGGGAAGCCCTCGCTCTGGGTTGGGATTTGGGTCCTGCCTGCTGTTGTGCTTCAGGGTTTGCGTGGGTGGGTTTTGGTGGCTTATTGCTGCCCTGTGCTCAGTTTTGGAGGTTCTCCCATCCCCACCATTGCCTCTCTCTGCTTTGCTGGGGATGAGCAGACGAGCTTGTTATCACCTAGCAGCTGCTGCTGTTGTGGTTGTTTATGGAGGGATTGATGTTCGTGCTCTGGGTGTGGGTTTTAGCTGTTGATCTGTGAAGTGGGCTGGATCCTGTGCAAATACAAAACCAGAAGTTTTACCTCATACTTACTCAGTGATTGTGTTTTATCATTCTGCACATTTATAAATGAAAATGTACAGTCTTTGCTATAAGGGATCTGAGATCTCATCGGTTAATGTCTGTATATTACAATGATGAAGTTAGTGTCTGACCAAAGCAACACAGAGGGTTGCCAGGCTGCAGACATCACCAGACACCTGTGATGTGCTGGTGTTGAAAGCATGCCTGGGCGTCTGTCACGCTCATAACCCTCTTGGTTTCTGTTTGCTTGTTTCTTTTTTCCTCTCTGGGTACTGTATTTTGGTTTCTATTTTCAGCTGGGCTCACTGCAGGAAGTAATTCAGGAGAAGGAAGCTCTCCTCGAGCAGCAGGCTCACCAGCACCAAGCTGAGTTGCTGAGGATGGCAGCCAAGGCAGAGCAGGAAGCAGAGGTGCAGCAGGTACGTTTGTTACGATCACCTTGCTATGAAGAGGAGAAAAGAAAATACATCTTGTTAGTCAGAGGACGCACTGGAAAAGCCGTTCTCAGCAAAGTTACTGAGCAGGGGTGTGAGGAGCTGGGAGCTGATGGCTTGGGGTTGTTTGGTTGCTTCTAGGCTGATATTTCAGACTTCCAGAGTTCCAGCTTCAGTCTGCTGTCTTGCTATAAAACTTCCTTTGTCGCAGGTAGGAATGTAGTTAATGTTAAGAATACAGTTCCAGTGCTGTCATCCGCTGTGTGTGAAACAGCAGCGAGCTCTTCTCCCTGCACCTTGGTTCCAGGATAAATGTCAATAGGAGCAAAGTTATTAGGGCCATTAAAATCACTGCTGCAAGAAGCGAGCGGATGGATGAAGCTAGGGGGCCTGCATTAGCCTCTCAGAGACTGTTACAGACCCTTCTCTCACAGAACCTGCGTACGCTTCGGAGGAAGCTGGAGGAGCGAGAAGAAGCTCTGCTGGGACAAACTCAGGTGGTAGAACTGCTGCAGCAGGAGCTACGTGCGGCTGAGCAACAAAACCAGGTACCCTTTCGTGTGTTTACTGCCTTACTCTCACGTGTCTGAATAGTTGGAAGAGCTTTGTCAGTAGCTTAGAAGTTACCGGATGAGCTTATTGCTGGCACAAGGGTTGCAGCACGGAATCAGCTGGCAGCTCCCTGAGCTCTGAGATTCATTAAGATACTCCTCCCTTTCAAAGAAGAGGACAGACTTAATTGCTGCAGAAACGGAAATAGAATGAAAGCCACTACACAGAAAATGTTGCAGTAATAATATTGTTATTACACGCATCTCCTGATGTAAGTTAAGCTTTATGGTCCCCCTCAAAGTTCACGGCTTCCATCTGGTTGAGGATGAGGGATGCAGCGAGCTGTCAGCACCACAGATCTCCAAACAGGAGGCATTTGGTGTTGGTGGCTTGTTCCTCGATCCAGGATCCACGTGGAGCCATTTTTATGTTTGCTGAGATGGTTTTTACCCCTCTTCATTAGTCCACAAGCTCATGCTGCGTCTGATTTCACTGTGCGTGCTGTCTTTTGTGTCATAGCTGTTGTCTGTATGTCATGCAGTACATCACGGAGTGCTCCTTGTCCATTTTGTTACTCCTCAAACCTGTTCTCTCCAGATCCACAACTGCATTTTTTAGCCTATCTCTGGTGAAGTGCTGATGGCCTTTGGGTCTCCAGTGCGTACCTCCGTTCTGTGATCCCTTCGTGCCTTCCCCACGTCCTGCTCTGTGCTCCTGCTGCTCAGCCCCTTTGCTGTCTTCCTACTCCTGTATTTCTCCACACTACGCTGTCAGTCATAACTATTTCCTCTTACAAAGAGTATGTTCTTGTAGCTGCTATCCACCTATACATGAGAACGAACAGAAAAGCAGGGATTGTACCATAGGAAGGTCAGTAAAACAAATTTTGCATCGTTACCCGGTAAGAAGTAATATTAGTGCAGCTAAACCAAGTGAAGCCACTTGCAGTGCAGACCCACGATGGATGCCTTTGTGTTTCCAATCTCACAGCTTCTCAATATCTCCACCCCTTCGAGGAGACTTCTGCTGTGTCAGTCTCAGGGGTAGTGGTGCAGTGCATCAGCTGGATTCCGGTTCCCTGGTACGCTCATTCCCTGAGGCCGTGGGGCAGAAGCTGCTCCTCCTACCCCCAGGGCAAAGGGAGCTCCTCATCACCCTCCTCAGGAGCCAGCCCTGCTGGCCACCCATAGCCCAGGAGGAGGAAGTTTGATAGAAGGAATTGTGGCACAGCTCTGGGGGCTGCATCTCTTCCCCCGTTGGCTTAAATCTCTGCTCAGTGTCTGCCAGCTTGCTGAGGTCTTCCACAAGCCACAGGGTGTAGCGTGGAGCCCTGTGTTGCCTCTAGGTCCCTGTTTCAGGCTTTTTTTTGACATAATTTCAGGTACACTCATTTGTTCTGCTTGTTAACTGCCCTCTGTAACTGTTGAATTCTCCCTCTTGTTGTCCTAGTCCTTCCTCCCCTTCTTGAGACACTTTCTTTCCTCTAAGAGAGAACTCATGGCCCCTGTTGTACTGTTTCCTTCCTGTCCTATCCTCTTGCTCTAAATAGATGTTTTTCTTTTCTGTACTCACATTGAGAGCTCTTGTTTCTCGGAGTGTTATTTCCTTTTAAGCTGCAAATAGCAGGGCAGGTTCTCTCTAACAAATGGAGAGTTCTGCCGTGTTTATTTCCTTCTTTCTGCTGCTAAAATATTTGAAAAGGAGGTAATGGTGACTTTAAGATGCAGTTCAGGGACTGTGCTTTGGTGCTGTGTTGATCTAAGTCAGAGTTTAATTAATTTCCATATCCTTTCACAGGTGCTCCGAGATCAGTGCCAGAAGATGGCAGTGGATCTGAGCTCTCTGAAAGATGTGCTGGATGCAGAGAGGCGAGAGTCTCAGGATCTCAGAGAGAAGATGGAGCTGGAAGTGGCCGAGAGGAAGCTGTGCTCCCATCGCTTGCAGGAGGAGGTGCAGCGTCTTTCAGAGCAGCTGGAAGAGGCAAGAGCAGCACAAGCAGAATTAGAGAGGTATAGAGGCTTGGAGCAGAAACAGAGACTGGAGATGGAAGAGAAAAACCTACAGATCAGTTGTCTTAAGGCAGCTGAACAAGAGCTGCAATCTAGCTATGCTGCCCTTGCAGCTGAGAACGATCAGCTGAAGCAGGACGTTGGCCGGCTGTTGGTGCTGTCTGCAGAGAGCAGCACGGCAGTGCAGAATCTGCAGGGTGAGTAAGCACAATATTTTGGTGAAGAGGGCTCTCAGTAGCCTAAGGATCACTGGATTGCCTTCTGCTTGGCTTAGTTTCTATGACAGCTCCTCAGGAGGTCTTGGTGCCAAAGTTCCCAGCTGCCACAGGAGGGTAGGAATGGTGTTGAACAGAAGGTCTCTGTAGCGCAGTCCTGCTGACCCGCTGCCTTCTGCCATTGCCAGAATGGCAAGCTCCTGGTACATCAGGAGCTTGTCTGAGGGCTTTATGTGAGGCTGTCTAAAGCTTTTCCAGCCAGCCAGACAATACTGCTCTCTCCCCTTAGCTACCAAGCTGGTCGTTTCATCATACCTGGTACAGTGCCATGCCTGTCCTAAGTGCTGTTTGTATGCCAGTTTTCGGAAATATAAGGGTAAAAACCTCCTGGCTCAAACAGCAGCTGAATTCTTGTACCATTCTTGACTTGGACAGTGGCCCTTCAGTGTCTTATTCTTCTCCGTTTTTTTACAATTTCTCGTTTTGCTTTTATCCCAATGAAATTTGAAGTATTCTGCTACAACAGTGATTTCTTTCCACTCCTTTATGAGAAAGTTTTGTTTTTTTTGTTTAAAAAGAAACACAGCAGACAAAAAACCACCTTGAAACTTTATCAGCTGCCTTTTGGTTTCAACCTAAGTAAGAACTGAGTAGAATCGTTCATTTGGAAGGGACCAAAAAGATCAAGTCCCGCTGCCTGAACACATCAGGGCTACCAGAAATTTGGAGCACATTACTGAAAGTGGAATCCAAATGGCTCTTGAACATTGTTGAGCACGGGGCACCAGCCATCTCCCTAGGAAGGCTGTTCCAGTGTTGGCCCACCCTCATAGTAGAGAAGGGTTTCCAAATACTCAGTCTGAATCTTCTCTTGTGCAGCTTTGTGCCATTCCTATGCATCCTGTCACTGGTTACGGGGGAGAAGAGATCATCGTGTCCCTCCCCATTTTCCTTTCTCAGGAGAAAAGAGCAATAATTTCTTATTTTCTGAAAGGTGCTTGAAATCTGTATTGTGCTTTGGTAGTTCTCTTCTTTCAGAGGAAAAAAAATAACACATGGTCCAATGACAGCGTGATATTTTTTCACTACGTAAGCTGTATGTCCTGTTCTCTGATGTTCCCGGGAGAATATTATATTACTTCCTAAATGAGAGTTTTAATTTTCAAACAAGTTGTTTAATGCGTGTCTCTTTTTTTAGATGTTTCAGGGAGATCCCAGCTTGTTCTCCAGGAGCCTCAGCAGGAAGCTGCAATGGTTGCAGAAAATGCAGAGGTAATGATTAAGCGGCTGAAAAAAGTCAAAACCAAAGCAGGTCAAGGACTGGCCTTAAAACAGCTAAGCTGGGATGGCCTTTTTTAACAATCCTCTTTGGAAGGTTATTATTAACTGGATTAATGGCGAAAGACAGAAATAGCTTCCAAATACTGTTTGTCCTGTGCTCTTATCAGAACGCATTTCCCTTTGCTGTCTGTTTGGAATTCTTGTGTCCTTCATCTGCCCAATCCGTATTCCTGCTATTTTCTACCTCTTGTGAGTTAGTTCTTTTGCAAAATCATAGGCTAAACTGAGGGAGTTCTCAGGAAATACAGCTCCAGAGGCTCAGCTGTCATTACAGGATGCCTTTCAAACCCTGCCCATCCCTACTGCCCCAGTGGGGGTCTGGCAGATTGAACGGGGCAAGCTGAGTTCTCTTTGTCAAACAGAAGATTTAGAGTGCATCTTTGCATGCTTCCACCACGAACAGCTTTGGGCAGAACTGCAGGCAGGTTTGGATGCCTTCTGCTTTGCTTCGTGTTCCATCAGCAAGGTGATGGAGATGGCTGCCTCTGTATCTGTCCTAAGAAGCTGTAGAATTGTCAGCTTAGAGCAAGGTCTGGGCTCTTTCCAGACTGCTCTGCTCTGCTCCCATCTGCCAGCAGGGGGAAGATGATGATGCTGGTTCTTACCTAATACGGTCCTCTGCAACGCAGAGAGAGTTGGTAGGATAAAGTCTCCAGCTCCTCTGCTCCACCAGTGAGTGTATAGCATAAGGTCAAGCATCATGTTTATTGACTTTTCTTATTGGCTTCTGATTTAAAAATGGGGACGGAAGGTGTTACATAGGATCGTAGAATGAATCACAGAATCATAGAATGGCCTGGGTTGAACAGGACCTCAAAGATGATTGAGGTTCAATCCCCTGCTGAGTGCAGGGTCACCAACCACTAGACCAGGCTGCCCAGAGCCACGTCCAGCCTGGCCTTGAATGCCTCCAGGGACGGGGCATCCACAACCTCCTTGGGCAACCTGTTCCAGTGCGTCACCATCCTCTGAGTGTAAAACCTCCTCCTAATATCTAACCTAAATCTCCCCTGTCTCAGTTTAAAACCATTCCCCCTTGTCCTATTGCTATCCGCTCTCGTAAACAATCGTTCCCCCTCCTGTTTATGTGCTCCCTTCAAGTATTGGAAGGCCACAGTGAGGTCTTCCTGGAGCCTTCTCTTCTCCAAGCTAAACAAGCCCAGTTCCCTCAACCTTTCTTCCTAGGAGAGGTGCTCCAGCCCTCTGCTCATCTTGGTAGCCTCCTCTGAACTCGTTTCAAGAGCAGTGGATACATGCGGATATGCCAAAGACAGTTTCCTTAAGCGTTTATTGCTATGGAGTAATCAGGGCGAAATTTGGCATTTGGGACTTGCAAGTGCAGAGTCAGTACGTCCTGCTTTACTCAGAGCCGTGCGTTCCAGCTGCCTGGTGTTGGGGTGTAAGCTGGTGGCTCAGCAGGTACACACACATCAACACGTGCATGCTCGTGGTCTTTCCAAGAGCAGATGTAAGCCTTTCAGCCATCTCCTAGAGCCCCTTTAGAGTCAGTGGAGAGAACAGGTGCTGTAGCATACGACTCACCTTGACCAAGGTAGGTATTGCAAAAACAGTTGGTGAATCCAATGCTGGAGGTGTCCATTCCAACACCACATGCATATGTAAATAACTATACAGTCCACACAAATTGCTTTTACGTAGTGTTCATGTTTGGACAGCTCTGTACTTCCACTTGAGGCCCTGACCCATTACTTCAGGCCAAAATATCTGTGAACTCAAGCCCAATACAGGGGTTTGGGTCGCGTACACAAATAGTTTTGGTGCATCCTGTGTATTCCATTTCAGCTGGCAGTCGCAGAAGTGCTCTAAAACGTGGGGCTGGAGATGGCCCTTGTCTGACTGGGTGGCCCTCTGTGCTTACAGTCGAGGTAGTTCGCAGCAAATGTTAGTTCTATTCATTTTGTTTTCAGTCTTTTTGAAAAAAGAAACTTGTTTTCCAAGCTCGAGTGGGGAAGAGATTTTTTTATTTCTGGACTTTTTTTTAAAGCTGGGTGCATAAGAAAGGCAAAATAAGGAATTCACCTGCAGCTTCCCATCGGCTGGCAGATGTCCAGCCGCTGCCAGGAGAGCAGGAAGTGGGCTTCTCAGAATGGAAAATATCCTACATCTGAACTGATATCCTAATTTGCTGAGATGTATCCCAGTCTCTTGCTTAATATCATAACTAAACTATCTGTTATTTCTGTTAGGCATCAGAGTTGAGTCTTAAGTAGTGATTGACTGTTTATGGTCTAAGCTTGGTTGAGCAGCAGCTAAGAGAGCTAATTCAAAGACCGTAGCTCAAAACTAAGTGTGTTTTCTTCCACCAATAGAACAAGAGCAGTGGATCTGAGGTGAAAATGCAAGACCTGCAGACTCGGGAAGATTCAGCCCCTTGCACAGACTGCTCTGCTACACCTGGAGGTAAGGGCATAGAATAAAGCACGTTGTGGAAATGGGAGAACTGCCAGGAAAAGTCCAAAGTGATTTGGAAAGAAGAGCTTTGGATTCAAAATCTAAAGATGTAGAGGAGATTTAAAAAAGAAGATAAGGAGAGGGTAAAGAGAAAATGCTAATGCAGGCAAGTGAGAATCCATGAAAAGAAGGAAGTACGTAAGATGAGAAAGGAGAAGATTTTGAAGGAGGCTGCAGAGGCTACTGAGTGTTGTGCAGAAGAGACTTAAGATAAGATGAAGTACTGAGTTCCTGTCTGAGAGCTAATAAGCTTTTTTTTTGCCTTGGGTATTACCAGACATCCCTCTCCCATGCTCCAAATTCTAAAAATCAAGACTGCCCTATTGAAGTGCTCCATATCTCTGCCTTCTTGCACGGTGTGAAGAGATGATCGCTTACTTAATTGCTTGAATGCATATGCTTTTATTGTAAATATATATAGGATAGCAAAACTGAAACTGAATGTGCAGCTATAAGCTCTGGTGCTTCCTAGTGTTTAATGGCTTATGTTTACAACCTTGGTTTCTTAATGCACTTTATTAATAAATTTTCTATATTTTTTTATTTATTAACAACAAAGGAACCATCGTGTACCACCTGTGAGTTTTGAGCTCAAGTATTCTAGAAATACGAGAGAATTAACTGTTAGCTCTTAGAAAAAAAAGTTATTTTCTCAAAGAAGGGGTGGAACTGCAGGGTTCATAAGTAAATACTCTTCCAAAAAGAAGAGGATTTAAGTGCATTAGTTCACTGTGTCTTTGTCTCTCAATTATTCTGGTGCAGTTTTACATGATGTAGACTTAGGTGATGTCAGCGTGCAGTAAATGCAGGATGTTTTGCATCTGCAGAGCCTGGGGAAATCTGGACCAAGTGCATTGCTCAAACTCTTGACCTTTTGTATTTCCTGCCTGGGAATTTGGAGAATCTCCAGTACCACGAGTTTTCTTTCCACTTGTCTATTGTGTAACTCATTTGCTGATGATGACGTGTACGTTTTATCACTAGGTGTGTTAGGAGAGACGCTGAATCCTGAAGAGCAGAAGCCTTTGGGTGACGCTTCGGTCCTACCTGAGGTACAGATTTCACCCTCTACTTTTTACTTTTCAATATTGTATGCATACGTGGATATGGCAACTTTAATTTATTTCAGAAACCTCACGGAATAGTTAATGTGTGGCTTTTTTTTAAGCATCTCATAATGTAAAGTGATTTTCGTAAAACCACAGTAGGCTTTAACCCATAGCTCTTGTTTAATGGCTCCTCATAAGTTGCTTCTGTCCTCCAGCCTGATTGAATGGACAGCCTTTGCAGCACGAGGTGCTGACCTGTTGGTGGGGTGGTGATCCATGCTTTCCAGCAAGGATTTGATGGCTCTTCTTCTGACGTCTGTATTTGGGGGCGGAAGGAAATCTTAAGATTAATGTTTGGAAAAAGCCAAGCACTTCAGACCAGATGTTTTGTTTAGTGTTCTCACTTTGGAGATAGACACCCATATTGCAGTATGTGTCTACATGGATTCTTGTCCATGTTAAACAGACAGGTAAAGTATGGGACAAAACCTCCTCGTTCAGAGACTGCGGATATGATGCCAATCTCTGTAGTCTGGAAATGTGGCTGGATTAGTCCAGAAGAATACCTCTGAGAATCACAGAACTGAGACACTTCAGAATCATACCATACTGTAATCAAGAGAGAATGGGAAGTAAGGGAAGCAGGAAGCTTCATTTATGATCTAATCCTAAGGCCAGAGTCCCATGCTGCAACTTCAGGAAGGGAAACGAGCTGAGGAGTCCTGTTGTTAATGAAGCTGTTACTGATTGCAACTGCTAGCATGAGGTAGGGACGATGAAAAGTGCCCCTTTGGCAGGATTCAAAGGAAAACTGAAACCTTGTGTTGTGTTTCAGGCAAGAACAGATGGCTTTGCCAGTGGTGGTGAGCAGTTTACTGAAGAAAACTGCCCATCTGGTATTCGAGAATATCTTGCTGCAGAGAAACAGAAAGAGCTGTCAGTTTTGCTTCTGGAACTGAAAGAAGCTCAAGAAGAAATTGCATTTCTGAAAGGACAGCTCAAGGATGCAAACAGCCAAACTCCTGCAGTTAAGCATTCAGGAGGAGAAGCTAACCAGCTGGAAGAGAATTCCCAGACATGGCTTCTTGAGAGGGAAGAGCAAAAGGCTTCGAATACCCAAAATGAGTTGGACAATAGTTCATTGCAGATAGAAACAGAAATACAGCAAATTAATGCACTTCAGGAAAACAAAACCAGTCTTCAAGAAGTACCCCAAGAGACCCCTGTTCCTGGCACAGGGGAAATGGCAGCAATGCAGGAAACCTCTGCAGCAGTTCCAGAGCCTGACACCTCTCAATCTCAAGAGCTGATAAATCTGCAAAACCAAATGACAGAACTGCAAATGATTCTGCAGAAATCGGAAGAATCCTATAAGAAAGATCTGGGAGAAAGAGATGCAGAAATAAATAGACTAAACGAGTTGGCTGAAGAATACAGGAAAAAGATGGAGGATTCTGACAGCATGTTCTGTGCTTTGGCTGAAGAAAGAGATCGGCTCCTGTGTCAGGTGAAGGACCTTTCTACTGTGGCAGAACTGCAGGAGCAAGTAAAGCAGCTGGAGGAAGATCTAGCTCTTTCAGAAAAGCAGAGGCTGTCAGACAGTCAGAGCAGTCTTCTGAAGGAACAGATCCAAAGCCTTAAAAATGAATTTAAATCCAAAGAGGTGAAAATCGAAGCTTTACAAAAAGATTTGGATGAAGCGCAACTTCAGCTTTCTGATCAGGACATGCAACTCAAAGACATGCGAAGCCAGATCCAGAAGAAGGAATGTGAAGCACTGGATCTGGAGCAACTTCTGAAGAAAAACAGGGCTGAGATGGAGGAGCTTTCCCAAAGCTTAGCCTCCAAAGGCTGCGAAGCAGCGGGCCTGGAACAGCTTGTTGCTGAACATAGCAGGTGTATAGAGAGCCTGCAACAAACCTTGCTGGAGAAGGAACAGCAGATGACAGAGATCAGCGTCAGCATGTCTGAAAAAATGGTACTGCTGAATGAAGAGAAGTTTTCTCTAGAAACTGAGCTGAAGAGTCTTAAAGAGCAAACAAGACTCTTACTGAAAGCCCAGGAGGGAAAAGACCAAAACACAGAAGTGAAAGACACGTATCTGAACTGTGAAGCCTCTGACCAGCAGGATGAGACGGAAGCAGAAAGCAAGGAAGGTGAGATATCAGCAAGTGAAGTTGAAATTCTGAAACGGGAAAATGAGCAAGTAAAGCGAAAGCTGCAGGCAGCGCTCGTTAACAGGAAGGAGCTCCTGAGGAAGGTTAGCAAACTGGAGAACGAGTTGGTGCAGTTGAAAAAGGAGCCTCAGTCAGAAGCATCAGTGGCTCAAGAAGCTGAAGGGGAAGAAAATATGACGAGTAGGATAAGCCAAGGAGCGAATCTTGAAAGCTCGCCCAGGGAGGAGCATCTAATCCAGCTGCTTTCTGAAAAGGAATCTGAGCTGCTGGGTGTTCGGAAGGAGCTGCTGGATAAGGAAACTGCAGAAGCGCAGTTACAGGCAGTGATTGAGGAAATGAAACAAAGCTTGCGAGGTAAGGCGAGCGTTGATTCAATTAAGGCTGAAATCATGGAAAGTCAGGCAATTGCTGACAAACTAACTGAAACCGATGAAGGCCCAAAAGATGATGAAGAAAACGAAGAAAGCAGTGCAGCAGCTACAAATCTTGAAGAAAACCAGATGTCTGCTCTGAAAGAGAGGGTTTCAACTCTTGAACAAGAAAAAGAACAACTTCAGAAAAAGCTTCAGGAAGCCCTGGTGTCTCGCAAAGACACTATAAAGAAGGCTCAAGAAAAAGACAGGCATCACAGAGAGCAGCTTAAACAGCAGAAAGATGATTACAACATCCTGCAAGAACAATTTGATGTGCTAAGGAAGGAGAAGGAAAGCATCCAAGCTCAGCTCAGGCAACTCCATGAACAGAGAGGATCAGCAGAGAGTGTTCCTGGGAATCAAGGCTCTTGGGATTCTTTGTGCTTGGAAGCAGAAAATTCTACAAACAGCAAACTCATGCAAGTCACAGATGTTTCTGGAGAAGAGTTTAAAGCAGAACTTGAAAAATTGCAGATGGAGAAGGAGGAGTTGGAGCATAAGGTCACCCATATGGAAGGTGAACTAGCTAGCAAATCAGAACTAGTCTGTAATTTGCAAGAGCGCATAGCACAGTTGTTGCCAGAGGCAGAAGGGCTGACTGGAACTTCTGAGCAAGCTGAAGCTGAGGCTGCAAGACTTCAGAGAGAAGTGGAGGAAGATCAAGTGGAAGTTCCTAGAGAGGACAGTTTGGAAGACCTGAAAACACTTATGCATCAAAAGGATGAAGAAATCGAATTCCTTAACTTGCAGTTAAGGGAGAAGAGTGAAGCTCTTGCTAACGCACAGGCACAGTTGCTGGAAAAAGAAGATTCTGTCAAGAGACTGTGTAGTGAGATTGAAGCTCAAGCTCAGGCACATGAGGAACAGAGCAAGCGACTGCAAACCGAGCTGCTTGAAATTCAGCACAAGCAAGATGATGATGCAGAAGCAGCTAAACAGAAGAATCAAATGCAGAGAAAGTTGCAAGCTGCGCTTATCTCTAGAAAAGAGGCATTAAAGGAGAGTAAATCACTGAAAGAGGAATTGGCAAATGCCAAAACTACTATTGAGAATCTTTGTGTCAAGCTGAATAGTTTGGAAAGCCAAATAGGTGGCCACGCTAAAGAAACAGATGCTTTAACAGAAAAATTAGCAAGTCTCACTGAGGAGCGAGAAAAACTGATTGCAGAAGTTAATAAGGTCCTTGGAGAAAATCAGGATCTTGATGGATGCTGTAAAAACCTGAAACTGACACTGGATGGGGTTCTCCTAGAGAAGGAGAAGCAGGAGAAGGAGATGGAGTCCTTGAAATGCCTGCAAGCTGCTGAGAGCGCTGAGTGGCAGGAGAAACACAGGGAGCTTCAGAAAGAGTACGAAACTCTCCTGCAGTCATATGAGAATGTGAGTAATGAGACCGAGCGGATTCAGCGTGTTCTGGAAACCGTGAGGCAGGAAAAGCAGGAGGTTTTCATTAAGCTGAAAAGTGCTGAAGCAAAAAGAGAAGAAACAGATAAGCAGCTGCAGGAAGCTGGACAGGAGATTGAAGGAATGAAGGAGAAAATGAGGAAATTTGCAAAATCAAAGCAACAAAAGATTCTGGAACTAGAGGAGGAGAATGAGAAGCTTAGAGCAGAGATGCAGTCCCCAGCTGGGGATCTGCACAGGACTGGCGATGGAGCTTTCCCTACAAGTGCTAGCCTGAAAGAGGAGCTGGAGAGCTCTAGGAGGGATTATCAGTCTCTTTCTACTCAGTTAGAGGCGGTAATGGCTGAAAAGGAGTCTCTTACTCAAGAGATCACAGACTTAAAGCATCGCTTGCAGGTAACAGAATCCAAGCTGGAGGAAAGCAGAGAGCTGTTAGACAAGTGTGTTTCCCTGAGGACACCAGAGGAAGAAACAAATCAGGCGGTTGCTACACCACCACCAATAGAGAGGACTGAAAATCAAGTGGACTTAAGTTTTAGACCAAAGTCTCCTAATGCAGAGCTGGAACAAAAAGCTTTTGAAGGTAGTAGCCCACCTGAGGATCTTAATACCTACATAAAGGAGATAGCTGCGCTCACGGAGCGAATCACTGAACTAGAGGAGAGCAGGAGGGCTTCAGAGCAACAGCTGGATGATATCCGCAGGAGTGCTGAGACTTTAGAAGGTGAGAAAAGGGCTTTAGAGACCCAAATGGAAGCAAAAGTCCTTGAATTCAGTGTTCTCCAGGACACAGTAGCAAAGATGGAAGAAACGGTTCAAAACACCAAAGAGGACCTCATGAAGATGACGGAACTGAAGGACACTCTAGAGGCTGAGAAGGATGATTTGGAGGAAAGGCTCATGAATCAGCTGGCAGAACTTAATGGCAGCATTGGAAATTATCAGCAAGATGCGACAGACTCCCAGATTGAAAATGAGCAACTGAAACGTGAGCTTCAGAGTTTGCAGAGAACGATACATGAACTGGAGGAGGAGAAACGCCAGATGGCGAAGGAGAAAAGTAAAGCAAGTTCAGAAAACCAAAAGGAATATTTAGAGAAGCTGAAACGCTCTTGGAGGGAAGACAGCAACACACATGTGAAGGAGCTTCAGGAGCTGCTGAAGCAGAAGCAGCAGGAGATTAAGCAGCTGCAGAAGGACTGTATTAAAAGCCAGGAGAAGATCAGTAGTTTAGAAAGAACAATTAAAGCTCTGGAATTTGTCCAGAGTGAGTCTCATAAAGATTTGGAAGCAGCCAAAGAGAGTTTAGCTAAAGCAGCAGAAGACACCAAGAAAGCCCAGGCAGAGCTTGCTCGCTACAGGGTAGTGCTGGATGACACTCAGAGCGAGGCAGCGAGAGTCCTCGCAGAGAGCGTCAAAGTGAAAGAAGAGTTACGGGCAAACAAAGAGAGTACTCTAATTCAAATGAAGAAAAAAGATGAGGACTTTGAGAGAAGACTGGAACGGGAGAAAGACAAGCACTCAAAGGAGATGAAAAATATGGAAGAAAAGCTGGCAGCTTTGCAGAGGGAGAAAGACTGTATGGAAACAACGGTTCGTGATGTTCAGGGCTCCTTGACAACAAAAGATCGAGAAGCCAAGGAACTGGAAGGCAGCCTGAACAAAACGTTGGCCCAGCTTGCGGCCTTCACCAGGAGCATGTCTTCCCTTCAGGATGACAGGGATAGGGTGATAGATGAATCCAAAACATGGGAGAAGAAGTTCACAGAAACGATTCAGAAGAAGGAGGAAGAAATACGCTTGAAAGAGGAAACTTGTGTTATGCTAAAGGAGCAGATGAAGCAGATGACTACACAAGTGGAAGAACTTCAGATTCACATATCCAGGTAAAGAAAGTGATGATGACCAAGGTGGTGTCCATGTATTTCCTTTAAAGAGTCAGCAGCCAGAGGTGAGGAAGCTGTTACTTTTAGAGATTAAGCTGGGCATGTCAACAGAGCATGGGGATACATAATTCCAGTTTAATCCTAAATTAGATTTTGAGGGAAAGATGGAGCTAGAGAAACGTAACAAAAAGTTAACCTTGGAATTTCCAAAATTCAAAAACAAGCCATTCTTTCATGAGGAAAACTGTTCTACCAAGTTTGATCAAAATGCTGTATTTGTATACATAGGAAAGTGAAATGAATACCAACCACATGAGAACAGCACCCTTCTTTGTAGCAAACAAAGTCTGAGCCTCGCTGTACAGGGAGGTGAGTTTCTCCTTTGAAAGACTGAAGGTGTAGCTGGGAGCGAGAGGGGCCTAGTAGCTGCACATTCTAGAGGGGACTATTGTGTCACTGCTAATGTGCCTGTAGCATCATTTAGGTTGGAAAAGACCCTTTAGGTGATCAAGTTCAAACATCAACACCACCAAGTCCACCACTATACCACTTCCCTAAGTGCCACATCCACATGTCTCTCAAATACCTGCAGAGATGGTGACTCAGTCACTCTCTTTGGAAGCCTGTTTTAATGCTAATTACTGGAAAACTGATTTGGTGGCTTTTCTCAATTAATATAATCGATGAAAACTATTGGTGTGGTTTGGGATCCTGAAATACGTCACTGATTTGTGACTGATTTTCCATTCTCTTTTTTTCAGGCTGGAATGCAACAAGAAAGACTGGGAATCAGAGTCCAGGAGGGAGATTCAGCAGCATCAAGAGACATGTGAAATGTTGCAGGCGGAAAAAAAGGAGCTTTTAACTCAGCTGGAAGGATCTCAGAAACTATACAGTGAGTCCCAGAACGAACAGCAGAAGCTGGAGTCAGAAATCCGAAGCCTAAAAGACCAGCTTGCTGACTTGCAGAGTTCCTTCACCAGATGTGAACTGGTTAGAGAAGAGCTGGAGAGTGTGGTCAAGCAACAAGAGAACAGTATCCAGAATTTTAAATTCAGCTGTGAACAGCTTGAGGCTGATCTGCAGGCTTCCAAGGACCTAACAAATAAGCTGCATGAAGAAACGAGTGCCAAAGATCAAAAGATCATTAGTTTGCTGTCTGCCAAGGAGGAAGCAGTTACGGCTGCTCTATCTGAATTACAGCAGCAACATTCTGAAGACATTACGCTGTGGGAGCATAGGCTAAGCAAAGAGGAAGAAGATAAAAAGGCTTTGGAAATTGAGAAGAGCAAACTTAACGATAAACTTGACCATCTTGCTGAAAAGATGAAAATAATCAGAGAAGAAAGCAAACAGCAGAAGGCGCAACTGGACTCCTTCACCAAGTCCATGTCATCTTTGCAGGATGACAGAGACCGTATACTGAGAGAGTACAAACAGCTGGAGGAACGCCACCTCGTTATCATCTTGGAAAAAGACCAGATCATCCAAGAGGCTGCTGCTGAAAACAATAAGCTGAAAGAAGAGATCAGAACTTTTCATAGCCAGATGGATGACCTCAACTCAGAGAACGCCAAGCTGAGTGCGGACTTGGTGCGGTATAGAGAAGATCTGAACCAAGTAATTTCAATAAAGGATTCCCAACAGAAGCAACTTCTCAAAACTCAGCTTCAGCGAATCCAGGCTCTGGAAAAGGAGAAGGCAATCATGGAAACCCAGCTGAAGGAGTCTGAGAGCACTCAGGATGATCTCAGGAAGTGCATGGAAGCCTTGAGAGAGGATAAAGTCAGTATGTCTCAAGAGGTTGAAACCCTTACATCCTCTCTGTCCCGAGTTCAGAGCGAGATGACGGCATTAAGTGAGGGGAGTCCTATCGTGGAGTGTCAAGCACAGCTGAAAGCCCAAGAGGAAGAGGCACAAGAGCTGCATCGTAAGCTTGCTCTCTCACAGAAGAGGATAACAGAGCTTGAGGGGGAGCTGGTAAGTGTTCAGAAGGACGCAACCAGGAGAGTGGGAGAGGCTGAGGACAGGCTTAGAAAGGAACTGAAGCACCTGCATCATGATGCCGGGATAATGAGGAATGAAACAGAAACAGCGGAGGAGAGAGTAGCGGAGTTGGCACGGGACCTCATGGAAATGGAACAGAAATTTCTTGCAGTCACAGATGAAAACAAAGATCTCAGAGCCCAAATTCAGTCTTTTGGGAAGTCCATGAGCTCTCTCCAGGATAGCTGGGACCAGACCAATGAGGAGCTTCAAGCTTTGAAACAGAAATATTCTGCAGACTTGGGGGAACAACGAAATCTAGTGGAGAATCTTCAGAAAAAGATGCTTCAGTTACAAGAGGAGCAAAATTCCACTGCCCAGGACCGAGACACGTTGAGGTCTGAGCTTACAGAAATGCAGAAAGCTGCTGATGAAAGAGGTGTCTTGGCTCAGATTGAGGATCTTAAGGAGAAGATGAGAGCCAAAGATGATGAGCTTCTCCGTTTGTCTTCAGAACTGGAAGGCTCTTCCAACCAAGTCAAATCTTTCTCCAAGGCCATGGCAAGCCTGCAGGACGAGAGAGACCGTCTGCTGGATGAACTGGACAAAACACGTAAGGTGGAAGAAGTGAGGCAGCAAGCAGAAGGGAGCGCTGTCGCCAGTCCGTCAGAAGTGCTGAGTCTTAAGAAGGCTCTGTCATCCCTGCAGAACGACAGAGACAGATTAGTAAGTCCTTGTTTTCTCTTCCTGCTCTTATTTAAAGCTTTATAGGAGATTAGGTTCTTCAGATCTTAAAATTCAGTGCATTTAGACGTGTCTTTCACAGTGGTAAAAAAACATATCATCCTCCTCACAGAACCTCTGAAGGGCTGAGGTTGAAGGGAGCTCTGAGATCTTCTAGTCCGACCCTTCTGCTCAGACAGGGTTGGCTGGAGCAGGTTGACTAAAGCAACATCTGCTTGAGTTGTGAATATCTCCAGCAGTGGATTTCCGCAGTTTCTCTGGTCAACTTCTTTCATGTATCTGGAAATAGTTTCCAGGATTAGCTGCGCCATCGCCTTCCTAGAGATTGAGGTGAGGCTGAGCAGACTGCGTTTCCTCCGTCCTCCTCCTTGCCCTTGAAGCTAGGGATGACATTTTTTCTCGCCTTCAGAAGCCTCTCCTGATCACTGTGATCTTCCTAAGGTAGTTGAGAGTTGCTTCCCAGTGACCTCATCACTTGTGGGTACGCTCCATTGGATCCCATGGACTTACTATGTGCTATCTATGTTACTCTCTCTGACATAACGAAGCTGAAATATGATTCCATTATTAGGTTTTCAAGGTGTTTTCTCTTGTTAGCCCAGTTTTAAATATGGAATCTTAGAAATAAGAGACGTGCTCCCTGTTAGTCTGCTTAGCCCACATCTGTGAGAGCTCATGCATTTGGTTTGTCACTTCTGTAGTCTGTTCTAGAAATCTAAGCATGTGGTCAGTTTCTCCTCTTGGCAGATGATTATTGAGATGGGTCCAAGCCATTGTGCTTTCGTTCTAACATCCCTGCTTGCATATCTCATGTGCATACTGTGTGTGTTTGTATGCTGTTTGACACAATGCAGCTCAGCACGTTTCACTTCTGGTTGCTGCTCAGATGACTGATTTTTACTGTGATTTCCCACTTCTACTTGCTCTTAGTTTACTTTGTTTTGTTAATTTGCAACAAACTTAATCTCTTTCTATGGCAGAATATCCACATAGCTGACCAAGGGAAGCCAGTTGATGTCATTGTTTTGGATTTCAGTAAAGCTTTTGAGGCTGTTTCTGAGTATCCTTCCAGCACACAGCTAGCCAGCAACATAATGCAATGGGTGAACAACTGGCTGAACATAGAATCATAGAATCACCAAGGTTGGAAGAGACCTCCAAGATCATCCAGTCCACCTACCACCAATAGCACCCCACTAAACCATGTCACTTAGTGCCACATCTAAAAGTTTCATGAATGCTGATGGGTTGGGCTCAGAGGGTTGTAGTCAATGGGGTTCCATCAGGCTGACAACCAGTTGCTGGTGGGGTTCCACGGAGCTCTTCAATGTTTTCATCAACATCTTGGTGCAGGACTTGAAGGTATGCTAAGTGTGCTTGTGGACAGCACTGAACTGGGAGGACCTGTGGGGTTCCCCTGGGCTGGAGAGGTCCTGCAGAGAGACCTTGACAAACTGGAGGGCTGGGCAATCACCCACTGCGTGAAGCTCCAACAGAGCAAGAAGAGTTTGGACAGCGCTCTCAGAAACATGGTTTGATTTGAGGCAGTACTGTTTGGAGCCAGGAGTTGGACTCAGCGGTCCCTGTGGGTCCCTTCCAACTCAGGATATTCTGTGATACTGTCCATCACTTCCCACTTGTCCATCAACATCTCAATTATTTCTAGATTTATGTCTCTTCTGCTTCCACTTTCTTGAACTTACGTATGTGTGCAGAGCTGCTATGATGAGATAGATCCTTGGTAGAGGGATCTCTTGGTTTGTTAAGTACTTCTCTGTCTCCAGAGTCAAGTCTTCTATCCTCAAAAACCAATGGCAGCATAACAACAACTTTCTAATTCCAGTCTGAGTAGGCTGTTGGAAGGACTGTAGTTCCTCACTTCCCTGGTTTGCAGTGAGCACTCCTTCCAGGCATTATTCTTAGCCAACTCCTTCTGTCTCACTTTGTGGCTTCCTCTGAATTGGCAAACCAGTGTTGTAGTCCAGGGCCACCTTGTTGCTGTGTCACATCTCTATAGAGAGGCCTCCAAACTCACTGCACTCTTCCTCACAACAGATTTGTTTGGAGGTGCTTTTCTGCTGAGCTCCTCTTAGGAGACTGTTGTAATAACTGATGTAATTTCCAGCATCTCCATCATTTGAGTGTGATGCTGCAGTGAAAAATGTTCTTAAATGCTTGTAAATAATAGACATAACTGCTTGCTCAGTCAACTTTTGTAATGACATTTCCCTTTACTTAAAGGTGAGGGAGCTGAAGAATCTACAGCAGCAGTACATACAAGTCGGGGTAGAATCTGCTGAAAACTCTCGCTTGAAGGCACAAGTGCAGGAGTATCAGCAAGAGGCAGACGAACTGCACCGCCGCCAAGAGCAGCTGGAGCAAGAAAGTATTTCCTACCAGCAGGAGCTTCAGCAGCTAAGGTGAGAACTGTCTTTCTCCTTACTGCCTCAGAAATGGCAGTGGGTCGTTTCTTTCTTTCAGAGTGTTGTCGTGGGCAGAAAGCAAAGCGCTGAGCACCTCCACCTTACCTGCATTGCATCACCTGCCCTCGGCAGGAGTGGGCACACGTGTCCTTGTTCAGCTCTTTGCATGAGAATTAGGGTGCAGATTTACAGCCCAGCCTACTGGAAGGAAATGCCTGTGCAAAGTAGTTTAATGGCCCGTTGGGTTTTATTTATTTCCTCCAGTGAAGTGGCCAATATCGTCTGTTTCAGGGGAAGCATCATCTATTTCTTGTATCGCAGCTAATTTGTATGTAATCAAAGCGCTCTCATTCCGAGCTGATGGTGGAATGAGCACCCTTTATTATCTGACTCATATAACTGCGTAGAAAATACTCATTTTACATGATGATCTAATCCGTTGTTTCACTTGCTTTATGTCTTCTATTAAGAAAGGCTGTAATTTAAGGCTGGTGAATTGTCCTCCCCTCCTGGACTAAACTCAGGCAAACGTGCTCTGTTCTAGAAATGGGGAAAAAATATTTTCAGATTCTTCAGAGATCCCAAAGTAATGAGTGAGAGAATGACGGAGCCTGCAGGCTTAATTCCTGGGTAGCTCCTACTACACAAGTGAAGCCAAGGCCCACGTCTGTGTGATGGGATCCATGCAGTGGTTCTTATGCACCTATTTGACTGAGGTGGTGCTAATGTTGTGATGAGAAGTGGCATTGTCAACAACTTTCTAGAAAACGAAGAACTCTTCATATAGCAAGAAAAAAAATTGTCCAGGAATGCCAGAAGTGTGAGTCTCAGTCTGTGGCATTGAGCTGAATGGAGACAGCTTCCTTAACCCTGCTTGTAGGGTTCCTGTGCTAGAGTGGTTTTGCTTTAGTTTGTCTTTGATATCAACTTCTTATCTGGTGTGGGATAATGATAGGAAATAGTTGGAATCCTCCTTGGCTCGTTCTGAGCTGGGTGCCTGGATGTCGTATGTGGTGCTCGTAACCCCGTGGTAATTTCCTTTGCATGATGCTTTGCAGGCAAGAGAAAACTACCTGGGAAAAGCAGAACAGCAGTATCAAAGAGCAGTACCTGATGCTCATAGCAGAAAAAGAGCAGCAGCTGAGCCACCTGCAGCAGGTCGTGCAAGAGATGAGGCCGCCCCTTAGCAAGTCTCAAGCTGTAGAGGAGCTGTACCAAAAGAAGGTTGGTGGAAATGCTCACATTCTGCACCGCGTGGAAATTCAGCCAAATTAGAGCACATTGGTTGTATTCAGATTTTAGAAGTCAAACGTGACACGGATTGGTGTTGGATTTTGTTGTGTGCCCTCCAAGCGTACACCGACAACGCAACTTGAAGGCTTGTCAGGTTGCTCAAGGAGGTTGTGGATGCCCCGTACCTGGAGGCATTCAAGGCCAGGCTGGACGTGGCTCTGGGCAGCCTGGGCTGGTGGTTGGCAACCCTGCACTCAGCAGGGGGGTTGAAACTCGATGATCTTTGAGGTCCTTTTCAACCCAGGCCATTCTATGATTGTAGAAAGCTCTGGTGTAACCTTGTGTGCTCCTCCCTTTGTTCCTAATGTTCGAGACAGAGAGTAGAAGAGGTGGAGTTTCCTGGGCACAGCGGTTCCCTCTGGGCAGTTCCCTCTGGAACCTCTCAGCTCTTCCAATCTGATGATTTTAGAATTGCTTCTTGCACTGTTTTGAATCTGAAATCTTGATTTTCTGTTTTAGTCCTTTGTAATATCACGTTCTAATTTTTTTTTTTAAGTCTTTTACAGGATTTTTATCGCTTGTATTAGATAGGAATCTACAATCCTGGCTCGTGCCTAAAGAGGCTGAGGGTTGAAGGTTGCACTTTCTGCCTTCTTTTTCCTTACGACAGTTCTAAAAGTGGAGTGGAATCCACTGAGTACTTTGCTTGGCCTACTCGCCAGCTGCATGTGCAGTGCCATAGCGTTATCAGCAAGGACAGAAGTGTCCTGCCAACATGCTCCAGTGACACTTTTATGTCAATGGAGGAGGGAGGAATCCTCTCTTATCCCTTTGACACACGTACATATATGCAAACAAAAATCTAGAACCAAGTGCATGTGATTTTCTTTCTCTCCCTCCCCCCCACCCAGGGTGCAGATCAAGTTCTGGGTGTAAGAACAATGTAGGGCTTTAGGCTTGGAGTGGAAATGAAAACAGATTGTCGTGTGTGATGTATTCTCCCTTGTTCTTTCCCTGTCAGAGCTCTCCAGAAGCAGTGAGAGGGGACTTCTCAAGCCTGGAAGCGGAGACAAAACATCTGAGGGCTCAGCTAAATGACAGCCTGAAAGAACTGCACCAAAAAGAGCTCCGAATTCAGCAGTTAAACAGCAAGGTACAGGCTGTGTCCTCTGCTTGCAGAGTTTGGGCCGAGGAATGTGGGGAAGAGGGCAGGCTTCAGCGGGGCTCATGGAGCAGGAATAGGGCTTGGGGGTTCATGTGGGCATTCACCAAAGGAACACAGAATCAGAAGTGCTGCTTAGAAGAGACCTCTGGAGAGGATCCCTTATGTCATTCTCCTGCTCAAAGCAGCACTGTCAGCAGTGTTAGATCAGGTCATCCATGCCCTTGCCTACCATAGTGGTGGAAACCTCCAAGAACAGACGTTTCCAAACCTATCTGGGTCTTTGTCCAGTGCTGCTCTGCACTTTCAGTGAAAATGGTTTTGTTTTTATAAGCCACAAATAAGACCCTTGTTATGTTGTCTGCTGCTGCCAAAGAGCTTGACTCTGTCTGCTTTATGGCTCCCTCCAGGGTAATTGTAAACTGCTGCTCACTTCAGCCTTTTCTTTCCCAGGATAAAGCAGCCCAGCTCTCACAGCCATCGCATGCTCTAATCCCTCAACTATCTTTGTAGCCTTTTTCTGGACTCTTTCCCATTTCTCTCTCCATTTTGAAACGAGGGACCCAAAACTGGTCATTGGATGCTAGGTGTGGTCTTATTGGTACCAAGCAGAGCAGATAGTAACATCCCTCTGCCTGCTGGTCTTGCTTTTCCTGATGTAACCCAGAATAGGTTGTTCCTTGCTCGCAGTGAGGCTGTCTGTTTGGGCTGTGCTCAGCTCTGCAGCTGCTGTAACTCCCCAGTCCTTCGCAGCAGAGCTGTTGCCTTGGCACTCTTACCGTCCTGTGTTGGTGCACGGGCTTTCCACCAGGTGCAGAAGTTTGTGCTTCTCCTTATCAAACCAAAGATTTCTGTTGGTGCAGGGTTCCTCTAGGTTGAAGTTTTGGGTCTTATGTCAGCCGCTGCCACAGATTTAATACTGGGAGGGAAGAGGGGAGCAAGGAGCAATGCTGTACATCATGTTGATGTTTTAGGGCTGCCTATGCTGGAGACTTTGGCCACAAGCTGCTGTTGGAGATTATCACCGGTCAGCGGACCTTAGAAACATGCATTGTGTCTACACCTGCATTCCCAATAGAATTCTTACCCTCAGTTACACGGAAAACGATTTTGCTGTCACAGAAATGTTGTGAGTTCTTGACGCAGGATTTGTCTTCTCAGCTGTCTCAGGTCTTTGAAGAGAAAAACGCCCTCTCCCTCCAGCTGCGCGGTAGCACCCGAAGCGTCTGTGAGAGTCACCAGCAATACAGCGAGGTTCTGAGCCGCTGCCTGGTGCTGGAGAAGCAGCTCCAGGAGCTGCAGGCTGCAGACAAGAGCATGGTGAGGAAGAGCATGGTGAAGGTCTCCTTCCAGGTGCAGGGGAGGGCAAGACTTACTGCAGGTGGCTCCGCTAAGTGAGCAGCACTGCACCTGGCTTCTGTCCTCTTCATTCAGTGCCCTCTGCCGTGTGTTTGTGCCTTCTCTTAGGAGTCATTTGCAACAGACGCTGCTCCTGGGGCACCCCAAGAAAAGAATGAGCCTGGAGGGAGTTACACACCAGAGCTACAGGAACTGCAGCTGAGGTACTGTGGGACCAGGAGGGGTGGTCCTGGGTGGAGGTCCTGGGGGTGGGAAGAGCCTGGGTGGGCTGCTCTGTTGGAGCTCTCAGCGCTTCAGTTCCCCAGCAGGACCTTGCTGAAGTGGAGGAGCTGTCACGCGCTGGGCAGCTCTAGTCAGCAATGTCTCTTTGCACAGAACTTCAAACAATGGAGAGCAAACGTGTAGTAGCAGTTATGATGGACCCTCACCAGCCAAACTGGCATCTCTGATTTAAAGGGGCCAATTGTTTAGTGACTGCCCAAGTGTATTAATTAGCACAGTCTCAGTGCTTTTAGCCTGAGAACGTGTCTGGGATTGAAACCTAGCACGTGGTTCCTGGTGCCCTTTGTAAACAGCTTTTGGAAGGTAGGGTTGCATACATTCCTTGGTGATGTGACACAGGAGCTTCAAGAGACTGCTCTTCTTCCTGCTTTCTCAGTAATTCAAGTATGTTAATGAAAAACAGCTGTCTTCCGTGCAAAGTGGAAGAGAGTTGGGACCTGTACACCTCCTGCATCAGTCAATAGAACAGAAGCAGAGCAGTCCAAGAATTAACCCTTTTTGGTACGTGCTTGCTTATTTTCTGACAGGTTGTCCGAAACCGAGCACTTGCATAGCAGCACGAAGCAGGATCTGAGGTACCTGGAGGAGCAGCTGGAGGAGGAACGAGAGCGCCGCGTTGCTGCCGAGGAAGCGCTCTCTGCAGCTCAGGATCAGATCAGCAGGTGAGGGCATTGGTCAGGGGAGCAGTGCTGTCCTAAGAGTGGAGATCCTGGCTCTCTAAATGACTGTACCACGTCTGTCCTTCAGTTGTAGACAAAGGCAGAATGCAACAACGGAGTGATAACTGTGGTAGGATGAATTCCGGCAAGGAACGCCAGCTTTCCCAGTGGAGCAAACTATTAGAAAGTATCATTTGTAGTCTGAGAATTGGATGAAGGCAAAAAAAAAAGAGGAGTTTTTCAATATTTCCAGGGGTTTTGTCTCCTCAGTAATCACCTGTCTGTTATAGGTTAAAAAAAAAGGTCTTGACTCGAGAAATTTCCCTAAACTTAAATTTATTGCCAAAAAACATAAACTTTGGATATTGAGAAACAACTAATTTAGGGTAGGCCTTTGCCCTCTGCCCCTTTCCTTGGCTCAGCTTTAGTCTGGACATCCCTCCTCCCCACTTTCCTCGTCTTCACTCCCCTTGTTTGGGCCTTCCATTGCACTCAGTCCCTTTAGTAAGGCAAAAAGTCATGCAGGGGGATGGGGCCAGCACGCAGTGATCACAGAGTCACAGAACCAAGAGGGTTTGGAAGGGACTTCAAGAGATCATTGAGTCCAACCTCTGCTAAAGCAGTTCTCTACAATGGGTCGCACAGGTGGGCATCCAGATGGGCCTTGAATATCTCCGCAGAAGGAGACTCCACCACCTCTCTGGGAAACCCGTGCCAGTGCTCCGTCATCCTGACCATAAAGTTCTTCCACATCTTAGTACAGAACTTCCTGTGTTCCAGTTCTAGGCCATTGCTCCTTGTCCTATCACTGTGCACCACCGAGAGGAGCCTGGCCTCATCCATTTGCCTCCCACCTCCCTTTGGAGATTTATGAGCATTAATTAGATCCCTCCTTAGTGTTCTTTTCCCCAGGCTGAACAACCCCAGCTCCCCCAGCCTTTCCTCGTAGAGGAGATGCTCCAGGCCCTTTATCATCTTTGTGTCCCTCCACTGGGCTCCTTCCAGGAGATCCCCATCTTCTTTGAACTGAGGAGCCTAGAACTGGACACAGTGTTCTAAATGTGGCCTCACCAGGGCAGAGCAGAGGGGAGGATCACCTCCCTCACCCTGCTGGCCACACTCTTCTTAATGCACCCTGGGATCCCATTGGCCTTCTTGGCCACCAGGCCACACTGCTGGCTCATGGCCAACCCGTTGGCCTCCAGGACCCACACACAGATCCTTCTCCACAGAGCTCCTCTCCAGCAGCTCATGCCCCAACCTGCACTGATGCATGTGGTTCTTCCTCCTCAGGTGCAAGACTCTACACTTGCTCTTGTTAAGCCTCTTCATGTTCCTCCCTGCCCAGCTCTCCAGGTCTTGTTGAATGGCAGCTTTCTGCTGCTCGTTGCTTCTTAATTACTTCCTCTGCGCTGCTGTGGCTTCCTCTACTGGCCTGTCATGGTCCTGATGGGCAGGGAAGCTGCCCAGCCTGCAGGTACATAGCAGTCGTTATCAGCGAGTTCATAGGATTCTGGGACACACCAGGACGTGCTGGCTTTGCTCACCAAAGGTTGCTCTTTATTACAAATCAGCACCAAAAATACGATGGCGATTCAGGCAAACATCAATGGTAGATGAAAATGAAAAGCCATTACCAGGAAGAAAGATATGAAGGTGATAGTACCAGTTAATAGTAGCAGCACTTGCAAGTAGTAGAAATGCAATTTGAGTAAGAAAATCAGTAATATAACAGCACGTAGGATTTGAGAGTAGTTGTAGATTCAACAAATTTACCAGTAATGACAGTGGAATTACTTAGGATGGCAAGCTTATCAGTATTATGATGGCAGATTGACAGTATAACCCACTGTAAGTCTATATTAGACTTAAGAGAGATGATGGACAGAAATATTCCAGAGTTACTGGAACCAAATGCATCAAACTGATCCCAAAAGGGGAAAAGGAAGGGGGAGGGATGGTGGTGTCAATGCAAGCATTTCCAAATGAGTCGAAAGCGAAACAATCCCCAAAAAGACAAGCCCAGGAGGCCCAGATGGGAACAAATAACAGAGCCCCCCCAACCAGGCGTGGGGCATTGCAGGGTGCTGTCAAGTCATGGAGACAACCCAGTGTTCCAGCGAAACTTCAGGCTTTGTTTTTGGGGAGGGGGGGAAGGAGCAAAGGAAACAGAGGAGTACATGCAGCATTTCTCTGAGAGGGAAGCTCCATCTTGGGTGAAAACCAGGCCCATTTTATGTTACTGAGACATGGGAGGGAGTAGGATGCCACTGCTTCAAGGTAATGGGCAGGTGCTGTTGGGTTCAATCTTCTTCCTGAGGGGGTCAGTAGATGCTGCTGCTTCTTCCCATGAATTTCCTTTAACCAAGAGTTTATTTCTCACCTCGATTCCCACCTTCTCAAGCAGCAAGTTGTTCTTGTTTCGTGCTGTCAGCAGCGTGGTGTTTTTGGGATGCCTCCTGTGTGAAGCCTTCAGCCACACTTCAGGATGCCATTGCTTCCCAGGTTCAGTTACTTCTCGGGCCTTTTGCTCAGCTGGAGTTTTTGGGCTGGCAGGTTGTTTTTTTTATTCCTGCCTGTGTTCCAGCAGCCATTTAGAATCAGAAGCTCCACGTGCCACCCCCTGTGCCTTCTTCTGCGTGTCCTCCTGCCCCCAGGATCCTCCCCCTTTCTTTAAATAAGCATCTGTGCAATGGGTTCCTCTGAAGGCTTGGCATGCAGCAAGGTGCCATCTGTTGCCAGGTCAGCAGGAACCAGCTGGGAATGGCACAGGGCAGTTCGTGGCCTCCTGGCACGGGTTTCCCCTGCAGCTCTCTGCTGCCAAAACCTTGTTCTTTATACCCAATGCACTGTGGATCCCAGGTTGCTTGAGAGATGCTGTTACAGTCAGTGGAGAAAAGGAGGCTGACCCTGGCTGGATGTCAGGATGAGAAGCAGCGAGCCCTGTGCCTTTGTCTTGTCATTGACTGTGGAAGTGGATTTGGTCACTGAACTTTGTTGTCAGTACTTGTGCTGCGTGCATCCCCCAGCAGTTTTAGTGCAGCAGTTTGTATAAATCTCACTATTAGAATCTTCTGCATCACTGTCGTGGCTTTCCTTCTGACACAACGCTGACAAAAATAATAATGCTCTGGGTGGAAAAACAGGGAGTGAAGTTCCCTGGCAGCTGCTACACAACTCAGGCGACCTTAACCCCTTCCAGCATTAAAGTCTGTGGAAGTCCCTTCGCTTCACATCACCTGATTTCACATCACTGATACTGACAGTGCTGCTGCTTTCATCCTTTAGCAGTACCTTACCAATCTTCAAAGTCTGTCATTGGGAAATAGCTAGCAAGAGCCAGCGCTTCTGGGAGCAGAGCTGGCTTCCAAATTAATGTCATGGCATTTGAAAGAGTTCGGTCACCTGCCTTGGCTTCTTGCAAGTCACACGCTGTGGAATTTCACTGGCAGCCCCCGTGCAGAACACAGGCACCTCGGGTAAGTTAGAGTTGGAAATTTCATGCATAGGAAAAACAGCACCAAAAGAAATCAAAGAGTTGCAAAGAGACAGGAGATGGGTGAGGAAAGGAGGGCTCCGTGGGGGCAGCAGCTGAACCCTCCTGTGCATGGAGCGTGTGTAACTTGGATGGGCATCACAAGGTACCAACTCTGCTCCAGTTTCACTCGCCTCCAGAAACTGGGAGTGACTTCATTCTGAAACTGTATTTGAGGAAAGCTGACTGTTGCTTCTCGGGTCACCCCATCATTCTGCTCATGGGTTTAATGGCTGCGTGTTCATGTTTTGTGTCAGGTTGGAGTCGAGTGAGTGGACGTCCTCCGTGAGCACTAGCATCGATATGACGCCGGGTCACGAGCATTCCTTGCTGATTGACTCCGTGGATCATAACTTCAGCAAAGTAAGGATCTTCTTTCACGGCCGCCAATGGTGTGAGCTCTGTCTGGTGTAAGAAAACGCGAACTGAGATCTGCGAGCCTATAGCAGCGAAGTTCTTCTATGAGCATATTGAAGTCAGTTTGGGGGGGGGGGGGGTTGTGCCAGAGGCCACGTGCTGCTCTCATTGTGGCTCCACTGCAGCGTGTGTGAGCAGACTAAATTCCAGAGGCTGCTTAAATGTAGATGTGGTGCCTCCGTGGTGAGCAGGAGGCAAAGTCTCTGCAAGCAGACTTCTCTTGCTTGAGACTTGAAGGCTGGACGTGGCTCTGGGCAGCCTGGGCTGGTGGTTGGCGACCCTGCACTCAGCAGGGGGGTTGAAACTTGATGATCTTTGAGGTCCTTTTCAACCCAGGCCATTCTAGGATTCTATGAGAAGCATGCATGTTACTGGCCCTAGCATTTGCCATGTCTGTTGAGCCAGCCCTTTGGTTTAGCAGCCATCCTGGTTTCTCCTCGCTTGCTGTCCGTCAGGGCCGTGCCAGGCTGGGGCCAGAGTGGTGAGCTGCATTTTCACTCTACTGACTGAGAGCCAGCAGCCACTGGTTGATCCCGTTCTGCCAAGGAAGGCGCCTTGCCAAAGATCTTGGCCTCTCCTTCATTTGGAGGTGGTGCTCCCATGGGCAGATAAGGGGCAGGAGCTGTAGCTGGGTGCAACCCAGGGGTTTGTCACTAGGGCAGGAGGTTTCCTTTGTCTCTGCCAGGAGTGGATCTGAAGTCCTCTCAGCAGCGAGGCTGAAAGATCTCAGCAAATACGTGTTAGCCTGGAGGGAGGGTGAGTTGGGATTCCTAGGAGCTCGAGTCTCCAGCAGAAAAGTTCCATTGATCCTTTCGTTTATATTTCACTCGAGGGGCTAAGACAGGGGGCAGATGTCAAGGGGAGACATTCTGCTTTCTGTTGCCCTTTCTCCATTGGAATTGGAGAGAGCTGGCTGGCAATGAAGAGAGTGGATTTTCTGATGGGGAAAGGGAATACTTCACTGGGGAAGTATCTGGAAGTCTCTGGAAGTCAGATCTGGCAGCAGGATGGGTTTGGGGAAGTTTGTGCTGATAAGCTGAAGCTTATCTGTGTGTTCAGAGAGCTCTGGGGGAAGGTTACCGGGGACCTGGCCATTCCTGGCGCTGACCTTTCTCTCTTTCCCTCTTCCAGACTCGGAATATCCCTGGACTACGGCGCCTGTTACGCTCTCTCTTCCGCTCCCGGACCCACTTGCCCGTGCTGGTGGCCATGTACCTGCTTGCTCTTCACGTCCTGCTCTTCCTATGCTTCGCAGGCCACCTCTGAAGAGGAACAGCGACCCTTCCTTGAGCCACAGCCCTCTGTGATCCCGGGCCAGTGCTCCCCATCCACAGGGCAGCTGAAACTGGTGCCTCGCCCACCGCCTTCTTTCCGAGTCAGCCCCTATGGGCAGCACCACCCGGGGGTTGATGTGCACCCTGGGTGTTTGCTGTCAGGATGGGCAGCAGCCACCTCTGTTGCTCGGGGTGTTTCCAGGGCATCTGTCACTTCATTCAGCGGTTTTAAATGGTTGAGCTGGGGTCCTCCTGCAAACAGTGGCAAGGACAGTGTCTGTTCCCGTACCTGCAGGGAGCCCTGCTCATCTTATGGAGCATTTTGCCATGGTAGGAATGAGGAAGTTCTTCCAGGTACTGCCAGATCTTCATTCACCCTCATCCTGAGTCGGTGAGCTCGGGGGGAAGCCCTGGAGCTGAGTCCCAGGGAGGGAAGCTCCTTCCCTTCCTTGCATCTCCTGTTTGCTCCATGGCTCAGTGCTATTTGAAATGCGTATGCTAAGGAAACGGTGGGCACTTTAAGGAATGTGAATTTCAAAACCACCTTTCCTGCTCAGTTACATCGACGGTTGAAGTAGGGCCAAAATTAGGGTGTCGGGACCTGCTGAGCACTACATTGAAAACCAGCTGTACGTCTGCTCTGCCAGCCTTGTAAAATAGCGTCAGAAATGGAATTATTGAGTATGAGGCAAGAGCTTTTTCTCTCTCACTTCGGTAACCTCTTGAAAGGAGAGCGGCTGTGCTCCCGCATCCTGCTCTGCTGCTCCTGTGTTGCTGGGTTAAGCCCACATGGGCTGTGTTGGAGGGTTCCGTTGTGTGCTTCCATCACCTGGGCCCGAGTCAAAGGCAGAAGATCAGAACTGGAAGGGTTCCCCCGGCGCTGGGGAAGGGAAAGGAGTTCTGGGCCTTCGGTGTCGCTGCTTACGGAGAGTTTGTGCAGCGCTGGCGTTGGGCCCTGGGCTTGTCTGCCTCTGAGGCAAACTGCGTGGATGGATTTGATCGTAGAGGATGCGTGGGAAGCTGTGCTTTTTCTAAAGAACTCCTGAAATGCCGTGGAGTTGGGACAGTCCTCTTCCAAAGGGAGAATGTTGAATGCAGGGGTGGTTGGGCTGAGCTTCCTGCTGTTGGCCAAGCTGCTCTGCGTTTTCAGGGTCCTTGCCGGGAGGGTCCTGGCTGCTTTGTGGTGCAGTGCTCAGCTTGCATTTTTCCACATGGGAAAGGGGGGGGGGCGGTTTCCAATGCTGCTGGTAACCGAGCAGTCTCCAGTCACTGCAAAGCCTCCCTGGAGGTGGATTGGAATCATCACTGTACCTAAAACACTGGGATCTCTGACAGAGTGTTGGCACTACATACCCCTCTGTGCGCTACCCCCATTATCTGCGTGGACTTTCTCAGCTGCATACACTTCTGTGACCAAAAACTTCGCCTGTATCTTCCTGGGGCGCGTGCTCCTGTATATAATAAAGATTATTTTTCAGATGGAAGTCGCGTTGTGTCATCACGTGAACATCAGAGGTGTCCGCAGGGCGGGGTGCTGTGCCATTCCCTCACGGGACCGCTGCAGAGCAGTGCATCATTCGTGAGTGTTTCCTCATGTGTTAATTCCATCACCTCTGTTTCTTCCTATTGAACACCCACAGAGATGATTTTTTTTTTTTTTTTTTTTTCCCTTCTCACCTCTTGGTGTCTTCAGCTTTTGCTGCTATGACCAAAGAATTTAAGAACGCTGCGGTTCAAAAAGCAATTCCAATAAATCCAAAGGTCTGTCTGGGTTCACTTCTATTTATTCTTGGGTAGATGTGCACTGGGATGGAGTTGTGCCACCCCCATGGAAGAGGTGGAGGTTGGTGCCCGTGGGCTGGAGATGTGCTGCTGCCTGGGGTGGGGCATAGAGCACTGTCCTCCTCGATCCTTTATCGCCAAAGGCATCTGTTCATATTCACTACTGTAATCTGACAATGCCACTGGAACAGAAGTTAATTATAGGGTATTGTGAGAATGATGGTCCTGCTGCATTTGCTAGGTGCTGAACTGCAGGTAATGTGTGCTTCCTTAAAGCCCATGGTGTGAGGTTTTGTGCAGAGGACTTGAAGTCAGGGCCTGCCCAGCCTGTGAACTGAACAAATCCAGTTCACCCAAACTCTTGTTTAAAGATGTTACATCTCCAGGTGGGATGATTAAGGCGTGGATTAAATAAATCAACAATTAACTTTGCAGGAGCTCCTGCTCTGATGTCAGAGCGTGGCCAACAGCTTTGAACTAAGAGAAGACGTGGGCCTTCACCCCGCAGTTTCTGTTTCTCCCCGGTGTGGGTGCTGCAGTCCTGCCTTGTTAACCTGCAGGGAGCCCTCTGTGTCACACTGTGCTGTTGGGCAAAATCGAGTGCTCCAGGAGCTGCTCTTTGCATTGCTTGACTCATTCTGAAAGGAAATCGTTTTGGTTTGACAAGTCCGTGTCGTGCAGAAGCGGTTTGTGCCTGTTCCAAAATTGGGCATTGCTACCAGCGTGCAGCAGAGGGAGAGTTTGGCCTGAACGTGCTTAGGGCTCTTCACCTGGATCCTATCTGTATTCCTACCTCAGACTATTTACTTCCACAGAATCATAGAATGGCCTGGGTGAAAGGGGCCTCAAAGATCATCGAGTTTCAACCCCCTGCTGAGTGCAGGGTCGCCAACCACCAGACTAGGCTGCCTAGAGTCACGTCCAGCCTGGCCTGGAATGCCTTCAGGGATGGGGCATCCACAACCTCCTTGGGCAACCTGTTCCACTGCGTCACCACCCTCTGAGTGACAAACTTCCTCCTAATATCTAACCTAAACCTCCCCTGTCTCAGTTTAAAAACAATTCCCCCTTGTCCTACCGCTATCCACCCTCGTGAACAATCGATCCCCCTCCTGTTTATATGCTCCCTTCAAGTACTGAAGGGCCACAATGAGGTCTCCCCGGAGCCTTCTCTTCTCCAAACTAAACAAGCCCAGTTCCCTCAACCTTTCTTCCTAGGAGAGGTGCTCCAGCCTCTGCTCATCTTGGTGGCGTCCTCTGAACTTGTTCCAAGAGCTCTGTGTCTTTCTCGTACTGAGGTCCCCAGGCCTGGATGCAGTGCTGCAGATGGGGCCTCACAAGAGCTGAGTAGAGGGGGACAATCCCCTCCCTCTCCCTGCTGCCCACTCCTCTTTTAATGCAGCCCAGAACATCGTTGGCCTTCCGGGCTGCAGCGCACACTGCTGGCTCATGTCCAGCTTCTCGTCCTCCAGGACCCCCAAGTCCTTCTCCACAGGGCTGCTCTCAAGAAGTTTTTCCCCCAGTCTGTATCAGTACCTGGGATTGCCCCAGCCCAAGTGCAGCACCCTGCATTTGGCCTTGTTGAACCTCATTAGGTTCATATGGGCCCACTTGTCCAGCCTGTCCAGGTCCCTCTGGATGGCTTCCCTTCCCTCCAATGTATCAACTGCACCGCTCAGCTTGGTGTCATCTGCAAACGTGCTGAGGGTGCACTCGATTCCATCATCCATGTCATTGATAAAGATGTTGAAGAGCACCGATCTCAAGACTGTGCCTTGGGGGACACCACTCGTGACCGCTTCCACCCTGACACAGAACCATTTATCACAACCCTTTGGCTGTGACCAGCCAACCAGTTCCTCATGCACTGAGCAGCCCTTCCTTCAAATCCACACCTCTCCAATTTGGAGAGAAGGATGTGCTGAGGGACCATGTGACCACTTTCTTCTGTCCTGAAGCATTTGTACATGGATATGGATTATATATCTATATTCATATATATTTATGGATTTTTAATTGTGCTCTAAAGCATCGAGCCCCGTGTTGCATCGACACTGCAACCAGCAGATTTGCAGCTTTCTTTTGTGGGATCTCTGTGGGGTTGGCTGTGAAGTTCAGGCACTTCTCCATTCTTTTCATCAGCACGAGTTCTTTTGGAGCAGGAGCCCAGCTGGAATCACCATTTGTTTTGGTGCAATAAATGCCATCGTGCCCCGCTGAGCCCTACCTGCTGTTGGAGCATTTGTTGCAGCGTGTTCCCCTCGTCGGAGCAGAGGGAACCGCTGCGTTGGGGGTTGGGGCTGGGGGAGGAAGTGCAGAAAACAGGAACCCAGCGCAGCCCTGAGGCTGCTGCGAGCGGCGGTGCTGGGCCAGGGGGCTGTGAACACATCAGCGGAAGCCGGGGGCTGGGCAAGGTGAGGATGCTGGGGGTCCTGGGGGTGGGGAGTGGGCAGCAGCAGTGGCAGAAGTGCTTTGGTAGGCAAAGAGAAGCCACTTCCTGGTCATGGGTTGATGGCGCTCAGCATTTACTGCTCCACTGGTTCTTTGGTCATCGTTTTTTTGGCGTTAGAGGTTCTAAAGAACCATGATTCCCACATGTTGACCATCTGCTTTGGGGGGAGGATGGGATCGACCCACATGTTGACCATCTGCTTTGGGGGAATCATAGAATCGCCAGGGTTGGAATCTCCAAGATCACCCAGTCCAACTGAAGGAAGGGAGGAAGGATGACGATGGGGGGAAGGATGGGACCAACCCTCATGGCTCTGGTTATGGCTGTGGTTTGTTATGGTTCCCAGGATGGGTGGTGGGAGGCGCTGGGGAAGGGGTGGTCAGGAGTCACCTGGCGCAGCAGTCAGACCCCAGAGCTCCAGATTGGAGTTGGAGTGGCTGCTCAATGGCTGCCCTTGGCTGGAAGCCCCGTGCTGGGTTATTGCTGCTGCCCTACATACAAATGGGCCACAGAAGTGTTTGGAGTGAGAGATGGTGAAAGATGGGGAGGGGAAAAGGAAATGGAAGGTACTGCTGGGTTGTTCCGCATCATCCAAACCCACCTTCCTCTTTCCTCTGCTTGTAATTATCGCAGAAGGATCGAATCATAGGATGCCTTTGGTTGGAAGGGGACCTAAAACACAACAAATTCCAACCCCTCTACTGTGGGCTGGGTGCCCCCCCAGCTCAGGCTGCCTGGAGCCCCATCCACGGCCATGGGCACCTCCAGGGATGGGGCTCCCACAGCTCTGGGCAGCAGTGCTGGGATGATTTATTGGCTGTGCTCTGCAATACGATTACTGCTGGGCGCAGAAGCTCGGAGGAGTGTGGCACCTTTATTATTACAGCTAGTACTATCATTGCTTTGTTATTATTTTAACTCCTGGGGGTCAAATCCTTGCAGTAAATCTCCCTCGGTCCTCCATCCTTGGCTTTCTGCCTGGCTCTTTTCAGCCACAAGCTTCGTCCCTGCTGTGGGCTTTCGGTTCCCCCCCCAGTCCCTCGTTAACTACATGCAACGAGCAGTGCTGGAGGTACACCCACTGCTGGGACGGCGGTTCCCATCTCAGCAGCAACACCTTGCACAGGAAGCAGCTGCCCTGTGCTCACTGCAACAAAACATGTGAATTGAGGATCCCTACAAAGCCGACCCTTTTCCTCCCAGTGGGTTGCCCCCGGTTCTTCTCTCTGCCCCACTGCAAAGCTGCTTTGGACCATGGGAAGAGCAGCCCCGCATTGCCTGCGCCGTGCAACC
This sequence comes from Numida meleagris, assembly GCF_002078875.1. NCBI lineage: Eukaryota > Metazoa > Chordata > Aves > Galliformes > Numididae > Numida > Numida meleagris. Next base: position 68,971 of record NC_034409.1, read on the forward strand.
GGACTTCCTTCCGCTGCTCTGCAGACGCAGTGCTGCCTGGGAGGGACTTTTTTGTCTTTTTTCAGAGTCATCCTGAAAGTGAAATGCAGGAGCTCAAGATTTTACACTATTTTTGGTTTTTAACTTCCTCTCCTGGGGCCTATTGCCTCCTCCGGGCTCCTGTGCTTTGCTCTGAAAGTAATGCCTGTTTATTTCCATAGAAGCTGAAGCAGACACAAAGAGCACAATAGCACCATTTGTCAGAGCAAATTCTCAGCTAAAAAATCCTATTTTTCAACATAGGCACTCCCATTTGCTGTGCATTTTCACCAGCGGTGAACAAGAACCTGTGTGCCGTGCTTGTACAAATCTGCACCAGTGGAGGTGACCCACTGTTATGCAGCTGCTATGACGACATCGTTGTTAGGCTGGAAGGGCTCTGAGCACCTGATCTAGTGGTAGATGTCCCTGTTCATTGCAGGTTGTGGGACTGGATGGCTTTTAAATGTCCTTTCCAATCCAACACATTCTATGATCCAATGATGGTTCCTTCCAACTCAACCCATTCTCTGTTCTTATGAAGGTCCCTTCCAACCCAACCCATTCTATGATCCTATGATTGTCCCTTCCAGCTCAGCACATTCTAGGATCATATGATAATCCCTTCCAACTCAACACACCTTATGTTCCTATGAAGGCCCCTTCCAACTCAACCCATTCTGTGATTCCATGAAGGCCCTTTCCAACTCAACCCATTCTGTGATTCCCTGAAGGCTCCTTCTAACCCAACCCATTCTATGATCCCATGAAATGTCACCCACACAGTCCAGCTGTCACCGTGCTGCCATCCACCGTTTGGTCCCCATAGACATTCAGTGAGTGTCAACGAATGTCAGTGGGTGTAATTTATGGAATATTAGCAGCAAGGTTCAACCTGAACTGCCACCCCACCAACATCCACCTCTGACATTGAGGGTCAGCCCCGTAACGTAGGAGGCATTGCTTTTGGAGCAGCCCTGTGAGGTTGGCACACACAAGGGCTGTGGTTCACCACTTAAATTCACTGCACTTTGCTGCTCCCCAGGTGGCTGCTTTGAGTGCCCCACATGGCACAGGGGGGGCAGGTCTCATCCAAGGGCTTCACTGAGGTCCTGCCCCACTCCTGGTGGCACTGCAGTCCCAGTGATGCCGTGTTCTGCCCCACAGATGTGGAAGGCGGTTGTGGGCCACGACGTGTCAGTGAAGGTGGAGGCGCAGAGTGATGACTGGGACACCGACCCCGACTTCGTGGTGAGTGCCTGCAGTGGGAGTCAGCGCCGGGCTGCTGGGATGTTCTGTTTGGTATAGACATCTTTTTAGTTTTATATTAGGGGAGAGTTTGTAGAACCACAGAACGGTTTGGGTTGGAAGGGGCCTTCATAGAACTATAGAATGGTTTGAGTTGGAGGAGATCTTCATAGGATCATGGAATGGTTTGAGTTGGAAGGGACATTCACAGAATCGCAGACTGGTTTGAGTTGGAAGGGACCTTCATAGAACTGCAGTATGGTTTGTGTTGGAGGGGACCTTCGTAGGATCACAGAATGGTTTGAGTTGGAAGGGAACTTCACAGAACTTCAGAATGGTTTGGGTTGGAGGGGACCTTC
>NC_034409.1:70610-125697 GCF_002078875.1 Numida meleagris
GTTGGAGGGGACCTTCGTAGGATCACAGAATGGTTTGAGTTGGAAGGGAACTTCACAGAACTTCAGAATGGTTTGGGTTGGAGGGGACCTTCATAGGATCACGGAATGATTTAGGCTGGAAGGTACCTTTGTAAGCTCATAGAATGGTTTTGGTTGGAAGGAACCTTCATGGGATCATAGAATGTTTTGGGCTGGATTTGGAAGGGACATTTATAGAAATGCAGAATGGTTTGAGTTGGAGGGGAACTTCACAGGATCACAGAATAGTTTGGGCTGGAAGGGACCTTTTTAGAACTATAGAATGGTTTGAGTTGGAGGAGACCTTCATAGGATCATGGAATGGTTTTGGTTGGAAGGGACCTTCATAGGATCATAGAATGGTTTGGGTTGGATTTGGAAGGTTCCTTCATAGGATCATAGAATGGTTTGACTTGGAGGGGACCTTCACAGAATCATAGACTGGTTTGAGCTGGAAGGCACTTTTTTCAGATCGTAGAATGGTTTTGGTTGGAAGGGACCTTCATAGAACCTCAGAATGGTTTGGGTGGAGGGGACCTTTGTAGGTTCATAGAATGTTTTGGGTTGGATTTGGAAGGGACCTTCACAGAACCTCAGAATGGTTTGGGCTGGAAGGGACCTTCTTAGAACTATAGAATGGTTTTGTTTGTAAGGGATCTTCATAAGATCATAGAATGCATTGGGTTGGAAGGGATCTTCATAAGCTCATATAATGGTTTTGGGTGGAAGGGACCTTCTTAGAACCGCAGAATGGTTTGGCTTGGAAGGGCCCTCTAAAGGCCACCTGTCCCACTCCCTGCGATGAGCAGGGACACCCCCAGCTCCATCAGGTGCTCAGAGCCCCGTCCCCTGAGCGTGGGTGTCTGAAGGGACGGGGCAGCACCACCTCTCCGGGCATGCCATGCAGTGCCTCACCACCCTCAGCGAAGACCCTCAGTGAAGACCTTGCTTGCTCCCTATACCCAACAATTCATCCAGGGGTGCAGCGCCTGTCTGCTCATCCCCGCTCCCCTCCTCCCACCCCCTGGGGCCGTCAGGGCTCTCTCGGCTCCGGGTGGTGCTGACGGGGGTGGTTTGCTCCACAGAACGACATCTCCGAGAAGGAGCAGCGATGGGGGGCGAAGAGCATTGCAGGCTCCGGGCGGGCCGAGCACATCAAGTGAGTGTGAAGGGGTAGGGGTGGGATGGGGGGCGTGGTCTATACGGGCGTGGCTTATATGGGCGTGGCCTGGATGACGGAGGGGGCGTGGCCAGGAGGGGGGTGGGGCGGCAGGACCCCGCAGCGCAGTGATGCTCTCTGCCCTGCAGCATCCATCAGCTGAGGAACACAGTGTCCGAGGAGCACGAGGTCATCAAGAAGAAGGAGCTGGAGAGCGGCCCGAAGGCCTCGTACGGCTACGGGGGCAAATTTGGAACAGAGCGGGACCGAATGGACAAGGTAACGGAATTGGAGGGGACCCCCGGGGGCTCCGTGGAAATGTGTTTCCTGTCTCTGTCTTCAGCCATGGCCCTGAAGGGAGGGTGTGCAGAGCACACATGTCTGCCCATAGGCCATCCCAAAATGCTTGAACCCACCCATGTAATTCGCCCCTGCTGAGTCCTTGCAACACTCCCCTCTGTGGAACGGAGCTCTGTGCTGCTGGTTTCACACTGCTGCTGACAGCTAAGTCAGGTGCCTCCCTACTGGGTTTGGAGAAACAGTGAATAACGGTTCCCCACCCTCATAGCACCAAGTTCTCCCCCATGGTCAGGTGGAACTCCCCAGGCTCCAGTCTGTGCCCGCTACCCCTCGTCCTGGCGCTGGGTGCCACCAACCAGGGCCCAGCCGCATCCCCCTGACCCCTGCCCATCAGATATCCATCAGCACTGCTCAGATCCGCACTCCCCTTCTCTCCTCCAGGTGCACAGCCCCAGGGCTCTCAGCCTGTCCCCATCGGGAGGTGCTCCAGGCTCCCCCATCTCTGCACCCTCTTCTGGGCTCTCCCCGCAGTTCCCAGTCAGCCTGGAACTGGGGAGCCCTGGTCTGGGCACAGAGCTGCAGCTGTGCCCCCCCAGGCAGAGCAGAGGGGACGAGCCCCTCCCTGCCCTGCTGGCCACGCTCTGTGCAGTGCATCCCGGGGTCCCATTGGCCTTCTGGGCCACCAGGACACACTGCTGGCTCATGGTCAACCACTGATCAATCAGGACCCCCAGGTCACCCCACACTCATTGTGGCAGCAGAGCAGAGCAGAGCAGTCCCCATCTGTCCCACTGCTCTGAACACACAGTGCTCACACTGTGCCTCCTCTCTCCTCAGTGCGCCGTGGGCCACGAGTACGTTGCTGATGTTGAGAAACATTCCTCACAGACCGATGCAGCCCAGGGCTTCGGGGGGAAGTACGGCGTGCAGCGGGACCGAGCCGACAAGGTGCGCTGAGCAGAGCAGCAGGAGGATGCAGCTGAGGCCCGTGCTGCATTGGGATTGTTGATGCAATTTTCAACGTGCTGATGGGCGCAGGGCTTGGTGTGCTGTGCACCGCGCTGCAATGCACAGCTCACCTCCAGCATGCAGGGCGAGAGCTGTTAGCTTGCAGCACGTGCGTGGCAATGAGCTCTGCACCAACATCTATGCACTGTGCTCTGCAGGCAGTGCTATGTTTGCATCCCAGGCACTGCTGCTGTGGGAGTTGCAGTGCTCTCAGCCCAACTGCTGGTCTGCAGCCCAAATGCTTTGCAGTGTGCATGCATGGCATGCTGCCCTCCATCCCACACATGTCAGTGTCAGCCCCTGCCCAGGTGCTTTGCTATGTGCATGCATGCCATGATGCCCTCCATCTCATGCACATCTCAGCACCTGCCCACGTGCTTTGCTATGTGCATGCATGGCACACTGTCCTCCATCCCTGGGGTCAGCCCCTGCCCAGGTGCTTTGCTATGTGCATGCATGGCACACTGCCCTCCATCTCATGCACATCTCAGCCCCTGCCCAGGTGCTTTGCTATATGCATGCACGGCACGCTCCCCTCCATCCCTGGGGTCAGACCCCCCTGCTGGTGGGACCCGGCCCCCAGCACAACACCATTCCTCCCTTTGTGTTCCAGTCAGCGCTGGGGTTTGAATACAAGGGTGAAGTGGAGAAGCACTCGTCCCAGAAAGGCAAGTCCACAGCACGCTCGGACCTCGGTGCTCTGCAGTACCCTCCTGCTCCCAGCATCCTGCGTTGGCTGCTGTGCACAGCTCTGTTATCTCAATTCTGCCACTCGGTGCAGATCCCCCATTCCTGATGCTCACCCCGCTGCCTGCTGCCCTGCCCTGTCCTGCTCTGTCCATCCCTATCGCTGCTCTCTTCTGCTTTTGGCTGGAAACTCCTGGCTGAGCAGAGAGGACCCCCCCACACACCTCAACATGTTAATGGGTGAGTGGTGCTCCTTGTCCTTTAAAAGTCCCTTTGAGGAACTGGAATGGGCAGAACGCAGCACTGCAAGATATGAGAAGTGATTACACCCACGCACACCAAAAAACAGACATATAAGAAGAAACACAACAATGGATATGGCAACAAAAGCCTCTGCAGCGCTCAAACTTGGGCAGAATTCTGGAGGCCATTGAGGCAAACTTAGAGGTGTGCAGAGGAGCAGCTGCATTCTGAGGGAACGCCGCAAGAGCTGAAGCCAAAGCTGAAATATTCTGCAGCCAAGAGAAGGTCAGGGGCAAAGCTCCTCATGCTGCCTCAGGCCAATGCGAGGAGAACACCATTGACGGGGGAAGAAGCTCGGAGCCGTGTTCTTTTCAGGGGAAACTACAAAAGAGTGAAGAAGTTTTGAGGCATTTGTGGTTGATGTAAAGTAATGAGTCAGGCTCAGTTGTGGCACCTTCACACGTTCCTGTGTAGGAAGTCAGTTTGTAGACGTGGGACTTCAGGCTGTGTGGAAGCACAGAAATACCTTGCAGCAAATGAAGATGTAAGAGGTTACATCGAACACCCACATCCCTGCCATGAGGTGGTCTTCATGATGATGCTCTTCATGATGATGTCTTCATGATGATGCTCATTCACTACCAGTACAAGCTGGTACTCTCTCTTCTCCTGGAGAAGCTGCAGCCCATGGCTTGGACAGGTGCACTCTGTGCTGGGTAAGGAGCTGGCTGGAGGGCCGGGCCCAGAGAGCAGTGGTGAATGGAGTTAAATCCAGCTGGTGACTGGTCACGAGTGATGTTCCCCAGGGCTTGGTGCTGGGGCCTGTCCTCTTCAATATCTTTATTGATGACCTGGATGAGGGCATTGAGAGTGTCCTCAGCAAGTTTGCAGATGACACCAAGCTGGCAGGAAGTGTCGATCTGCCTGGGGGTAGCAAGACCCTACCAAGGGATCTGGACAGGCTGGATCTCTGGGCTGAAGCCAATGGGATGAAGTTCAAGAAGACCAAGTGCTGGGTCCTGCACTTTGGCCACAACAACCCCAGGCAACGCTACAGGCTTGGGGCAGAGTGGCTGGAAGATTGTGTGGAGGAAATGGACCTGGGGATGTTGGTCGATGCTGGGCTGAGCATGAGCCAGCAGTGTGCCCAGGTGGCCAAGAAGGCCAATGGCATCCTGGCTTGGATCAGAAATAGTGTTGCCAGTAGGAGCAGGGAAGTCATTGTCCCTCTGTACTCAGCCCTGGTGAGGCCGCACATTGAGTACTGTGTCCAGTTTTGGGCCCCTCACTGCAAGAAAGACATTGAGGCCCTGGAGTGTGTTCAGAGGAGGGCATGGAGCTGTGAGGGGTCTGGAGCACAGGGCTACTGAGGAGCGGCTGAGGGAGCTGGGGTTGTTCAGTCTGGAGAAGAGGAGGCTCAGGGGAGACCTTATCGCTCTCTATAACTCCTGAAGGGAGGTTGTTGTGAGCTGGGGGTTGGCCTCTTCTCTCGTGTAACAGTGACAGGACGAGAGGGAATGGCCTCGAGTTGCCCAGGGGAGATTGAGGCTGGACGTTAGGAAATAGTGCTTCTCCAAGAGAGGGGTCAGGCGCTGGAATGGGCTGCCCAGGGAGGTGGTGGAGTCACCATCCCTGGAGGTGTTCAAGAAACATTTAGATATGGTGTTGAGAGACATGGTTTAGTGGGGTTATTGGTGGTAGGTGGATGGTTGGACTGGATGATCTTGTAGGTCTTTTCCAACCTTGCTAATTCTATGATTCTATGATTCTAAGCTGCTGGGGGATGAAAGGATGGAGCACAGCCCTGCTGAAATAATCTGGGAGTACTGGTGGATGGGAATCTGGACATGAGCCAGCGAGGTGCCATTGCAGCCCAGAAAGCCAACCGTGCCCTGGGCTGCATCCAATGCAGCATGGCCAGTAGGATGAAGGAGGGGATCTGCCCCTCTGCTCTGCACTGGGAGACCTCACCTGGAGCACTGCGTCCAGATGGGGAGTGCTCAGCACAGGAGAGACACCGACCTGTTGGAGAACATCCAGGGGAGGGCCATAAAAATGCTCCCAGGGATGGAACACCTCTCCTGTGAGGACAGGCTGAGAGCTGGGGCTGTGCAGCTGTGGAGGAGAAGGCTCCGAGGGGACCTTCAGTATCCAAAGGGGAGCTGCAGGAAGGGAGGGGACAGACTCTTTAGCAGGGTCTGTGGTGATAGGACAAGGGGAAATGGCATCAGGCTCAAGGAGGGGAGATTTAAGCTGGATATAAGGAAAAAGTCTTTCCCAGTGAGGCACTGGCACAGGTTGCCCAGTGATGTGCTGGGTGCTCCATCCCTGGAGACTTTCAAGGTGAGGCTGGATCAGGCCCTGGGCAACCTGATGGAGCTGTGGTGTCCCTGTGCATTGCAGAGAGTTGGGCCAGACGGCTTTTAAAGGTCCCTTCCAACTCTAAGGATTCTGTGATTTTGTGATTCTACGACTGTGAAGCTTAAGCTGCTCTGGCACAAAGGGAGTATTACTGGGAGAGCTGTTCTCAAATCCAAGACGTGTTTCTCTGTTGGAAAACCCTTATGGGCCGATCAGGCTGAGTTTGGTGGAGAAGCCCCACTGTGCTGAGCTGTAGGAATGGGGCTGGGGGAGCAAAGAGAGGAAACTGCAATGCACTCCTCCTTCTTCAGGTGGGATTTGGTGACGGGGGGGGCTGTGAAGGGATCCCTATGGAGCTGGAGGATAGGATAGGGGCTGAGATTTTGGAGGACGGGGGCCAACAGCGGGGTGGTGCTTGGTGGATAACTGAATAGAGTTACAGCGGTTGATGCGTGGTGCTTTGTGGGGATGTAGGAAGCAGAGGTGTAAGGAGGATGTGCTGTGCCTCCATCACGTAACGTCCCAGTGAGACACAGGTGGAGGGAACACATCTCCAGAAATGAACATTTCAGCATTTACTGAGCTCCCATAGTCAGTGGTTTCCATGTGGGAGCTGAGGTTCCACTGTGGCAAATCTCAGCCATCCATAAATTTTTGCCATCTGTTCTATGATCCCGAAGGTTTGCTCCATGCCGTGTCCCCGCTGCCCATCGCCCTCCACCTCCTGCTGCCATCACCCACATTGCCCTGTGCCCCCATTCCCCCAGACTCTCATCCTCAATGGCCCTCAAGGTGCTTCCAACCCTCCAACCCCTGCTCTGTTGTTCTCCCTCCCTGCCCATTCCTCCATCCCTGCTGCCTTTCCTGCTGCCATTTCCCCATCCCTGCTGCCTTCCCTGCTGCCATTCCCCCCTTCCTGCCCCTTCCTCCATCCCTGCTGCCATTTCCCCATCCCTGCTGCCATTCCCTCCTCCCTACCCATTCCTCCATCCCTGCTGCCATTTCCCCATCCCTGCTGCCATTCCTCCTCTCTCCCCACTGACATTCCCTCATCCTTGCTGCCATTCCCCCATCTCCACTGCCGTTCCCCCCTCCCTGCTGCTCTCCCCCTCCCTGCAGCTCCCCAGAACCTCATTGCACACCCCCTCAGATTACTCCAAGGGTTTTGGTGGCCGTTACGGTGTGGAGCGGGACAAGGTGGACAAAGCGGCGGTGGGGTTCGACTACAAGAGCCAGGCGGAGAAACACGACTCGCAGAAAGGTGATCACCTCTTCCTAAGTCTGGAGCAGGGAAAGCTGCTGCCCCTACAGAGTTCTATAGGGGCACTATAGTGGGCACTACAGCCCCATGCTCACCACGCTGATACTTTTCTCCTCCTCTCTGTTCCCTCTTCCCCTCTATGCCACGACTGGGATCCCCATGGCCAAAGACTACTCAGTGGGCTTCGGTGGGAAGTTTGGGGTCCAGAGAGATCGTCAGGACAAGAGTGCTTTAGGCTGGGACCACCAGGAGGAGGTGCAGCCCCACGCGTCTCAAACAGGTATAGATGGGCACAGAGCTGACAGTTTGTGCTGCCAAAACCCAAATGCAGCATACTGTGGAGGTGTGGGCAGCTGGGGGGGCACTATGAGCCCCCAAAGCAAGGGGCAAACTTGGCCAGAGCAGGGCTTGGAGTGCAGCGCAGCAGATTGATGGGGGATGTGGATGCACATCCCTAGGTCTGGCTCTTTGCATCTGCTTTAGTTTTCATGGAAATAAATAGGAGTCATTACTTTTGGAGTGACCTACGCAGTATTCTAGAATATAAATTGGTTTCTGTTCTTCCATACAGATTATGCCAGGGGGTTTGGAGGCCGCTATGGGGTCCAGAAAGACAGGGTGGATAAGGTGAGTCTCTGATCAATGCTCTTAGAATAACTGAGCTGTGAAATCACTGAGGTTGGGAAAGAGCTCTGAGATCCCCAGCCCAACCCCAACCCATCCCACCGTACCCACCAACGATGTTCCCAGGTGCCACAGCCCCATGGACCTGGAACACCCCCAGGCAGCCTGTGCCAGTGCTGTCCGCTCTTTGGAGCAGAGGTTGTTCCCAGTCTCCAACCTGACCCTCCCCAGTGCACTGTGAGCCCATCCCCTCTCGTCCTATCACCATTACCTGAAAACAGACACCAACCCTTACTTCACTCCAACTGTCAGGAGTGGGGGAGAGCGCTGAGCTCTCCCTGAGCCCCTCAGCCCCACACTGCCCCATCCCACTCCCTCAGCGGCTCCCCACAGCGCTGTGCTGCAGACCCCCACAGCTCTGCTGCCTCTCTCTGGTCACACTCCTTGCTTTGATGAGTGCAGAACTCAGCACTGGGCCGTGTTGGACCTCACAGGGTTGGCCTCCACCCCACACTTCGGAGCATGTCCCCTCTGCAGGAACAGCCATGGCCTTTGGCTGAGGGCAGCAGACACAGCAGATACACTCCAGTGCAGGAAGGCACTTGGTCTCCTCAGGGCCGTGGCAGTTCTACTGCTGAAGACAGACATTGCTGGGAGCAAAGCTTGTGGCTGAACCTCTGGGTCTGTCTCAGCCTAATACACCGGATGCTTGGTTCCCTTCCTCTTGCAGAGTGCTGCTGGCTTTGACGAGATGGAAGGTCCAACCTCCAGATACGAGAAAACACAACCAGTGGAGGCAGGTGAGAGAAGCGTGTACCTGCCCAGGGCTTGCTGGGTCCCATTTCCCCAGTGGCAGCACACCGCAGGCACTGGGCAGTGCTGGGGGGTGAGGAGGGCAGCCGCACAGCGGTCCCTCCGGGGGATGTGGAGGGCCAGGTTTCTCCCGGTGCTTGGGGTGGTGGAAGGAGATGTTGGGCAGCCTGCATCAGTGGTCACCTCCACGCAGCAGCTTCCAGTGGTGCCAGCAGCCTGCGGTCCCGGTTTGAGAACATGGCTAAGTTGGCAGATGAGGAGAGCAGGAAGAGGGTGGAAGAGGAGCGGGCCAGGCGGCAGGCGCGGGAGGGCCAGGCAGCACGGCGGAAGGTGAGCCATGGCCAACATCTCCCCATGGACATCACCTTCCCATGGTCATCATCACCATCTCCCAGTAGCCATTACTTACCTGTGGCCATCACCTCTCCATGGCCACCATCTTCCTGTGTCCTTCACCTCCTCGTGGCCATCACCTCCCTGTGGCCATCACCACCATCTCTCCATGGCCACCATCTCTCCAACACCTCCCTATGGCAACAACCTCCCCACTGCCATCACCTCCCTGTGGCCATCACTTCATCATGGCCATCACCTCCCTGTGGCCATCACCACCATCTCCCCTGGGCCACCATCTCACCATGGCCATCACCTCACCATGGCCATCGCTTCTCCATGGCCATCACCTCCCTGTGGACATCATCACCATCTCCGCATAGCCACCACCTCCCCCATCACCTCCCCATGGCCACCATGTCCCTTTCGCCATCACCTCCCCATGGCCACCACTTCTCCTTGGCCACCACCTCCCCATGGCCACAATCTCCCTGTGGCCATCACTTCCCCATGTCCCCAGGACTGGCAGAGAAGACTTTTCTGCAGGCCTACCGGTGTCCATCTGTCAGTTTGTGGCAGCTGGGAAAGCTTTCAGCAGGAGAAGTATCATCTGAGAGTTGCTCTGATGGGAACGGGGATGGATGTGGTTGAAAGGGACTGAAGGATTCTGGCGACTTTTCTCCAGCAGGAAATCCCACAGCGAGAGACAGACCGCACAGAGCCACCTCCTGCCCCTGTGCCAGCGAGGGTCCCTGTGAGAGTTGAGCAGGAGCCTGTGCCACGAGGAGAGCAGGTGCTGAGAGAGGAGATGGAGGGGCTGCCCCACAGCCCTGCAGGGAGAGGAGGGGGAAGTGCTGGGGTGGTGGTGGGACATGGCTGCGCAGCACCTTACACCATGCAGGGTGGGCCTGGGGGGTGGTCACTGCTGCAGCAGTATGGTGGGCTGTAGTGGTATGAGATGGACTTGGATACACGAGCCATGAGTCTGTGCAGCCCTGAGCCGATGGCTGAGCTCCAGGTGTGGATGATGCTCCGTGGGTCCAATGGTGGCACTGCAGATGTGTGCGGTGGTGCGGGTGCCCTTGGATGGGTGCTGTGAAGTGAGGAGATGCCTACAGCAGGTGCTTTGCAGGTGACTTTCCTGTTGTTTTCTCACTCCATGGCAGGAGGCAGAAGGAGAGGAGGAGGAGGAGATAGCACCCGCGTTGCCCCCAAGGCAAGCAGATCTGACGGAGGAGCAGGAGGAGCCCATCTACAGTGAGAGTTTCGACATCGGTGGAGACTACGAGGAGCTTCTGGAGCACTCTGACTACTGTGACAGTGTCAGCGCGGGCGCTGACTATGAGGAGCTACCAGCACCTGTGGAAAAGCCGGGTGCCACCTGCAGCCTGGGAGAGGAGGATGGAGGGGAGGACTACGAGGAGATCATTCCCGAGGAGCCCAGCCAGAGCCAGCCCTGCCAGGGTGAGCATGGGGGAAAGAGCCGCAGAGAGCGTGCATCTGTCTAATTACATCAAGGGATGGATGGACAGACTGAGAGGGGTTTGCTGTCCCGAAGTCTGGCGGTCAGCTTAGCAATCTGTGTTGGTTGGGGCCTGGCTGCATCCCAGCCCCTTGCTCTGCTCCAAGGCGCAAATCAGTGGCATGGGGCACAGGGTCGGGCAGCGGGTGTCTGGTGATGGGGAGGGCAGGAAGGCTGCACCTGATGCAGTGCTTCCTTTGAGGGTTGTGGGGCTGGCTCTGTTCACAGCTCACAGTGCTCTGAGACCTGAGCTTGCTGGTGCCTCCTGCGTGCCAGGGGAGCAGGGAGCACGAGAGCAAATTGCATGAGCGGCTGCTGCTGTTTCCATTGCCACTTCGCTTGGCGAAAGGGAGGAGCTGGAGTTCTGTCCAGACTTTGTCTGAAGGAGGATCCCGAAGCACCAGAACTGCTGCTCCTTCCTCCAAGCCATGGAAGCAAGGAGCGTCGTGCGCTGAGCCACGGTGCACAGCTCTCTGCCAACAGGGGTTGGATGTAGCTCACTCCAGGATGGACAGATGGGCACCGAGCAGACCTCCGTGGCTGCCTTAACCTCTGTCTCATCTCCCTGTCCTGTCTTCTGCAGGGGGAAGCACTTATGAGGTGGAGAGCCCTGGGATCTGTGCGGTGGCCCTGTACGATTACCAAGGAGGTGGGTCTGTGATCCGGGTGGTGGGAAAGGTGGTCACCCTGGCATGGGGAGCCCTGGGAGCTTGGCAGGGGATGGGAGGTGGTGGCTCACTCCATCAGCTGTGGTGGATGGGTTTGGGCTCGGTTGTTGAAACGTCTTCCTCATGGAAAGTGAAAGGAGAGCTTGCTTTGGGACACAGCTGTTTCATCATTCATCGGTGAAGTTCCTCTCCTTCCTCTGCTCTGTTCATGCTGGTCTCAGGCAGGGTGGGTGCGATGAGCTCTGTGATTTGTCAGCCTGCTTGGGAAGAAGGAGAGGAGGGATGTACACCAGTCCATCCCAGTGTTACCTTTGCACAGCCACCATCTTCTCTGATCAATCCCTGCAGATGGAGATGACGAGATTTCCTTTGATCCCAATGACACGATCACACACATCGAGATGGTGGATGAAGGCTGGTGGCGGGGGCAGTGCCACGGCAAAGTGGGCCTCTTCCCAGCGAACTACGTGAAGCTCCTGCAGTGAGGCCGTGGTCCGACTGCCTCCTCCCGAACCTCCACCTCTCTCCGCTTCAGCCCTTTATGCATAATTAGCTTAATTTGGCTCCGCTTGGCACGGACGCATGCGAGGAATAGCAGTGAACAACTTGGCAGCATGGGAGGAAATGTCCGGGATGGATTCTGGTTCCCATCCCATTGGGAAAGGTGGGATGGTTTCAGAACTTGGGGGTGTGAGATGCGACATCTTTTCTGTCTGGATCATCCCTCACATCAACCAGAGCGCGTGCAGGAGAACTGTGTCCATTTCTGTTCCAGCAGGGCAGTTCTCAGACAGGGAACACCAGCTGTGATCTGGTCAGGGCAGGAGGGAGTGTTGTTTGTCACCTCCATAGGACAGGCCTTCTTTATCCCAGGGAACAGTGATAGAACAAGATGGGATGGGCTCACGGTGTGCTGGGCAGGGTCAGGTTGGAGACTGGGAACAATTTGTGCTCCAAAGAGCAGTCAGCACTGGCACAGGCTGCCCAGAGCAGCGGGGAGTCCCCATCCCTGGGGGTGTTCCAGGACCGTGGAGATGTGGCACTTGGGGACGTGGTTGGTGGGGATGGGTTGGGGTTGGATGGGGGGATCTCAGAGGTCTTTTCCAACCTCGGTGGTTCTGTGGTTCTACCAGCAGGGCTAAGTCCAGCAGCTACAGCTGTAGAATAAGAGGCGATGCCCTGGGCTGTGGCCCTGACCTCCCCCATGTGGATGTGGGGCAGGAGTGCTGTGAAGGCTGAAAGTGCCTTTTTCTCAAGACGGGCTCCCACCTGCAGGATGGGCCATGTCTGCAGCGCAGAGTAAAGCGGGCTGGGTCTGTCTGGGCAGGGCAGGGACCTGGGAATATCTGACCCTGGCAGTGAACACTGCTGAGTTTGGTGTAAACAGACATAACTGCAGATGTCCTGTGGGATGGAACAGTTCATCAAGTGTGTGCTGGTCAACAGCAATGAGGGCCGACCTTGCTCAGGCAGCAGATGACTTGCTTAGTTTCCCCCTCCATGCCAAGAACGTTGCTGGGAGATGCATCATTTCTGGGGTAAACAATGAAGCGTAACATTTGGATTGTTTTCTGAGGGTGATGATTCTGAACAACGTGCCTTGGAGCAAGAGGAAAACAGCAAACAGCTTCACTCAGATCAACACCTGGGGGACTCAGAGGGAAATGTTCTGTGAGGGACATCCCTTCCATCTGGCAGAGGAACCAGAAGCACTGCTGGTCGCAGCCCGGGTGATATTTCCAAGGGCCCTGTTGTTCCTGTTAAGGACCATAAGTGCACACACACGCGCAGGTGCTCGGTCATCGTCTGCACTTGGTGTGCTGAAACCAGGCCACCCCTCCCCACTGTGGAAATAGTTATTTGCAGCTAAGTATCTCACCTGTCAGTAGGAATTAATTATGAGAGGAGTGAATTGTTCACGTTGGCTGGGGTTCCCTTACCTGAAGGATTCCCATTGCTGGTGCTGTTGGCCATATCCTGCTTCCCTGGCACGAGTTGGTTGCATCACTTTGAGGTCTACAAAACCTTTAGCAGCCCTGTTTGGGCAGAGCTCACAACAGCAGCATCTCTCTGTGCCACACCATGCTCCCCCCCATAGCTCAAGCAATAAACTCTTCTGTTCTGACCTGCTCATGCCCATGACCCCTTATTTCATGACAGCACGCTGTGCACAGCGAGAAGGGCCCTTGTTTCTGCAGATATGAGGAAAAGACAGAGGGTGAGGGCAGCGGGATTGGAGGAAACACGCACATCATTTTTAAATTTGTGATGTTCAAGCAGTGTTCAGGAGACAATCCAGAGCAAACAAAGCTCTCCCCTAAAGCAGTGTGCTCTGGGCTGTATGCTCACTGCCACTGCAGGAGCTGGTTGTTGGCGTGCAAGTGGTGTGCAAGTGCCAGCACCACCCCTAGGACCAAAGCTCCTGCAAGGAGATGCAGGAGCGCATCCTAGCACAGCGCTGAGCTCCAGCAGCAGGATGGTACCCGAAAGCTGCAGGGGACCCCCAGCTGTGGGTGCTGGTGCTGGTGCAGCTCAGGTTTTGTTCTGCCTCATCTGCCCCCGGACAGGAGGAGGCAGTTCGGTGCTGACAAAACCACGGTCCCTGTCTGCCACCCATGGGAAAAGCATTCTGAGCTGGGTAAGGTGTTGTCATTTTAAATTCTTTTTATTTTTTTTTTCCTGGAGGTTTTTTTTCTTTTCCTCTCTCCACCCCGGGACCCCAAAGTAACTTTCTCAACATTTTACTGTTGCAGAGTTCGCCCTTTGTTTCCTGGTGTTCCCTCCCTGGGAGCTCTCCAGAATGGCAGACTGTGTTAGATGAGGCTCTCAAGTGAAGGTGCTTCAGTCACTTCTTGCACTCAGCAAGGGCCCAGGGAAAGCAGAGGTGGATCAGAGGTCTCCGGTCTGGTTGGCTGGGAGCAGCAGGCCAGCCCAGAGCAGAGATCACAGACACAGGTCTTCCCAAAAGCTGTCTCGCAGCACCCACAGCCACACCACTGCTCCACTGAATTGGGATTTACTGCTGCAAAGCAAAGCGCAGAGCTTTGGTGGCAGCTAGGAGAAACCCAGCGGGCATCACCCAGTGCCAAAGGCTGAGTGGGAGGGGGCTGCACTGGCGGCCCTTCTGCTGGGGCCGGGCTCTGCTCTCTGTGCTGGTGCCACGTCCATGGCTCGGTGCTCTGGTCAGCCCCCAGGGCACTGCTCCTGGTCCTGCTGAGCGCAGCCCATGTCTGGCACCGCAGGAAATTGCCAATTACAGCATCCTCCGGTAGCAATGCGGCTGCAACGGGTCCTGTGATGAGCTCAGCGTGCAATCATAGAATCATGGAATGGTTTGGGTTGGAAGGGACCCATCAGACCATCTCATTACAACCCCCCGCTATTAGCAGGGACACCTCCCACCAGTCCAGGTTGCTCACAGCCCCACTCAGCCTGGTCTTGAAAGCTGCCGGGGGGGGGCATCCACAACCTGGCTGGGCAACCTGCTCCAGTGTCTCACCACCCTCACAGTCAAGAATTTCTTCCTAAGATCTCCTATAGATCTCCCCTCTTCCAGTTTAAAGCCATTTCCCCTCGTCCTGTTGCTACATGCCCTTATGAACAGTCCCTCCTCAGCTTTTCTGTAGGCCCCCCCCAGGTCCTGGCGGGCCACAGTAAGGTCCCCCTGGCACCTTCTCTTCTCCAGGCTGAATACCCCCAGCTCTCTGGGCCTGTCCATGTAGAGGAGGAGCTTCAGCCCTCTGATCATCTTCGTGGCCCTCCACTGGTCCCTTCCAATCCAAATCATTTTGTGATTCTATGAGTAGTGACTTTATATACTACAGAGCTCAACTAGCACCTCTGTCTGAACAAAACCCCGGGCCTGTGGCCTGGATCCCAGCTTGATTCTGCCATTTTCTTGCTGGTGATGTGCTAAGGGTCAGACTAGTGACGGTGGTGTGCCATGAACAGCCCCAGCTTCAGGCAGCCCCAAACCCACAGCTGTGATGATCAGAGGCAGCAGCACCTTTCCCATGGGGGAAAGGCTGAGGGAGAGGAGGGTGTTCAGTGTGGAGAAGAGAAGGATGTGGGGAGACCTCACTGTGGCCCTCAGTACTTGGAGGGGTTACAAGCAGGAGGGGGCCTGGTCTGGTAGCGACAGAACAAGGGGAATGGCTTCAAACTAACTGAGTGGAGATTTAGGTTAGATATTAGGAGGAAATTCATTACGCAGAGAGTTGTGAGGCCCTGTCGCTGCTGCCCAGAGCTGTGGGTGCCCCAACCCTGCTCAATAAATTATTTTCTTCTTTGAATTAAATCATGTGATTTTGTGATTTGCATTGCTGCTGAATGAGCTGAAGCAAAGGTTCTCAGTTCTGTCCCCTGTGTAGACCCTTCCACAGCTAGTCTAAAACCCAGTCCAGCTAATTAGTGGGAAGACAGATAGGCAAAAGATGAAGAATTAGCTTCTACAGGTGTGCTTGTATAAGAAGTAGACATAGTTTCAGCTGACTTTTAGTTAAGAAAATGCTTATTGTGAAGTCTGTTGTGAAGTCCTTTAATAACAACCTGTGTTTTTCGGAACCATCAAAAACCAGAGCGTGAGACACAATGACCTGGAGATAAACTTCCAAAACTGAACTGAGAAATGAGACTAGGAGAGAAGAGTGTGCTGATTAAGTAATTCATCTGGGACTTGGTAGATGACTTGAAGAATTCTATGGAAAGTTTTGTAAACGTTAAGTCCTACGCATCCAGAAGGGTAATGTTGTATAAGTGATCATGAAGCACAAAGAGGTTGACGTTTTCTGCGGTGGTGACCCAACTTTGACTTGACCTGAATAAACCAGCAAACCTAGTGTGACCCAGTCTGCTGTAATTTCTCCCTTTTACACCCTGGAGGTGCCCGAGGCCGTGGATGGGACCATGGGCACCCTGAGCTGGTAGGGGGCACCCAGCCCACAGAACTGGAGAGTCTTTAAGGACCCCTCCAACCTGAGCCATTCTATGAGCCCACGATCCCAGCAGGAGGAGGCCCCACATCAGCCCCACAGCCCCGGGAGCCCCACAGCCTACACAGGGTCCTCCGCAGGGCTGCCTGCACCTCCTGGTTGCGGAGGCTGTAGATGAGGGGGTTCAACGCAGGGGTAACGATGCAGAACAGAGCAGACACCACCATGTCGGCCAGCGGCGAGTCGTTGGTGCCGAGCCGGTTGTAGTTGAGGTTGGCCGTCACAAAGTAGAGCGTGACCACCAGCAGGTGGGCAGAGCAAGTGGAGAAGGCCTTGTGGCGGCCGGCGGCCACGGGCATGGCCAGCACAGCCGCCAAAATGCGCAGGTAAGATCCGACAACCAGCAGGAAGGGGCCGAGACCCACAAAGACGCTGGCCGCGTGCAGGGCCGCTTCGCTGGGCCGCGTGTTGCCGCAGGCTGCCCTCAGCAGCGGGGGCATGTCGCAGAAGAGGTGCCGCAGGCGGACGGCCCCACAGAAGGACAGCCGGGAGGCCAGCAGTGTGTGCACCGCCGAGTCCAGCACTCCCCACAGCCAGCAGCCCGCGGCCGCGGCCTTGCAGGCAGCCCAGCACATGGTGTGCGCGTAGTGCAGGGGGTGGACGATGGCGGCGTAGCGGTCGTAGGCCATGACGGCCAGCAGCGCGCACTCGGCCCCCGCGCAGCTCATCAGGAAGAAGGTCTGCGCCAGGCAGCCACGGTAGGAGATGGCTGCCCGTGGGCGAAGGCTGTCGGCCAGGACCTTGGGCACTGTCACCGTTGAGTAGCAGATGTCCAAGCAGGAGAGGTGGCTGAGGAAGAAATACATGGGGTTGTGGAGATGGGGGTCCAGGCACACGAGGGTGAGTATTGCGGAGTTCCCCAGCAGCGTGACCAGGTACGTGGCCAAGAAAAGGACAAAGAGGAAAGGCCGACCATGGGAAAAGCCCAGCAGCAGGATCTCTGTCACCTGAGTCTGGTTCCCTCCGGCCATGAGGCAGCTGTGTCGGTCTGTGGGCAGAAAAGAGCGCCAAGAAGAGGTGGAGATGGTGAACAGTGACCACAGAGTATGGGTTTCGCTGTTGGGGTGGCTGTGGTTCTATTTCAGCGGTGACTGAAGGATTCCCGTGCTGATATTTCGCAGACAGTGGGATTTCACTGTCCAGGGAGGTGCTGCTCAGTGCTGGAGATCCAACTGCAGCAGTCACACAGAGGAAACCACGGCAAGTGTGCATCCAGACTAACTCACAAATCCTGGGTCCTCCTGCCCATCAAACCCATCCTCTTGAACACCCAACATGTCTCTCTTTTCTTCCCATTTGCAGTTCGGGTGACTGCATCCTTCCCTGCTTCCTGCACAAAGTCAAGTCCTTCTTGAGATGCTACAGCCACGAGGCCTGCTCTCTGCCAGCTGCCTGGGATGTGCCATCACTTTGCACCAGCTAGAAGAGATCATTATTACTCTTTTTTCCATCCTGCCTCTTGCTCTGCTGTTTTTGGAGTGCTTTGCTCTGTGATAACCAGTACCTAAAATGCCCAGGTTTCAGCTGAAGGAGGCTCGCCATGCTGTGTTTGTAGAGCCACAGGTGAATTGAGCTGTTGGAGATCTCTGCCTGGGCCTCCTGACCTTCCATCCATCCTATTTCTATCACCCTGACCCAAGTGTCTTGCTGACTGCTCTGTGGAGCTGTGATGACCCCTGTTCACGTATCAGGGAAGCAGTAGCTGCCCATAACCCTCAGCCAATGCCTGGTGAACTTGCCACTCGCTGGGTACACGCACTCAGGGCTGCTGTTACCCATTGCGCCAGTGCCATGGAGCCCTGCAGACACTGGCCAGGAGCTTTGGTCTCCCTTGGGGTACACATCTGGCCCAGCACAGCAGTGCCATGTGAGGCTGCTAGAGAAATAGGACTAGGAGAAAGGCTAAAGAACTGGGGGGTTCTGGTGGCCAACCTGGTGGCCACGAGCTGGCAGTGTGCCCTTGTGGCCAAGAAGGCCAGTGGGATCCTGGGGTGCATTAAGAAGAGAATGGCCAGCAGGGTGAGGGAGGTGATCCTCCCCTCTACTCTGCCCTGGTCAGGCCACATTTGGAATACTGAGTCCAGTTCTGGGCTCCCCAGCTCCAAAAAGTTGGGGATCTCCTGGAAGGAGCCCAGCAGAAGGCCACAAAGATGATGAAGGGCCTGGAGCATCTCCAGTACGAGGAAAGGCTGGGGGAGCTGGGGCTGTTCAGCCTGGGGAAAAGACGACTGAGAGTCCTTCTGTAGATGTTTGTGCTCTCCCTGTTTACTGAGCACTAAAGATGTTACCTTACATCTGTGCAGTTCCATTGTTTTTACACAAGATCAAACAGAGTATGACAAAAAGCCCCAAATAAAAATAAATAAAAAATCCCTTCCCCTTCACAGATCTGTTTTAAGCAACTGGGTACAACTGTCACGTCCCTTCACTAGATTAAACAACACCACAAGATGATTTCAGGGGCATCCTCTTGCTTGACACCCATCCATCTGCTTTCCTCTACCCAAAGCACGGATCACGGCATCACAGAGTGCTGAGGTTGGAAGGGACCCCTGGGTCCATTTGGTCCAACCTCTGCTCCAGCAGGGACACTCAGAGCTGCCCATGTCCTCGTCCTGGTGGGTTTTGGGTCTCTCCAAGGATGGACACCCCACAGCCTCTGGGCAACCTGTGACAGCGCTCTCTCATCCTCACCATTAAAAAGAAAAGAAAAGAAAAAGGTGACCTCTCATGTTCAGAGAGATCCTCCTGTGTTCCAGTTCACGGCCCTTGCCTCCTTCTGCCCCTGGGCACCACTGGAAGGAGCCTGGTCCTGTCCTCTTTGCACCCTCTCTGTTCCATTCATACTCTTTAGGTCTTTCTCTTCCAGACACAGGAGCCTCTCACCTGCTGGTGTTTTCTCCCTTTTTCTCCCTGTGCACTGGGACCACTCTCACTGCTTGTTTCAAGAGCAGACAAAGAGCTTTGATGCTTTCATGAGGAAATTTGCAGCCATTAGTCCTATTTCCTTTTTCTTACTCTCCATTTTCTTTTTTTTTTTTTTTCTTTTTTCATTATGATTTTACCATGGAGAGGAAATCTTTCAGCCGTAAGACTAGTTTAGCACAACCACAGAATTATTTATGTTGGAGAAGACCATCGAGTCCAATAATCTCCTAACACTCACAAGCCCACCACTAAATGAGCATCCCTCCTGCCTTACACAGGAGGAGCAGGGGAATTTTGAGAGCAGGAGGGATGGCAGTAAGGAGGTGAGGGATGCGAATATGATCGTGTGTGCTCTGATCTGGAGCTCAACCCTTGGACAGAAGAACAGGTGAGACAAAGGCAAGTGAGCCCACCACTGGCCCCAGTGAATCCTTGGTTTGGTGAAAGCACCACACAAGGGATGTTTTGAGCATCCTAGTTCCAAAAAATGGGGATCTCCTAGAAGGAGTCCAGTGGAGGGACACAAAGATGATGAAGGTCTTGGAGCATCTCCTGTATGAGGAAAGGCTGGGGGAGCTGGGGCTGTTCATCCTGGGGAAAAAGAAGACTGAGGGAGGATCTGATTAGTGTTCACAAATCCCTAAAGGGAGGTGGGAGGCAAATGGATGAGGCCAGGCTCTTCTCGGTGGTGTGCAGCCATAGGACAAGGAGCAATGGCCTTGAACTGGAATGCTGGAAATTCTGTACTAACATGTCGAAGAACTTCCTTCTGATCAGGGTGATGTAGCACTGGAATAGGCTGCCCAGAGAGGTGGCAGAGTCTCCTATGGAGATACTCAAGACCTATCAGGATGTCAACCTGTGCGACAGGAGGTAGGGAACTGCTTTAGCAGGGGAGTTGGGCTTGATGATCTCCTGAGATCCCTTCCAACCCCTGCGGTTCTGTGACTCTATGACTCTGTTGCTCGTGGTGTTTCCAGCAGCAGAAGGGAACCATGAGTTCTGCTGCAGGAGTGAGTGGGAGGGCTGGAGAGCTGCCCATGAGGCTCTCCCAGTGCTGACAAACTCAGGCTGCATTGGGTGTGGAGGCACAGGGATGTGATGCAGCCACACAAAGGCCAACCCTAATTTTTCCACTGTGCTCTGGAGCAACATAGCAGTGACATTTAAACCCTTCACCCGCAAACACCCTGTGCGCAGGGAAAGGGAAACTTGGTCAGAGAATCTCCCCTCCTCCCCCACAGCTCCCCAAAGAAGATGCCTCACTTTACCTTGGTGCCCCTCCCATTGCCCCAGCATTTTGGGGTGTGTTGTGCCACCATCCATTCTGCAGGAGGGCAGGCATGCTGCGTGCCCACCCCAGGCACCAGCTGCTCCTGCAGGAGGACACTGCTCTCCCCTTGAAGTTCTGCCAGCCTATTTGCACCCAGGTGAGCAGAGCAGAGCCTGGAATGTGGGAGTGGGATCCTGAGCCCTGGGTATGGTTGGTCCCAGCCTGATGGTTGGACTGGGGGAGCAGGCAGTACCGCAGGCGGAAATTCTCCTGAAGAGAACTGGGCAGTTTTGCTGGAGGCAGCACCAGCCCCCAGAGCCTGCCCAAATGCCTGGGCCACCCGGAGCCCTGGGTGCCAGAACATGCACTGTCCCCATGCAGTGGGCTGGAGGGGACCCTGAGAGGGCCCCATCGTGAGTGAGAGCCCTTTGAGCATCCCATCACAAGCAAGGGTCTGGCCTCCTTACCTCCATGTCCAGCAGCAAACTGGCAGTGCTGGGTGGGAGGGAAAGGCGATCCCTATGCCCACATGCTGCCCAGTGTGTCTTACCTGCACCAGATGGAGTCCTCTACACCTGTGAGCAGAGGAACAGCTTTTAACCCTGGGAGGTCCTGAGGGAGAGGCTGGCAGAGACAGCTCTGCTCCACAGCAAAAGCACGGAGCAGAGATGAGTTCCTACAGTCAGCCCACACAAGTGGGACCTGAGCCTGATGAACAGAGCCCTACTGGCACAGGGCTCCCCATGATTCCCTGCTTGAGTCTAACTCAGCCTGACCTCTCTGGCCCTATCCTCCCATCCCAGCCCTCAACAGCTCTTGTGCACCTAGGCTGCAGCTCAGCTGATCATGCACTGGGTACCCCATGCCATGGGGAAGGGCCAGCTGGGAGGGCTGGGAACTGATTGAGCCAATTAACTGATAAGCACAGATAGTACACTCCATCTTCACCAAAAAGTGGAGAACCTGCAGTCCTCACATCCTCCTTCACCACACTGTGAGGTGTCACACCGGCCAGTGCAGCAGAGGGGCAGCAATGGGCAGGGCTGGCCCAGCACACACCTGCAGTGCAACAATATGGCACCGGTTGTGCTGGGTTAATGCACAGGTTGGGCTGGGTTAAGGCACTGATTGTGCTAATTAATGCACTCGTGCTGGGCTAAGGCACTGGTTAAGCTGGGTTAATGCATTGGTTGTGCTGGGTCAAGGCATGGAACAGAGCCCTGTGGCTTCCTGAAGAGCCAGGCAGGAGGACTGCTCAGCCTCGTACTGGGTGAGTGCTGCCTGCCCTGAGTTTGAGGCGGCTCCTGCCATGAGCAGCAGTTATGCTGGTGTTTGATGTGTAGTGCCATGGAAATGCAAAATGGGAAACCCAGAGCATGGGAAGATGGCAGCAGGGAGGGAATTTGGAAGGAGACAATTGTTCCTGCAGTAGGAATGCATCAATGCTCGGGTTACCAGGCCCACGGGTGCATAGAGGTTGCAACCAGGGCTTCATAGGATGCTGTGATATTCAAGGACATGGGGGCTTTATCTACTAAAGATTTGTATTTATCACAGATCACCACCAGCAAGTACACTATGATTAATAAGGCAAATATATGTGGAAATTAATACAGATAATAAATTATTACAGATTATAGCAGGAAGCAAATATATAGGTAGCAAATATTAAGGGCAGAGCACCAATTAACAGTAGCAACAGATGTAGCAGAAAGGCAATTAGAGGTGAAAAAATCCAGATATGGATTGGTATTGCCAATCAAACATAGCAATAATGCAAAGTTTGAATAAGAAATGAATATAGTTATGGTTACAAGCTTATCAGCAGTTCAGCATCAAACTGATAAAAGATGGGAGCAGGTCAGGGTCACGCTGAACTTAAGGTGTCCCAGTAAGAAAACCAACCCCCAGAAGAGGGCATGGGGGGGACTGGAGTGTCCTACAGAGTTGGTCTGCATCATGGAAGTGCTTTATTGCAACATATCTGTAGGGTTTCCTGATGATAGGGCCATAGCAGCCAAACAGAGAATCCTAGAATCACCAAGGTTGATCCAGTTCAACCATTTACCTACCACCGATAATTCCCCACTAAACCATGTCCCTCAGTACAACACCTAAACATTTCTTGAACACTTCCAGGGACGGTGACTCAAACTCCATATCTAAAGCTTCAGGAGCGGAGGTGCTGGACAGTGCCATCAGCTGGAAGGTGCCGACAAAACTAATGAAGTAACACTGAATATTCAATGTGGTAGGGAGCTAATGCTGGAGTGAGGGGAAGATGATGTCAGAAGGGATGGAAAAGGAAGATGGAAAGAGATAATTCTGAGCCCCGTCTGTCTGAGAGGGTTTTCAGGGCAGAAGGACTGTGACAAAAGGACTTTGTGACATCGCCATGGGCTTTGACCTTACAAAATGTCCCCTCTCTCCTGCAGAAATGTTGAACATTTCCTTGCTTCATGCTGAAATTCAGTGGCACATCACTCCTGTGTGACCTGGCTGCTCTCCCAGGTTTCTGGATGGAGGCTGCAGCACTTGAAGAAACAGGGCTTTGCTGAGACCTACAGGGGAGTGTGCAGCCATGGGGATGGCCCCAGCTCCTGTGAGCACTCAGCACTTCTGGAAGTCTGACTCTTTAATGAGTGCAGAGCCCTTAATGTCTCCACTTATAAGTGCTGTGCTTTCCAAACCTAAAGGTACTGCTGTAAAACCGTGGACTTCTAAGTCACGTTTCCCTGTTTGTTTTGAGAGTTGGATATTAGGTTGGATCTTGGGAACAATTTATTCTTCAAAGAGCGGTCAGCACTGGCACAGGCTGCCCAGGGCAGAGGGGAGTCCCCATCCCTGGGGGTGTTCAAGGACTGCAGGGATGTGGCACTTGAGGACATGGTCAATGGGCACAGTGGGCGTCGGTTGGGGTTGGATTTGGGGATCTTAGAGGTCTTTTCCAACCTTAATGTTTCTATGGTTCTACGCATCTTTTCCGGCTCAAGGATTCTGTCTCGAGCAAACCCCACCATCGCACAGTGCTATTCCAGGCCACAGAAATCTGCCCCCAGCGTCCAACCCCAACCCAAAGCACGGCCCCATGGTCACTAATGCTGCTTTGGGCTGCATCCAATCAGAGATGGAACACCTCCAAGACCAGAGGTGCCACAGCTTTCCTGAGCCCCTGATCCTGATCTGATTGCCTTCACATGGGTACAGCAGGGCTGCTGTGTGGTCCCCCTGAGTCATCACTCCATCAGGCTGAACAAGCCCAGCTCCCTCAGCCCCTGCTCATGGGAGCTCACCTCCAGCTCGATGATGTGCCTTGTGTTTCGGGGAGCCCAGCGCTGCATCCAGTATCTGGATATCTGGATATTAGGAAATACAACTTTTCTGAAGGAGTGGTCAGGTGCTGGAATGGGCTGCCCAGGGAGGTGGTGGAGTCACCGACCCTGGAGGTGTTCAAGGAACGTTGAGACGTTGTGTTGAGGGATGTGGCTTAGTGAGAACTATTGGTGATAGGTGGATGGTCGGACTGGATGATCCTGGAGGTCTTTTCCAACGTTGCTGATTCTATGATTCTACATGGTCTCAGGGGTGCTGAGCAGAGAACACAACTGCTTGCCTCATTCTGCTGCCTTTACTTCACACAGCCTGGGATGCTCTGGGCCCCCAAGGCACGCTGCTGCCCCGTGTCCAGTTTGCTGCCATTGCCACCCCCCCCAGGCACAGGACCTGGCATTGTTCTCATTGAATTTCATGGGGCTCCCGTTGGCCCACTCCTCCAGCCTGTTCAGATCCCTTCGAATGAAAACCCTTGAGCGTATACGCTGGTCCTCTTGATTTGGGTGCAGTCTCCTTCATGTCACTAATGAAGATGCCAAACAGGACAGGGCCCAGGACAGATACCTGTGATGTCTCATTTGTCACTGGCCTCCAGGTGGAGGATGACTGCTTCAACATTACTCTCTGAAACTGATGATCCAGATGGTGTTTCACCATCGCTTTCACCGATGTTGCTGTTGCTTTGACATACACAAGCTGAACACACTTTTCTTCCCGTGTTTTTGAACACATTTCTACTGGCAAGGCGAGCCCAGCTGCTCAGACCTTTGCGTGGCCATGTCTGACTCCAGAGCTCAGTAATGTGTTGATGGCAGTGTTGGCCCCACTGGCTGCAATGGGCTTGTGTTGGTTTTGCTCAGTGGCTTTGACTGTCCCTCATGCAGCTGTGATGGTGCTAAACGTGCTCTGACAGAAGTTAGGGTTAGGGTTACAGTTAGGATTAAGGTTAGGGTTAGGGCTAGGGTGATGAGAAGAGGCAACAGACACAAGCTGTAAAAAGAGCCATCCCCACTGGATGCCATGGAGAATCCCTCCAGCGCTAGATCTGACCTCCACAAAGCCATGGACTCTGTCCCTGCAGACACTCAGCACCTGCATGGCCACAGCCCCAACGATTGTGCTCTGGGCAGAGGCTGGACCAGCGTCACCATCAGCATGAGTCTGATCTCAGCAGTTAAATTCTATTGGGTTTGATAAGAACAGCATTTCAGATTTTTCTCATTGCTTTCCTCTGAGAAAGAGTTTCCTTTGAGACGTTATTTTGCAGCAAAGTTGCCTGGAGCTCCCTCTTATCTAGGCCAGCCCAGAAGCAAGTATAGGAAGGAACTGGCATTTCCAGCTTGGGCTGGCCAAGGTGGGACAAACTCCTCACACTGCACCCTGTGAAAGCACTAATGGAATGCAGCACGCTGTTTTTCTCTAAAATGACGGTGAGACTTTTTTTGGCTGAAAGAGAACAGCAGTGCCTCATGCTGCTCTACAGCAGCGAAGGGACTCGACTGGTTGCATCTTCATTCCATTTAATTCACCGTTTGTATTCATATTGCCGGGAAAAAAAAGGCGGTAATGGTTGATCCAGCTCCAAAATGGGCCAAAGCTGACCTGATTCAGGTGTGTTTATAACAGGCTGAGAGCAGGCACAACGCATCAGGCCACGCAAAGTGGCTGTGACCCCTCAGTGCAGGGTTTGGGGTCGGTGGAACACCTGCACAGAACCCCAGCACCAGCCCAGGGCCAGCGTTCCTTCCTGGGCTGCTTCTGCTTAGAGAGGGACAAGCGAGGGCTCTCCCACCACCACCGAGCAGCTCCTGCCCACTGATTGCTTATGGGACAGCCCTGGCCTCACCGCCATCCCCACCCCTCACCCTGCTCCGTCCTCACACCAGCTCCATCCTCACGCTGCACGGAGCCTGCGGGGGTTTGCCCAGGGGGCTAATTACTGCACTTTCAAACGAGACGCTTTAAATAGAAGGTTGAAATTGGAGAGAAAAGTTTTCTTGCTTCAGTTTACCCGCTCGGGGCACATCCCCAGCGGGTTCTCTCCGCAGAGGCACCGCCATGAGGGTGACAGCACCAGGCAGAAAGCCCAGAGCACCCCGCTTCGCTGCCCAGAGTGCTTTTGTGGCACTCATAAACGAGGCACAGAGGGAGCTGTTAGAAGTTTGGTGCATCGTTCCTATTGTAACTTGGAAACTGTTTACATCTGCCCTAATCCACTGCATCATCAAATAGAGCAAGGAGAACGACAAGTGGAGAACGTCCTGCTGACTTTGAGACGTCCACACTCTGAGCCAAGAAAAGGCACGCACCAATCTTCTGGAGTATTAGAAGGCGAAAAAGCTGAACAACTTTACAGCGCGTTAGCAGTCAGTATGAAATGCCTGAGTGGCAGCAAACTCTGTGTAAAACGTGGTATAGCAACAGGAGACACGAAGCTGAAGTTCCATGAGCAGTTAGAATCATCAAATCCTAGAACGGCCTGGGTTGAGAGGGACCTCAAAAATCATCGAGTTTCAACCCCTCTGCTGTGGGCAGGGTCACCAACCCCTAGACCAGGCTGCCCAGAGCCTAACTTCTCCGGTTGTGATCTGGATTTTGCCTCTGTGCCCAAATTCCTGCTCTGCTCAGTGCAACTATGCCATTCATGCATGGCACAGCCCTGTCACACATCCTGGTTCTTACAGGCAGGAAGGGCAGCTCGATATTCCTCGTTCTGGCTTCCTGCCCCCTCTGTGGGGTGGGTGCATGGGGAGATGGCTGCTTGCATTTAGCTGCACCTCTGCTGTGAGTACCCGGACAGGTCTCACCACACGAAGCTACGACAGAGATTTCATAGAAACGCGTGTTTTAAAGCTTTAGATAGGAGCTTGGTTTGCTGCGTGAGTCTGTGGCAGGGCTGGAGGCCAGGAGCATGCCTTGAGCAACGGGAGGGAGCACACCACGAGCCCTTGAGAAAAGTTTTGCTGCTGATTTCATAATCAGAATTCAGCAGACATCGCCGATTCCTTGACCTGCTTTGGGTAATAATACAACAATCCCATTCCCAGGCTCAGGGTCAGCCTAATGCTTCTTCACCCTTCCTTTATCCCAGCATTCCACTGTGCAGTTGTTGCCACAACAGAAACTGTAACGTTGAGCTAAACCAGCATCCAGAACTTTTCCCTTTGTGGTTTAACATAATAATGTCCGGAGTTCAAATAAGGAAAGCAAAAATCCTTGTGAGGGAAGGAACAGCATCTGCCAGGCACTACCAAGAATTCTTAGGTGGTGTTTGACTCAAGTGTAAATAAAGAAACAAAGAAAGAATAATCGAAGTTCTCAATTTGTTCCATAAGAACAGACCAACGTTCTGTTAGGGTGGAGGCTGGTCAAGAGCGGTGTCCCCCAGGGCTCAGTCTTGGGACCGGTGCTATTCAACATCTTTATCAATGACATGGATGATGGAATCGAGTGCATCCTCAGCAAGTTTGCAGATGACACCAAGCTGAGCGGTGCAGTTGATACATTGGAGGGAAGGGAAGCCATGCAGAGGGACCTGGACAGGCTGGACAAGTGGGCCCATGTGAACCTAATGAGGTTCAACAAGGCCAAATGCAGGGTGCTGCACTTGGGCTGGGGCAATCCCAGGTATTTATACAACCCGGGCGAAGAAACTCCTCGAGAGCAGCCCTGTGGAGAAGGACTTGGGGGTCCTGGAGGACGAGAAGCTGGACATGAGCCAGCAGTGCGTGCTGGCAGCCCGGAAGGCCAACTGTGTTCTGGGCTGCATTAAAAGAGGAGTGGCCAGCAGGGAGAGGTAGGGGATTGTCCCCCGCTACTGGGCTCTGGTGAGGCCCCATCTGGAGCAGTGCGTCCAGGCCTGGGGTCCTCAGTACAAGAAAGATGCAGAGCTCTTGGAACAAGTTCAGAGGAGGCCACCAAGATGAGCAGAGGCTGGAGCACCTCTCCTAGGAAGAAAGGTTGAGGGAACTGGGCTTGCTTAGTTTGGAGAAGAGAAGGCTCCGGGGAGACCTCATTGTGGCCTTCCAATACTTGAAGGGAGCCTATAAACAGGGGGGAACGATTGTTCACAAGGGTGGATAGCGATAGGACAAGGGGGAATGGTTTTAAACTGAGACAGGGCAGGTTTAGGTTGGATATTAGGAGGAAGTTTTTCACTCAGAGGGTGGTGACGCACTGGAACAGGTTGCCCAAGAAGGTTGTGGATGCCCCAACCCTGGAGGCACTCAAGGCCAGGCTGGACGTGGCTCTGGGCAGCCTGGGCTGGTTGGCGACCCTGCACTCAGCAGGGGGTTGAAACTCAATGATCTTTGAGGTGCTTTTCAACCCAGGCCATTCTATGATTCTGTGATCAATAAGGGGCAGGGAATGGGGGAGAGAAGAAAAAGGGGAGAAATTGAATGAGAAGTTGTTTTGAATCCAAAGCATTTTAAGTTACAAAATCAACGGTGACTCAACGTCAGAGGACCAAACGGCACCAGATGGTGCACAGAACAGATGCTAAGTGTCACCGCACAAGAAGCAACAAAGCATATTTTGCTCTCTTCCAAGGAGGGCGGAAAAAAGACTTTCAGCAGAGTACCCAAAATAGAGAACACGTGCTGCCATCCCAAATGCAAAGGCTTCCTTATGTTAACTTCAAGCATGTTTGTTTCTCTCTTGCATCTAACACCAAACATTTCAGGATGAGATCTCCTGACAAATTTTAAATCCTCTTTCGTTTTGCAAAACAAACACCTCATCTGGGGAAACGGGACTGACCACCCCCACTCAGGTGGGCCAAAAAATGTCAGCACTAACTTGACAGCTGACAGCTACCCAAGCAATGCCAACCGTGATCTGTACCAGTATGCGAAGACACGACACCGAGATGACAGATCAGTGCTTGAAATTTGAGAAGGGATTGTTTCATGGATTATGAAAAGTAAGCATTTAAGACGAACAGCAAAGAGCTAGGAATGACCATGCAACAACATCCCAAGTTAACATCAAAAAAGAAAACAATGTAAAGAAGGAAGGTGGAGAAAAATAGTACTTGTCTGTGATCTGCGACAGAACCGCACACTAGTTAATTTGGGACTCAACCAACAGAGCTTTGGTATCACTGACACTCGTGCTTAACTTCAGAAGAGGGAGTCAGGCAAACAAACTCATCCTAAGTGCATTACCAAGGTCCCTTCCCTGATTCAGCGCATTTGGAATTATCATAGAATCATAGAATCAGCAAGGTTGGAAAAAACCTCCAAGATCATCCAGTCCAACCATCCACCTACCACCAATAACCCCACTAAACCATGTCTCTCAACACAATGTCTCAACGTTCCTTGAACACCTCCAGGGTTGATGACTCCACCACCTCCCTGGGCAGCCCATTCCAGTGCCTAACTACTCTTTCAGAAAAGCAGAATTTCCTAATGTCGAGCCTCAATCTCCCCTGGGTAACTCAAGGCCATTCCCTCTCGTCCTGTCACTGTTACAAGAGAGAAGAGGCCAACCCCCAGCTCACCACAACCTCCCTTCAGGAGTTATAGAGAGCGATAAGGTCACCTCTGAGCCTCCTCTTCTCCAGACTGAACAATCCCAGCTCCCTCAGCCACTCCTCATCAGCCCTGTGCTCCATTCCCCTCACAGCTCCGTGCCCTCCTCTGAACACGCTCCAGGCCCTCAATGTCTTTCTTGCAGTGAGGGGCCCAGAACTGGACACAGTACTCGAGGCGCAGCCTCACCAGTGCTGAGTACAGAGGGACAATGACTTCCCTACTCCTACTGGCAACGCTACTTCTGATCCAAGCCAGGATGCCATTGTCCTTCTTGGCCACCTGGGCACACTGCTGGCTCATGTCCAGCTGAGCAAGATCATTTCTTATTTGAAAGTAATTTCACTCAGTACAGAAAGGTACCTTGATTAATAAAAATCATCAGTATTATTAAAAAAACTACTAGGGGACAGTTTAAATGGATTAAAGACTCGCACATGAACGGATCTCAAAATGTATTAGAAAGGAGAACATAAGTGAGCACAGCAGAACTTTGAACAGTAACTCAAAACCAAGTCCTCGTGCCCCACCACACAGTAACCTTAGCATCTACCTGGATGCTTGAAACTCTTTGAGTATACACTCTACAAAGGATGTGGAACTCAGTGCTTCAGCACACAGTAAACCCAGAAGCAATTCAGTCTTTGAGTCAGCATCAGGTAGTTTGTTACGAGGCTTAATGTAAAGAGCTCCAGACAGAACTTCTGTGGTGTCTGTACCTGCATTCAATTATATATTTTTGCCTTTATTGCACATTCACAATATTCATAGTTCTAACAGCCACTACCAGGTTCCATCAGAGCCACCAGCCCCACATTCCAGAAAACTGCTCCAGAAAACCTAAAAGCAAAAACTGTAAGATCCTTCACACGCATTGGACGGCTCCACACCTTTCTGCAATCGCTTCTAGAAGATCTGCTGTAGGGTTGTCAGCCCAGACCAAAAGGAACCGCTTTCCTATTGAGAACAGCTTCCAACCGTGCCCTCCACCAGATGCTTATGATAAGAATTTTGACATGAGTTTGAAGGCCACCTTTCTTCTCAGCTTGGATCCAGGAAAGCAATGACAGAAGAGTTACTATTGTGCTGCTCACCACTGCATTTTTTCCATATTCATCCCATTAATCCGTTTCTTCTTAAAGGAAAAAGGGAACGGAGCAGATAGTAAGAATCTGGGCCTACTATCAGCAAACTTAGTCATCCCCTGGCTGCCAAGTCCTTGGAGGAATTCACCTGCACTGCTCATACACAAATAAGCACATGAGGGGCTGGGGAAGTGCATGGCTTTATCTCTATATCAACTTTGAGTACTGCTACCGAAGAAGTTGTTTCAGAAGTGTCCCAGCACCTGTACGTTGCAGAAATAACAGTCCCAAGCAGCACAGCACAATGCTCATCTCTTTCCTATCCCTACAGTCCATAAGACATGTCATGATCCTGTGTCTTGTTATGGGGCCGACCCAAGCAGTGTGGTTAGCAGCTGTCTCCTGCTCTGCAGGCCATACCCCCAGGTTACTCAGGTCAACTCCGTTTCTTCATCCCTGAGCACACAGTGGACACGCTTCTCTGCATCGTAATACATCTGCCCACAGCGCAGACGTGGCTCCTCCTGCTGGTACCAGAGCTGTTCATTGAACTCTGGGAAGAAGAAGGCAATTTCTCTGCTGGCTGACGCTGGGGAATCT
Source organism: Numida meleagris (assembly GCF_002078875.1). Lineage (NCBI taxonomy): Eukaryota > Metazoa > Chordata > Aves > Galliformes > Numididae > Numida > Numida meleagris. Next base: position 101,355 of record NC_034409.1, read on the forward strand.
GTAAGAGCAGGGAGGAAAGAGGTGAGAGGAAGCTAGTCGTGCACCTAAAACATGCACTGCTTCAAAGGGAAAGGCGGGAGCTGAGGACATAAAGTGCCAGGCCTGGTTGCATGCGGACTCTGCAGAAGTGAGCAAATTGTGAACAGAAAGCAAAGGCAGACAAAATGGTATTGTTCAGCCACACCGAGCTCCAGTCCCTGCCTGATGCTCAGCCAGGAAGGCCTACCTGAACCATGGGTGGTATTTCTGGTGTCAGTGAGGCCATAAGCTCCTCGGATGGAGTCTGGGACACAGTTTCGAGCTCGGAATACTTTGGTGGGTCCCATCAGGGATCTCCAGAGGGAGATGGCATTCTCATGGGCCAAGATATAAGCCCACATGGGGCCACTGAAAAAAGGACCAGGAAAGAGAAGAAGTGGGTAAGGTTACAACAGGGAACAGCTTCTTCATTCTTATACACATGACAAGCTCACACTGCGCATTGATAGCTTGGTAACAAAGCATCTGCATGGCCTCCATTTAGGTGACAGCACCCAAAATGTGCCGGGATGCCATCCCACTGAGTCCTCTGCTGTCACAGCAGAGTTGTTCCATGACAACTGCCCACCCTTCAGTCCAAAACCTTCACCCCCCAGCACATCACAAGCACAGGCTCCTGATGAGATGCGTCCCACGCTGAGGTGGAGCCCTCCAGAAGTGGGTGTGCTGCTCAGGGCTCACCCAATCCCCTCCTCACGCCCTGTGCTGCCCGCCTGCAGCACAGCAGGTACCTGGCCATGAACTCCACCAGCCGTTGGTAGAAGAATCGCCCTGCGGGAGAGAGACGGCCCCAAGTCACAGCGCCCACCCAGCGTGCTCCTTGCCCGCACCCGGGAGAAGCAGCCTTCAGGGAATCACAGGGATGGTCTGAGTTGGAAGGGCCCTCTAAAGGCCGTCTGGTCCCACTCCTTGAGATGAGCAGGGACACCCACAGCTCCATTGGGTGTTCAGAGCCCCGTCCCCTGAGCATGGGTGTCTGCAGGGATGGGGCAGCACCGCCCCTCTGGGTGACCTGTGCAGTGTCCCACCACCCTCAGCGTGAAGACCTTGCTCCTTATGCCCAGTCTCAATCTTCCTTTGTCAGCTGGAAACCATCTCCCCTTGTCCTGTCACACAGACCCTGCTGAAGAGTCCATCCCCTCCTTTCCCACAGCCCCTTTAGACACTGAAGATCGCTCTCAGCTCTCCCCACAGCCTTCCCTCCTCCAGCTGCACAGACCCAGCTCTCAGCCCGTCCTCGCAGGAGAGGCGTTCCATTCCAGAGACCCTTTTTGTGCCCTCCTCTGGATGCGTTCCAACAGGTCAGCGCCCCTCCTGTGCAGAGGACTCCCCATCCGGACGCAGTGCTCACGGTGAGATCTCCCAGAGCAGAGCAGAGCAGAGGGGCAGATCCCCCCCTCTCCCTGCTGGCCGCTGCTCTGGATGCACCCTGGGCGCGGTTGGCTCTCAGGGCTGCGAGGGCACAGTGCTGGCTCGTGGTGCTGCCCCCCACCATTACCCCCAAGGCCTTTTCCTTCCCACCCCGCAGGCCCGCCGCAGCCCCGCGCCGCCTACCCGCGTGCTCCCGGTAGAAGCGGCGGCTCTGCTCCCGCCCGCAGCGCAGCTCCTTGGCGCGCACGATGAGGAGGCGGTTGCTGAGGATGGTCTCATGCACGGCCTGTGGGCAGAGGCGCAGCGGCTGGGCGGGCGGCGCGCACCGCCAGGGCGTCCCGAGGGGGCCGGGAGCTGCGGAGCGGCCCGCGCTGCCCTCACCTCCAGCACCAGCGGATGGGCCACGGCGTCCGGCTTCAGCAGCGCCAGAGTCAGCTGCAGGGGCCGCTTGGAGCATCCCGCGAGCGCCATTGCTCCCTCCTCGCACGCAGCGTCGCGCGGGTGATGACGCCAACAGAACGCGACGGCGCACAGTGATGACGTCAACAGAGCGCGACGGCGCGTAGCGATGACGCGCGCGTCGTGCGACCCCGCCGCGTGTGTCGCGTAGCAGCGGGGACGCAGCGGCGGAGCTATGGCGGAGGCGGCGGAGCAGCCCCGGGATGAGGCCCCGGTTGAGGCCGGCGCTGAGGAGGCCGTGAAGATCATCTGCTTGGGCGACAGCGCCGTGGGCAAGTCCAAGTGCGTGGCCGCGCGGGTCCCCCCGTAGCCGGGCCGGGCTTGGCGGGGCTCCTGACGGCCGCGGTGTCTCCCCGCAGGCTGCTCGAGAGGTTCCTGCTCGACGGATTGTATCCGCGGTTCCGTCCGCGCCCCTCAGGTGTCGGTGGGGCGGGCGGGAGGCGGGCGGCGGGGATTGTTCCTCCGACGGCTCCTTAACGCGGGCCCAGCCGCCCCCAGCAGCTCTCCACCTTCGCCCTGACGCTGTACCAGCACCGCACGCGGGTGGACGGGAAGGCCGTGCTCGTGGGTAAGTGAGGAGCGCTGCGCCCGGTGTCCCGCGGGCCCCGGGGTGGGCTCTGTCGGAAGGCGGGACGGCCGTGGTGCTGCCGGCACGCAAAGCGCCGCGTGCTCTCCCCCCTCAAAAAGAACAGGGGGAGAAAACAAGGTGAGAGAAGGCTCACGGGCTGAGGTAAGGACAGGCAGATCGCTCTCTGATTGCTGTCACGGGCAAAACGCTCGGCTTCTGGGAGAAGAAATGAGGAAGAAATTCTTGACTGTGAGGGCGGTGAGACTCTGGAACAGGTTGCCCGGGGAGTCTGTGAATGCCTCTGCCCTGGAAGCATTCAAGGCCAAGGCTGGGTGGGGCTGTGAGCAGCCTGGGCTGGTGGGAGGTGTCCCTGCCCACAGGGGGTTGGGACGAGATGGTCTGAAAGGTCCCTTCCAACCCCAACCATTCTAGGATTCTATGAAGAATATACTTACCAATTGCTAACAAACTGCTGCAGTGACAACTGACTGAACCACAAACGCCAAATCCCCATCCACTCACTTCTTCCTGCTGTCACCGAGCAGTGCCAGGGAATGGGGGTTGCAGTCAGGCTGTGATGCTTTGTCTCTGCTGCTCCTTCAGCCTCGCTTTCTTCCCTGCTGCAGCGTGGGGTAGCTCCCACGGGATGCTCTCCTTCCCAGGCTGATCCTACCTGGGCTTCCCCCGTGTTGCTGTTCTTCAGGAGCTGCTCCACTGTGAGTCCATCCCAGAGGGTCTATCTTGCAGGAGCACAGTGCTCCAGCACGGATCCCTGGTGGGCAGCGGCTCCCACCAGATCACCTTCTGCACTGTGGGCTTCTTGCTATGGGCTGAAGCTCTGGCACAGAGTGTGCTCCTGTCCCAGCTCTGTGTCCTGCAGCGTCCTTAAGGTCAGATCCACTGCTCCTCCCTGGGCTCTTGCACTGGCTGAGCATGGGGATCTGCTGCAGCGTGGTACATCACGGGCTGCATGGGGACACCGTGCTCCACCACAGTCCTCTGGCTATCACACTGTGCTAGAAACAACATGTTTAGGTATGTTTCCCATTGTCATCCCTAGTGACAATAATAAGTACAATACATTGTTCTCAGTCTTTGCTCCTTTTTCTAACTTTGTCTTTCTGTTCTCCGTAAGTCCTATCTCCTGGTGACTTCTCTTTTGATGGTATGTTTGTAGCAATGTTCTAGCTAGGAAAAGGTCCTGGTTTTGCATTAATTCTTGGCCCCGGAATATTTCAGATCAGCGAGGTGAAATCTAATTTGTGACTCCAAGTAGACAAGCTGGGGTTTGCATCCTGTGTTAAAGTTGTGGGGAAAACACAAGTTGAGATGTTGTGTCGTCCTAAATGGGTTGTTTTATTTTCTTTATACAGATTTCTGGGACACAGCTGGACAAGAGAGGTTCCAGAGCATGCATGCCTCCTATTACCATAAAGCTCACGCTTGTATCATGGTAAGGGCAGTGTCCCAGCTGTGATCTGATGGAATCTTGGCTGATAAGTCCCAGCTGACACTTGGCCTGGATGTTGCTTTTTACAGTTACACTGTACTATATTTTTTGTCTCTTCCAATTGTTTAACACATTTTCCCACATTCTTCCTTCTTTTCTTGCCCGATAAAGCCAGCGTAGTTGGTTTGCTCAGTGTTCCTGCAGCATCCTTATTGCATTCCCTGAGTTTGCTTTCCTCTTCCATCACTGCATTTCCAGTAATGCGTGTACAGCTCTTTGGAAGCAGTCCTGTCAGAGGGGATGTGAGGGGGAGAGGGCACTCTTTTCTTCTTCTGTGATGTGACTGTTGAATTATATAGTACAAAACCGTTTTGCTGTGTTCTGCAGAGCACTGCGTTCTCCTCTGCTCTTCTGCCCTTACTATTTTCATGTTCTTTGAGCTTCCCGTTTCTGTAGCTCAAATGAGTGCTGTTTCCTGACTCCTAATTCTCAGTCTGTGTTGTTGCTCTAACTTTTCACTATATCTTGTATCTTTATCACTCAACTTCACTGGTGCTTCAATGTAAATAATGGAGAACCCTCACTTCTGACCCTGCTGCCTTAGCAGAGCAGACCTTTCCCAGTGCTTGTTCACTGTCGTGGGTGCTAAGCATGTAAAGGCAAACAAGGGACATCACGCAAAGAGAAAGCCTGGCTGCATTTTTCAGGGCTTGCTGGATATTCTCCCTTTTCTCTGTCGTGCTTTCTAACAAAGAGCAGTTTCCCATGGCGTCCTCTGTTTGGTGCAGTGGGTTATCAGGAGCTGTCCTACTCTTGGACCTGTGATAGCTGGTTCTTTTTTGGAAGGTGTTTGATGTACAGAGGAAAGTCACCTACAAGAACTTGAACAACTGGTACAAGGAGCTGAGAGAATTTCGCCCGGAGATCCCTTGCATCGTGGTGGCCAATAAAATTGATGGTGAGTGTGTCTTCTTCTTTCAGCTTCTCGGGATTGTGAAGTTATTCTCTTTTCGTGTGGTTGTGAAGGAAAGCCATGCTTCTGTTGGGTCCAGATATGTTCTTGAATATCAGTCCCTCAGGGCTATATTTTACCAAATAGCTAGCTAGGTTTATGGCAGTCCATTTGGTGCAGTGGTAGAGCTTAGGGCATGATTCACCTTACCTAATAAAAGCCTTTCTTACAGGATGCGTCAAGCACCACGAATAAAGCTACAAGAACCCATTCCTTTTTTTTGTCTTGTCAGCTGTCTGGTGATGCTGTAGCTTTTAAAACCCTCTAGCTTTTGTGGAGGGCCCACAAGGCAAAGGGGAGGCCGTGGTAGCTACTTTAGGTTCTGGTCTCCATCTGTCCCACCATCCCTGCGCATGTTGGCATTCTTTCTATACCAATGCTTTACTGATCACTTCTTTTTTTTTTTTTTCCCCCTCAGCGGATATGAAGGTGACCCAGAAAAGCTTCAACTTCGCCCGGAAGTTCAGTTTGCCCTTTTACTTTGTGTCTGCTGCAGATGGCACCAACGTCGTGAAGGTAAAGCACAGCTGTTTGCCTCAGCATCTGTGAGACCGCAGTACAGTGCAAGGACACGGAGGCTGCTGTGGGCACGGAGTAGGAAATGGGCTAGTGCCTCTGTTTGGCTACATGGGACAGTCCCACTGGCTGTAAGCAGCTGTAGAGTTGTTTTTTTTTTTCCCCATGGGGTGTGGGAACAGTTTTCATGTATTAAAGAATCCCATCCCTCATTGCTTTGACTGACAAGTGTTCGCTTTCTCATCAGCTCTTCAATGACGCTATCAAGCTGGCAGTTACTTACAAGCAGAATTCAGGAGACTTCATGGATGAGGTCATGCAAGAGCTGGAGGTAAGAAAGGAGGGGAAGGAGTGCAGGGAGTAGAGCCTGACGTGGTTAGCAGCTCTTCCCCTCAAGGAAAGCAGAACCTGTACCAAAGGGTGAAAATATTGCAGGAGCTGAAAGATTTGCCTTATGCTGGTGACAGCGCTGGGTTTGTGCCCTGTTCATTTCTAGGTCGGAAGGGGTAAGGTGGTGACCCTGTGAAGAGCTTATGCTGCCTTAGCCTGAGTTTGAAAGAACCATAGCAGAGCGTAGCCGTCATGCTCTTCAGCATTTTCTTGTCCTACTTCTTTCCAGAGCTTTGACCTGGAGAAGAAGAGCGAGAATTTGTCGGATCAAGAGGAGAGCTACCCTGAAGAAAAGCCCCCATCCTCCTAAGGACCGGACTTGGAATCTTATCTTTTCTCTCTGCTCCAGTTGTCAGGGGCTAGTTAGAGCTCACCTCCACAGAGGAAAGCGATTTTTCTCTGCCCTGAGATCTCTGGTGATGGGCAGCTGGGCCTTTCCCCTTCTTGGGGGAGACTAGGCACGATCTTCCTTGGCTGGGCCCTAACTCCCTGCACATCACAGTCAAGGCAAGGGTGAGAGTATCCACGTGCTTCATCAAGACAAAGCTTGCTGGGAGAGCTGAGCCACTCCTGTACCTGCAGGGAAGGGTCCTGCCCAGATACTTTAGTGGTACCTGCGAGAGAAAACAATTACTAAAGACTTTTTTTTTAAAAAAAAAAGTTTGAGTTTGGGTTCTTTTTGCAGTTTTGTTATGAGGCAGTTCAGTTGCCACACCGTGCAAGTCCAACCACCAGCCCTCCCCTTCCTTTCACAGCCCAGCTGGTGCTGCCCCTGTGCACCCTGTGATCTCTGTTGCAGAGTTCCTTTGGCTTTCCCTTCCCCGTTCTGCTGTGGGACAGACAGATCCAGTAGATTTCTAGACATAGGGAGTTTGTCCTTATAGGTCCACTAGAGCTTAATGAGGTGGTCTTGCATCCAGAAGGCATCTCCCAGCCCAGGCTGATGGATGTGGCTGCTGCTGTTCCCACGTGGTGACGTGCTGTGTGTTCCAGGTGCAGACAGAGTCACGTACCACGACACTAATGTGGATGGCAGAACACATTAAAACAGATAGATCGATGTCCTTACATAAACACGTGACCATGAATGCTTCTCCAGTTACTGGGGCTGGTGGTCAGCAGTGAAAAATACATGCAGCTTTACTCTCTAGATTGACAGGCAGAGCAAACCCACAGATCCTTCAAATAACAGCACGGGAATTACATCCATGTAATGGCTGTGGCTGGATGTCAGGCTCCTTGCACACTCAGATTTGGTCCCCTGCTGTGTGAGCTGGCCCAGGTTGAAGTTGACTGGTGCACTGCACACACCCCACACCACATCAGTATCTGGCACTTGAGAGACATTTGGTGTTGCCAGCTGCTGTCCCTGAGACCACTGGTTGCCTACAACCTGTGTGCCCCTGTCCCATTGTGTCCTTCCTGAGCAGGCACGGTTTCAGCCCTCATGGACCGCTCTTTCCCTTTTGTGGCCTGCAGTCTGCACGCAGCCTCATTTTGCAGGTGCCGGGTTTGAAAGTCTTTGCCTGGCACGGGAGATTGAACTGGGCAGAGACAACGGGTATCTGTGAAAATAAGCAGCTTTATTTGTCCAACTGAGTCAACTTCAGTGTTTGTGTGCAATCGGAGGCGGACGGGACAGAACGGGGCTTTGGCACCGGGGCTGCCATCAGGCATTACCCCTTGCAGAAAAGGGTCGTGGTGCATTGCAGCCTGCTGTGGGTCATGCAGCTCATTAAGCCTTCTTTCCTCTTAAACCCTGCAGGAGCTCCTGGAGCAAGTTAAAGAAATCCAGGACTTTCTGGCGTGGAAATGGACACGGTCTAAGTGGGCTTGAGTACGTTGGTTTTGGCCTCTGGTAGGAGGTCGTGATATAGACTGGATGTGACGTAGTTGTATGCGCTCCTGCTGGAAGCAATCCCATATTTACCAGGATCCAGTTGCGGAAGTACTGGGTAGAGGCGTAGACTCCAGGCTGCTGTATTCTCCCGCAGCCTTTCCCCCAGCTGGTCACTCCAATGAGCCAGAAGTAGTCGGCAATTTTATCTTTGCACATGAGAGGACCACCGCTATCACCCTGCAGTGGGGGAGAGAAGCCCAGAGGGTTACTGGGTGGCCACAGCAGCAGCACAGCTGGCTCCCCTCTCACAGCACTCCCTAGAGCTACGTTCACTGCACAGAGAAGCCCTGCTTGGGTGCTAGAGCCTAAAAAGGCTTCTGGAAGGGGACAGTGGGCCTGGAAGTTAGCTCTCCTTCCCTCATCTCTGTGCAATGATCCGGGCTGCGGGGGAGAGGGGTGTTCCAAGACTGGGTCCGGACCTACAGGGACCAAGAGCAGCGGGAGGGCTCTCAGGGCAGAGTCCCAGGCACGTGGGGCATGGGGAGCCTGGGTGAGGAGCTGCAAATGGGAAGGGAATTGAGCTCCGGGGGCGGTGGGCACCCGGCTCTGGGAGGGTGGCTTGCAGGCAGAGCACGGCTGTGTGCTGACGTGCAGCTCCTACCTGGCAGGTGTCGATGCCGCCCTGCGGATAACCAGCGCATATGTTGTGGGTATGGACGGCCCCGGCGTACCAGTGGCTGCTGTTGCAGAGGTTGAGGTCGATGAGATGGACCTTGGCCTCCTGCAGGACACGATACGGTTCGACGTATTCCTGCAGAGCTGTGAGCACAGAGCAGAATTGGCACCGTCAGCTCCTTGCCAGTTCTCGTCCTGTTTGGGGGTGAACCCCTTCCCTAGGCCTCGGCTTTGTGCCTTGAGATGTGCTGACGTTTCCCTGCTTTCGGAAACGGGTCAGGCCCATCCCTCTCTATGGATACATCCCCACGGCGTCACCCTGGGTTTCACTGCGGCCATCAGGGATGCCTGCCCCCCGTCTCAGCCGCGTGGCAAGCTTTAATTCGGGCCACCCGTGCGTTTCGGGTACTCACATCTTAGACCCATGTGTCCCCAGCCACTGACGTAGCAGTCTGTGAGCTCTGACACTTGGAGCGAGGCGTCGGGCACGCAGGCGAGCTGGATGTAGTAGCTGCACTGGACGGGTTGGTCCAATTCGAGCAGGGCGATGTCGTTGGACATGGTGTTTCTGTGATAGTATTCATGAGGTATTATCCGAATAACGTTGCGCACGACGGCTTCGGGGCCCAGGCGAGTCAAATCGTGGCCACCGATCACCACGTGCCACGGTGTGTTGGGGCTGGAAGAAGGACGGAGGAAGGGGGTCAAGAGGGAACACGGCCACGTCCTGCAGCAGCCCAGAGGTCCCCCCGCTATGGAGGAGAGAGGAAAGCGGTCCTGCGAGGGCTGTGACATCCCAGCTACGCCTTGGGCACGAGGATTGCCGAGCTAGGGGCTGCTGGAAGCTGTGGCAGGAGCGTGATACCAGCGGTCCCTCGGGGGGGGGCAGCCGGGAGCGCCCACGCCTGGCTGTGCCGCAGGGAGAGGGGCGGCCCTTACCTTGCGTGGTCGAAGCAGTGCGCTGCCGTGAGCACCCACTGCGGGCTGATGAGGGACCCTCCACAGATGTGCCCCGTGCCCACAAACCAGGTACTTTGGAGGCTGACGATCCACGGCCAGGCCCCCTGAGGGGCATCCGTGCCTCCCACGACGCGCGTTCCATGGTAGTGATAAGCCATGGGCCGGAAGCCGCAGGTGCTGCAATCAGAAAAGCGTTGAGTTTTTGCAGGCGAGCCGCCGTTCCTCCCCACGGGGCAGCTCGGGGCCGGGGCCACTCACTCGCAGGAGCCCGAGAAGCCGTGGCCGGGCCGGCAGGCGGCCAGCAGCACGACGAAGGGCAGCAGCAGCATCGCTCCCGGAGCCGAGCGGCAGCCCATCGCTCCCGGCTTGGTTGCCACCGACGCGGCCGTTGGCCACAGCGTGTGCCCGTTGCCCGCGGAGCCAGCGCCGATGTCACAGAACCGCCGGTTCCGAGGGCTGTGCCACCGGGGGGGGGGATGTGGGGGGGACCCCGTGCTGCTCTCTGCCGTAGCAGCACCCTGCGGCTTGCACCGACGGACGCAGAGCCACGCAGCTGAACGTGCAGCCCGGTTTGGTGAATGACAGAGCAGCACCGAGTTCAGCCTCTGTCCCGAAGGGGAACGGCCGCTCTCAGGGCGTCACATGCGGGTCTCAAAGAAACCGGCCTCAAAGCTGCTGGGGTTTTGTAAACCGAGCTGGAGGCGGTGCCCCAAATCTGCTCAGAGCGGACAGAACGCTTCCCAGGGCCAATTTGTCTCCCCTGGGTCCTCCGCCGTCCCCTTCCCAGCGCTCTCCGGGAGCCAAAGGGGGAGCGATGGGACAGGTGACCGGCTCCACGCGTGTCTGAGGGAAGGATGGGTGTCTCGTGGGAGACGGGAATGGAGCAGGGCCGGTGGTACCAAGGAAACCTGAAGCACACGGTGCCCCAGCTCCCAGCACCTGAAACGCCTGATGTTTCAGGTTGCAACCTGAAATCCGTGCTCTGATGCAGCAAACCTGGGAACGACGGGGGGGAAAAAGTACCCGGGGGGGGTGGGCTGCTTGTTTGGGAGGAGCCAAGCGCCATGAATAAGCGTTGAAAACGAATAAAAGGGGCTACGTGGAAGCCAATACAGGAATCACACCCGGCAAACTGCACGTTGGTTTGGTTGTTTGCTTGAGCCCTGCATCCAGACACTGTAACCCACCTTCATGTTTTTTTTCTAAGAGCTGTTCCAAACAGAACCCCGGAGCTGTGGGGCTGGAAGGGGCTTCTGGAGTCCTTCAGTCCACCCCCACTGCAGCAGCAGCACAAAAAATGCCCAGGCAAGTTTGGATCCCTGCAAAGATGGAGACTCCTCCACCTCTCTGGGCAGTGGTGCCAGGGCTCTGCCACCCCCACAGCACAGAGCTCTTCCTCATGGTCAGATGGAATGGAACTCCCTGGGCTCGTCTGTGCCTGGTGCCCCTTGTCCCTTACTCACTGGGCATCACTGAACAGAGCCCAGCCCTATCTCCCTGACCCCTCTCCATCAGATACCCATCAGCACTGCTCAGATTCCCCCTCAGCGTTCCTTCCCCAGGTGCACAGCCCCAGTGCTCCCAACCTGTCCCCATCAGGAGGTGCTCCAGCCCCCCCCCCCATCTCTGCACCCTCTGCCGGGCTCTCTCCAGCAGTTCCCAGCCTGCTCTGAACTGGAGAGCTCTGCACTGGGCTCAGTGCTCCAGCTTTGCCCAACCCCCCCGGGGAGGAGCACCCCCTGCCCTGCTGGCCATGCTCTGTGCAGTGCACCCCGGGGTCCCATTGGCCTTCCTGGCCACCAGGGCACACTGCTGGCTCATGGTCAGCTGTTGATCCCCAGGTCCCTCTCCTCTCCATCAGGTCGGCCCCAACCCCCACCGATGCTGCAGCTGCTCCTCCCCAGGCGCAGGACCCCATGCTGCCCTCGCTCAACCCCCCCAGGTTCCTCTCTGCCCCACTCTGGGCCTGCCCAGTGATGGCAGCGTGGCCCCATGGGGTGTCAGCCGCTCCTCCCAGCTTTGTGCCACCCCCAACCTCGCTGCGGGTGCGCTCTGTCCTTCACCCAGGTCACTGATGGAGACGTTGAACAAGACCGGACCCAGCCCCAAGCCCTGGGCAGCGCCGCTTGCTGGAGCCCCCCAGACCCCACGCTGCTCTCCCAGCCCTCTGAGCTCTGCCTGCTCTGAGTTCTGCCTCTACCAGCTCTCAGCCCGCCCCGCTGCCCTCTCATCTATCCCTGCACGGATGCTGTGGCTGATGGTGTCCAACTCCATGCTGAAGTCACGGTACCACATCCACTACTCCCCCATTCCAACCGGTGATGGCATCGCAGACAGCTCCAGGTTGGTGCAGCATGATTTCCCCTTGGTGAACCCGTGCTGATGGCTCCTGATCCTCATTCTCTGTGTGACCCCGCTCTGTACCCAACCCATTCTATCTCTCAGGTCTCTGGACACAATGCCATATGGGAACACAGAGCATAATGAACACAGCATTTGGAAACCCCAAGTCTAGGGCCACCTACTACTGTGCGTGTGCATTTCACTAGTGCACTCCAACTAGCTCATGAGCAAGAGACCATTTTTGTCACGGGGGTGGAATGTGAATGCAGCTCCAGCAGCCACCGGCCTTACAGAAGGAGCAGCTGCCATGGTTTTATGATTTTTGGTTATCGGTATTCCACATCATAACATCACGTAGTGCACCAAGAGTTAAAGATTCTCAGATCATGAGATCTCCCCTTTTTTCCACCTTCTGGCTCATCTCTGCTCTGGCTGCATGGCCTCAGCTTACTTAGAGTGAGGCCTTCGGTCTTTGGACACTCTCTTTCATTTCATTTGATTTATTAGCTTCAATTCCGATTATATTGTATTATACTGTGTTATCTTGCATTCCGATATCTTACTCAGTAAATTAGTTTGTTTCTCCTCAGATCGTTGCCGCTGTTTTGTTTTGTTTGAGGCCCATCTCCCTACCCTTTCCCCTTTTCCCCTTTTCTGGGGCGTGGGTCTGTGGGTCCCCCTGCCCCATTAGTCACAGAACTGGGCCGAACCAGCCCGTAAACCATTGACACCAGGTCAGCCACATCTCCACCTTCTGGAGTTACAAAGGAGAGGGAAGTGCTGGAGCTGCATACCCCGAGCTGCTTCCTACCTCGGCATGTCCTCTCTGCACCAGGTGTACAAAGCTCTGCCCCTGAAGCTGTCAGGACCATCCAGCCCATCCTGCTCCTTGGTGTGTTCCTATCCCCTGGACAGTGATGCTGCTGCAACTCACAGCTGTTCCCACGAGGGCTGCACAGCACACCTCCCACTGAGTTGGGATCTCCAGACACTTCGGCATACCCTGTGCTTCACTGTAACTGAAGTTCAAAAGGAGCTGTGCTGGCTCTGCTGATGATGCTGTATCCTGGTCCCTCCCTGATCCACTCAGAGCTTCTGTTACCAGATCACAGCTTGGAGGTCCAACAGCGACCTGCACACCCAGCAGGGCTGGCGGCCTTCCCAACCCTCAGCTCACTGGGCCAGCACTCCCTCAGTCAGCAGTGTCACTGAGCCAAAGCTCTGAGGTAGCTGAGGCTACGCGTGGTTAGTCGGGGGGGTCTGGTGGGTTTGGGATCAGGAGAGGGGGGTGGAGCAGCAAGAGGCTATGAGCAGCGGCAGCAGGAGGGCTTAGGAGTGCAGTCTGGCTTGCAGCAGGGTTCCAGGGCAGGATCCCTGCCCTTCCTCATCTGGCTTTCTCCAAACTCCATGTGCTGCTCAAAAAGCATCTTCTGCAGTTTGATGTCCTTCAGGACTTGCCAAACCTCTGGCCCTGCAGCACTCTGCACCAAATTGTAGTTCTCGGCAGGGTCTGACTCCAGGTCAAAGAGCAGCGGGGGCTCGTGATGGGTCAGCGGGGTCAGCCCGTGGCAGGCCTGGTCTGGGGTTGTATCACTGTGAAAGGAACCTGCAGAAGAAAAGTCCAAGTGCAGCTCAGCTGCTACCCTGAGCTTGGGACAGCAGAACCAGGCAGGGCTTCACAAAGCTGCCCGTGCAGAGAGGAGGTGGCACCAACCTTGTGTGAAGTAGTGTGCCTTGTACTTCCCGAGCCGGACAGCAAAGGGGCCATGCAGTGGATCAGGGGATGGAGGGTAGAAGAACATGGTCTGACGGGGACTCTGTGGAGAGAAGCACAGCTGAGGTTATCTGTGTGGCCATGAGGCTGAAGAAGAGCCTGCAACAGGACCAGGCAAAGACTCCAGGGACTCACACAAGAGCCCTGATACTATAGCCAGAACACGGCTAGAAAAGGGGGAAGCTAATGAGCAGGAGCATCCCACTTGTTCCCCACTCAAAGCTACTGGGGTTCTGCTCCGACCCCAGAGCAGACAGGGAAAACCCAGTAAGCTCATTGCATGGCCCACACCAGACAAAATATCCCATGTCGGGGGTTTGCCCTGGTCCCTAAGCTGAGGCTAATGACCAGGCCCTACACCCAGCCTTCATGTACCAGGCCAGATTTGAGCTGCAGGACTCACCTTCCCTGACTCAAACAGCACTGGACTCAGGTCATAACCATCCAGGGCAACGTCAGGAAGAGCTGCTCCAGCCAGGGCAGTCAGCGTTGGCAGGATGTCCAGGGTGCTTGCCAGCTCGTGAGTCACTCCTGCCACCCAACACAGCAAGGCACAAAGAGAGGTTCAAGTGCCCGACCCCACTTCCATAACCTGCCATCCTCACCGCTCCCCTCCCTCTGATCATCTCAGGGCAGCTGAGTTGCCATCACACCCCTGCCTTGCCTTGTGCCAGCACACAAAAGGCACAAGCAGTGCTGAGTCTCACCTGGAGCGATACGGCCCGGCCAATACGCCACCGCTGGCTCCCGCATGCCACCTTCGTACGTTGTGCCCTTCCCACATTTCAGAAGGCCGGAGCTGCCTCCACGTGCCATCCGCATGGTAGAAGGGCTGTGAGAGAGAAGAACCACCTGCCACCAGCTTCACAGCTCTGCGTAACCCCTTCCCTGACTGCCACCGGGGCCATGGAAAGAGACAGTGAATGGCACCAAAGACCAAAGCCACCCACACACGAAGGGAACTCGTGGATCTTCAGGCTGCACGGTCCTACCCCCGAGCTGGTGGGCACCCTGCCCACGAGGGGAATAGTTGATTCACTGGAGCAAGGAGGAGATCACACGATAGATCCTCTCCTTAACAGCATCCACCCGCTGCCTCACTTCAGGTCACTGCAATCTCACCTGGCACTGCCACATCACGTCTCTTATGCCCCAGCCAACCAATGCCTTGCTCCAGCTCCCCCCCCCCACAGCAGCACGACCTTACCAGCGGGAGAAGCCCCCGTGCTGAGCCCACTCACCCGTTGTCAGAGGTGAAAAACACGAAGGTGGTGTTGGCGAGACCATTCTCCTGCAGTGCCTGCAGCAGCTGTCCCACCGAGCCATCGAACTCCGAAAGCGCATCACCAAACGGCCCACGCCGTGACCGTCCTGCATACTCCTGGCTTGCAAACTGGGGGTAGTGGGTATGCTGGAAAAAAAGGCAGAGAGAGCTGCTTTGCAAGCTCCTAGAGTTGCATTTGGTTCCCAGCTCACCCAGGGTGAGTGAGAACCCCAGTGAGGGCATGGAGATATGTGACAATGCCCATAAAAGGTGGGGGGAGTGCTCCCAGAAACACCTCCCAGAATGACACAAAATAGCTGAGCCCCAGGCAGAACTCACAGATTCGGTGAGTGCTAAGTTTTCCCAGATGGGCTCCTGGCCCACGCAAACAGCCAACGCTCTAGGAAGAAGCCACCCAAGAATGATAACCATAATGGTGCTGCCAAAAACCTTAGGCATGGGAACACCAACCCCTAGTCACGTGGGGGCAGAGAGTTCCCCCATCCTTCATCCAAGTATTGACTGCTCAGCACACTCCAATGGCTGCAGGAGCTGAGGTGCTTTCCAGCAATCCCCAGAAGGACAAAGGCTTCCTCCCCCACCCTCAGACTCAGAGAGATCCCCTCTCTCTTACATGGGAGGCGTAGTAGAGCAGGAAGGGCACACCTCGCCGGGCACAGTCGGCGATGAAGTCCCGCGAGAATTTGTTGTAGAGTGGCACCAGATCAGGGAAGGAGACCGGCTGCTGCACGATGCTTTGGTTCCAGAGCAGTGGGACGGGCACAAGGCCCTGGTCACAGGTCCCAAAACATGTGATGTTAGGTGGGAAGCAGGTGAGATTCTGACAGGGGCCCTGGAGAGAGCACACAACACCGTCTTTCAGCTCTGTTGCAGGACAGTGAGCGGAAAAGGGCCAGGAGACCCACAGCAGCCCACCCCCAGGTCCTACAGGCACCTACAGGAGCCCCTCCCAGAAACTGGGGGGTTCATGCCTACCCTAGAGCCATCCCAGAACCATGCTATGCCATCACGTTCTCCTGACAGCAGTTCAGATGTTTCTTTGTAACCCAGAAGCTGACTTTCCCTCCTGCAACCCACCAAGGGGTGGACGTCCCCACAAACGACTGCTGCCCACGTTCTGCAAAACTGCTCTATCGCATGAGCACCTCGTGGAGCTTTCCCCACCAGCATCCATCGCTCCTCCAGCACACAGCCACCCACACCCGCTCATCCCCCCACCCCTCCAGCACATGCTTCACCTCTGGGGCACTCCCCACCTTCCCTCATTCTCACCTGATCATGGGAGTACGGCACCCCCAGGTAGTGGTCGAAGCCTTGGTGGATGGGCAGGAATTGGCCACGAGCGCCCACGCCGAGGTGCCACTTGCCAACCATGGCCGTGGCGTAGCCCTTGGCCTTCAGCACCTCCGCAATGGTGACCTCAGAGAGCTGAAGGCCTCCCCGTGAGTCAGGGTCAAACACACCGGGGTAAATCCCAGAGCGCATCTGGAAGCGGCCGGTCAGGAGAGCAGCCCTGTGGAGGGGGGTGGGGGGAGGACAGGTATCACACGATGCTGCACAAACCAGGCATTAACTGGTTTAACTGTGCAGCTGGGGAGGAATAACTGCATGCACCAATAGAGGTTAGGGGCTGAGGTGCTGAAAAGGAGCTCTGTGGAGATGGATCTAAGGGTCCTGGTGACCAACAGCTAACCAGTGGTAGACCACAAGGTGACCATGAGCCAGCAGTGTGCCCTGGTGGCACAGAAGGCCAATGGGACCCCGTGGTGCCCTGTACAGAGTGTGGCCAGCAGGGCAGAGAGGTGCTCCTCCCCTCTGCTCTGCACTATGGGGGGGGAGGGGGGGGAAACAGCTGGAGCACTGCACTCCTAAGTTCCAGGCAGACTGGGAACTGCTGGAAGAGTCCAGGGGAGAGTGCAGAGATGGAGGGGGGGCCTGGAGCACCTCATGATAGGGACAAGCTGAGAGTACTGAGGCTGTGCACCTGGGGAAAGGAACGCTGAGGGAGGAGCTGAGCAGTGCTGATGGATATCTGATGGGAGGGGTCGGGGGGATGGGGCTGGCCTCTGTTTGGTGACAGAACTGGGCAGACAGTCTCTTCCCAGTGACAGAACAAGTGGCACTGGGCACAGACTGGAGCCCGTGGAATTCTGTCTGACCGTGAGGAAGAACTCTGTACTGTGGGGGTGGCAGAGTCCCGGCCCTGCTGCTCAGAGGGGTGGGGGAGTCTCCTTCTCTGCAGGGATCCAAGCCCGCCTAGAATGCTCTGTGTGCAGCTGCTGTGGGGAGCTTGGGTTGGAGGACTCCAGCGGTCCCTTCCAGCCCCACGGCTCCGGGGTTCTGCATCCAGCATCCCGCATCCCGCACCCCACCACCCTCCCCCCACCAGCGCGGGCCGCACCGGGAGGGGCTGCACACCGCAGAGCTGCTGTAGAAGTCGGTGAAGCGCAGCCCTCTGGCCGCCATCCGGTCCAGGTTGGGCGTGGCGGAGGAGGGGTGCCCGTAGCTCCCCAGGTCACCGAAGCCCAAATCGTCGGCCAGCAGCAGGACGAAGCTGGGGGGGCCGCCGGCCGCGCCCCGCAGCGCCCACACCAGCAGCACGGCCCACAGCGGGAGCCCACACCGCGCCGCCATGACGCTGCCGGCGGTCACCTGACCGCCACGTGACACGTGGCCCCGTCACGTGACACGGCCCCGCCGCGGGGCGCTCTGGGAGACACAGTCCGCCGAGGAACAGCGCCCCCCTGCGGCGACCTCCGGCAACCGGGACCTTATGCCCCAGCCCCCGCGGGGAGAGAAGCCGGAATCCTGAAGGTCAGTGACCTGCAGCGAGGGCGAGGAAGAGCCCTCGCAAAGAGCAGCAGCAGTTCTGTGGTGCGAATCCTGCACCTGGGAAGCCGGCTGTGCCTTCCTATGAGAACTGCAGACGGCTCACAAGGCGGTGGCTGTGGGTCTGGTGTCGCAGCGAGCACCACTTGCTTTGTGTATCCAAGATGGGATTGAAGCGAGGGCCGAGGTGGTGTGCAAGCACGGAGATGCTGGTGGGGTCCAGGGTTAACCCCGCAGCAGGCAGAGGTGAGGCCTGCCAGCCCGAGGACAAAGCAGGGCTGGAAGTGGCCGAGGTTCTGCTCTGGAAGTTCTCCCGTGGATGTGCTGTGTTTTGTATTTGCCCTGCGTGGTGTGATCCGTCGGATCTGGGGTTTTACAGTTGTGGCTGGTCACCGCTTCCTAAGCCCCGTCGCCGTTTCACAACCCTCATGACCTCATTGTGGCTTTCCAATACTTGAAGGGAGCGTATAAACGGGAGGGGGATCGATTGTTTGTGAGGGTGGATAGCAATAGGACAAGGGGGAATGGTTTTAAGCTGAGACGGGGGAGGTTTAGGTTAGATATTAGAAGGAAGTTTTTCACTGAGAGGGTGGTGATGCGCTGGAACAGGTTCCCCAAGGAGGTGGTGGATGCCCCATCCCTGGAGGCATTCAAGGCCAGGCTGGACGTGGCTCTGGGCAGCCTGGGCTGGTGGTTGGCGACCCTGCACTTAGCAGGGGGGTTGAAACTCGATGATCCTTGAGGTCCTTTTCAATCCAGGCCATTCTATGATTCCAAGATTCTATGAACCCTCTTTATAACCTGCTTGGGAGCTCTGCTTTCCATCGCTCTGCTTTCCATCGCTCCCTGTCCTCAGCGGTTCGGGCTGTGTGCGTAGCCCCAGGCTTTCCTGCCTGCCTCTCCACAGGCCTCCCAAAGGCCTGGCCCCTGGCACGGTGCTGGGGCTTCTGCTTCTGCTGTGCTCGCTGCCATCAATTATTCAGGGCCGGAAGGCAGCGTGAAGGGGCTGATGCTGCAGCAGGAGGCAAAACTGCTGCATAATTCATGTAGCCTACTTCGCTGGCAGGGCATCGAAGCGCTTGCCCCGCGGTGCCTGGCCGCAGCAGGGGATGGCAGCCGGGACGCTGAGGGGAGGAGAACAACTTGGGGGTCCAGGAGAGTGTGGCGTGGGGACAGAGTTTCATGGACCAGACAAGGAACAGGGAAGGAGGCGTGGGATGGAGTGTGCCGTTGTACGGAGCCAAGCAGGGCATGGTGTGACTGCCCCAAGCTGCACCGGTGCCCACGGGCAGGGATGGGATGCGCTGGTGAACAGTGTCCACGTGGCTGGGCCTGAAAGCGGAGGCCCAAGTGATAGCTGCCGTGCTGTGGGATCCCGCTCTGCAAGGACCCGTGCGGGCCAGGCTCTGGTGGGAGCTGTGTCCATGAAAGAGGATCACGGGGGGTGCTCCCTCGCTGTGTGTTTGGGGGCAGCCCCACGTGTACTGAGAGCGCTGCACGTATGCATGCCTTTGGATGCACGCTGCTGCGTGCCTGTGCGTGGGTGCACGCTGGGTGTGCATATTGGGGGTGCAAGCACTGTGTGTGTGTGTGCACGCCGTGCCGAGGAGAACACTGCGAGCACTGCACTCTGTTCCAAGAAGCCCGTGTTTCACTGGGTGTGCACTGCAGCTTGTGCGTGCACACCGGGTCTCTCTTCACGCTTTTGCGTGCGCGTGCTATGTGAATGCACTGTGTGCTCACGGTGCTTGTGCTCGGTGTGCACGCATTGAGCACACAGCGTCCACCCCAGTTTCCTCCCACAGAATTCCTCCTTTCGTAACAGCTGGAGCTGACCTGGGAGGACTGTCATTCCCGGAACATTGCTCTCGTTTCAGTCTGATGGATGTGGCAGCTCCTGCTCCCCTGTGGCAGGTACAAGACACTGCGTATGCCAGAGTCAGGTCACACTCACAACCATGCAGCTCATGGATGTGAATGGCAAAAACAGTGAACGAAAAGCAATGCCTTTCCCAGCACCCACGTGGTACAGAAAACACAACCCCATCCTTTACTGCCTCTCCAGTTACTGGGACTGCTGCTCGGTAGTGAGACACACACACAGCTCCCTCCTCCCTCAGCAGGCACCATTCCAGCCCTCATGGGCCACCCTTTCCCTTTTGTGGCCTGCAGTCTGCACGCAGCCTCATTTTGCAGGTGCCGGGTATGGAAGCCTTTGCCTGGCACGGGAGATTGAACTGGGCAGAGACAACGGGTATCTGTGAAAATAAGAAGCTTTATTTGTCCAACTGAGTCAACTTCAGTGTTTGTGTGCAGTCCGAGGATGGCGGACGGGACTGAGCAGGGCTTTGGCACCGGGGCTGCCATCAGGCATTACCCCTTGCAGAAAAGGGTCATGGTGCATTGCAGCCTGCTGTGGGTCATGCAGCTCATTAAGCCTTGCTTCCCCTTAGGGTCTGCAGGAGCTCCTGCACCCCATTGAAGAAATCCATAAGTTTCTGGACCGGATATGGACAGGAGCTCGACGCGCTGGGTTGTGTTGATGTTGGCACTGGTTTTGACCCGTGATAGTGGGATGAGGTGGTCATGAAATGACTCCACGTCCGCGACGTCGGGTAGGCTGCTGCTCTCATCTGTGTCAGGATCCAGTTGTAAAAGTGCTGAGAGGAGGTATAGATTCCAGGGCGAAACGCTCTGCCGCAGCCTTTCCCCCAGCTGGTCACACCAACAACCCAGAAGTAGTCAGCGTTGTTGTCTCTGCACATGAGAGGGCCACCGCTATCGCCCTGCGGTGGGGGAGAGAAGCCCAAAGCATTAGTGGGGGTTGTGGACCAGGAGGGTAACTCTCCCTCCCTCATCTCTGTGCAATGATCCGGGCTGCAGGGGGAGAGGGGTGTTCCAGGACTGGGTCCAGACCTACAGGGACCAAGAGCAGCGGGAGGGCTCTCGGGGCAGAGTCCCAGGCACGTAGGGCACGGGGAGCTGCAAATGGGAAGGGAGTTGAGCTCCGGAGGTGGTGGGCACCCAGCTCTGGGAGGGTGGCTTGCAGGCAGAGCACGGCTGTGTGCTGACGTGCAGCTCCTACCTGGCAGGTGTCGATGCCGCCCTGTGGATAACCAGCGCATATGTTGTGGGTATGGACGGCCCCGGCGTACCAGTGGCTGCTGTTGCAGAGGTTGAGGTCGATGAGATGGACCTTGGCCTCCTGCAGGATCGTGGCAGTTCGGGCAGGTGCTACAGCTGTGAGCACAGAGCAGAATCGGCACCGTCAGCTCCTTGCCCGTTTGGGGGTGAGCCCCTTCCCTAAGTCTTGCCTTTGTGTCTTGAGATGTACCGACGTTTCCCCGCTTTGGGAAACGGGTCAGCCCCGTCCCTCGCTATGGATACATCACCGTGGCATCACCCTGGGTTTTGCTTTAAGCTTTACGTCGGGACGCCCGTGCGTTTGGAGCGCTCACCTCTCATTTCTGTGACACCCCAGCCACTGACGTAGCAGTCCGTGAGCTCCGACACTCGCAGCGAGGTGTCGGGCACGCAGGCGAGCTGGATGTAGTAGCTGCAGTGGACGGGTCGGTCCAGCTCGAGCAGCGCGATGTCATTGACCATTGTCTTATTGTTAAAGTATTCGTGAAGTATCGCCCTCCGGATGGTGCGCACTTCCACCTCCTGGCCCAGATGAGTTAAATCGTTGGCACCGATCACCACACGCGACTCCACAACGTCGCTGGGAGGGAGATGGCGAGGGTGGTTGGAAGGAGCAGAGCCACGGGGGAGAGAGGAGGGCAGCGCTCCAGGGGCTGCGACATCGCCGGTCACACCTGGCTGCACCGCAGGGAAAGGGCCAGCACTTACCTGGGGTGGCCGAAGCAGTGCGCTGCCGTGAGCAC
This sequence comes from Numida meleagris, assembly GCF_002078875.1. NCBI lineage: Eukaryota > Metazoa > Chordata > Aves > Galliformes > Numididae > Numida > Numida meleagris. The sequence continues at coordinate 122,753 of NC_034409.1, forward strand.
CCACTGCGGGCTGATGAGGGACCCTCCACACATGTGCCCCGTGCCCCAAAAATGGGGATTCTGGATGCTGACGATCCACGGCCAGGACCCGTGAAGAGCTTCCGTGCCTCCCACGACGCGCATTCCATGGTAGTGATAAGCCACGGGCCGGAGCCCGCAGGTGCTGCAATCAGAAAAGCGTTGAGTTTCTGCAGGCGAGCCGCCGTCCCTGCCCCGTCCACGGGGCAGCGCGGGGCCGGGGCCACTCACTCGCAGGAGCCCGAGAAGCCGTGGCCGGGCCGGCAGGCGGCCAGCAGCACGACGAAGGGCAGCAGCAGCATCGCTCCCGGAGCCGAGCGGCAGCCCATCGCTCCCAGCTTGGTTGCCACCGACGCGGCCGTTGGCCACAGCGTGTGCCCGTTGCCCGCGGAGCCAGCGCCGATGTCACAGAACCGCCGGTTCCGAGGGCTGTGCCACCGGGGGGGGGGATGTGGGGGGGACCCCGTGCTGCTCTCTGCCGTAGCAGCACCCTGCGGCTTGCACCGACGGACGCAGAGCCACGCAGCTGAACGTGCAGCCCGGTTTGGTGAATGACAGAGCAGCACCGAGTTCAGCCTCTGTCCCGAAGGGGAACGGCCGCTCTCAGGGCGTCACATGCGGGTCTCAAAGAAACCGGCCTCAAAGCTGCTGGGGTTTTGTAAACCGAGCTGGAGGCGGTGCCCCAAATCTGCTCAGAGCGGACAGAACGCTTCCCAGGGCCAATTTGTCTCCCCTGGGTCCTCCGCCGTCCCCTTCCCAGCGCTCTCCGGGAGCCAAAGGGGGAGCGATGGGACAGGTGACCGGCTCCACGCGTGTCTGAGGGAAGGATGGGTGTCTCGTGGGAGACGGGAATGGAGCAGGGCCGGTGGTACCAAGGAAACCTGAAGCACACGGTGCCCCAGCTCCCAGCACCTGAAACGCCTGATGTTTCAGGTTGCAACCTGAAATCCGTGCTCTGATGCAGCAAACCTGGGAACGACGGGGGGGAAAAAGTACCCGGGGGGGGTGGGCTGCTTGTTTGGGAGGAGCCAAGCGCCATGAATAAGCGTTGAAAACGAATAAAAGGGGCTACGTGGAAGCCAATACAGGAATCACACCCGGCAAACTGCACGTTGGTTTGGTTGTTTGCTTGAGCCCTGCATCCAGACACTGTAACCCACCTTCATGTTTTTTTTCTAAGAGCTGTTCCAAACAGAACCCCGGAGCTGTGGGGCTGGAAGGGGCTTCTGGAGTCCTTCAGTCCACCCCCACTGCAGCAGCAGCACAAAAAATGCCCAGGCAAGTTTGGATCCCTGCAAAGATGGAGACTCCTCCACCTCTCTGGGCAGTGGTGCCAGGGCTCTGCCACCCCCACAGCACAGAGCTCTTCCTCATGGTCAGATGGAATGGAACTCCCTGGGCTCGTCTGTGCCTGGTGCCCCTTGTCCCTTACTCACTGGGCATCACTGAACAGAGCCCAGCCCTATCTCCCTGACCCCTCTCCATCAGATACCCATCAGCACTGCTCAGATTCCCCCTCAGCGTTCCTTCCCCAGGTGCACAGCCCCAGTGCTCCCAACCTGTCCCCATCAGGAGGTGCTCCAGCCCCCCCCCCCATCTCTGCACCCTCTGCCGGGCTCTCTCCAGCAGTTCCCAGCCTGCTCTGAACTGGAGAGCTCTGCACTGGGCTCAGTGCTCCAGCTTTGCCCAACCCCCCCGGGGAGGAGCACCCCCTGCCCTGCTGGCCATGCTCTGTGCAGTGCACCCCGGGGTCCCATTGGCCTTCCTGGCCACCAGGGCACACTGCTGGCTCATGGTCAGCTGTTGATCCCCAGGTCCCTCTCCTCTCCATCAGGTCGGCCCCAACCCCCACCGATGCTGCAGCTGCTCCTCCCCAGGCGCAGGACCCCATGCTGCCCTCGCTCAACCCCCCCAGGTTCCTCTCTGCCCCACTCTGGGCCTGCCCAGTGATGGCAGCGTGGCCCCATGGGGTGTCAGCCGCTCCTCCCAGCTTTGTGCCACCCCCAACCTCGCTGCGGGTGCGCTCTGTCCTTCACCCAGGTCACTGATGGAGACGTTGAACAAGACCGGACCCAGCCCCAAGCCCTGGGCAGCGCCGCTTGCTGGAGCCCCCCAGACCCCACGCTGCTCTCCCAGCCCTCTGAGCTCTGCCTGCTCTGAGTTCTGCCTCTACCAGCTCTCAGCCCGCCCCGCTGCCCTCTCATCTATCCCTGCACGGATGCTGTGGCTGATGGTGTCCAACTCCATGCTGAAGTCACGGTACCACATCCACTACTCCCCCATTCCAACCGGTGATGGCATCGCAGACAGCTCCAGGTTGGTGCAGCATGATTTCCCCTTGGTGAACCCGTGCTGATGGCTCCTGATCCTCATTCTCTGTGTGACCCCGCTCTGTACCCAACCCATTCTATCTCTCAGGTCTCTGGACACAATGCCATATGGGAACACAGAGCATAATGAACACAGCATTTGGAAACCCCAAGTCTAGGGCCACCTACTACTGTGCGTGTGCATTTCACTAGTGCACTCCAACTAGCTCATGAGCAAGAGACCATTTTTGTCACGGGGGTGGAATGTGAATGCAGCTCCAGCAGCCACCGGCCTTACAGAAGGAGCAGCTGCCATGGTTTTATGATTTTTGGTTATCGGTATTCCACATCATAACATCACGTAGTGCACCAAGAGTTAAAGATTCTCAGATCATGAGATCTCCCCTTTTTTCCACCTTCTGGCTCATCTCTGCTCTGGCTGCATGGCCTCAGCTTACTTAGAGTGAGGCCTTCGGTCTTTGGACACTCTCTTTCATTTCATTTGATTTATTAGCTTCAATTCCGATTATATTGTATTATACTGTGTTATCTTGCATTCCGATATCTTACTCAGTAAATTAGTTTGTTTCTCCTCAGATCGTTGCCGCTGTTTTGTTT
>NC_034409.1:130363-137535 GCF_002078875.1 Numida meleagris
ACAGGCGGCTTCGGAGCGTGTTTGGGTGCCGGAGCGCGGCTGTGACGGATGAGCGGCGACGTGCAAGGTCGTGCCGTGTCCCCACGTGTCTGCGCTCGGGTGCACGGCCGTGTCACTGAGCTTGCTTGCGCTCCGAGCGTCCCCACGCCGGCTGTGCGTGCACACGGGGCTTGGGCGTGCCCTGCATCTCCGTGCACGCGTTGCGGGGGTGCACCCTGTAACAGCTGCAGCTGCACACGGGAGAGCTGTGCACGTGCGCTCGTGGCGTCCACGCTGCTCATGATCTTTGCACGTGGGCTCTGTGCGCGTATCTGCACCGTTGCAGCGTGTGCACCAACGTGCGGCACGTTTGTGCATGCATGTGCGTGTGCGTGTGCATGTCGGTGTGCACGACGCATGCGTGCTCCCGTGCAGCCAGGCTGCGTGTGTTGGCGTGCACGCCGTTGCTGTGTGTTGGGGAGCGCTCAGTGTGTCTCGGTGTGCGCTCAGGGTTGTGCAAAGCGTTTGCCACTGTCCCACGTGAGATCTCGGCCACCAAAGTGGAGAAAAATGGACGTGAGGGGAGGGGCACTCGCCGGGTATGGCATCGGCTGTGTGTCAATGGCTCAGTGCCCAACTGGAGACCGGTGCTGGGAGCGGTGCTGTTTAACATCTTTGTAGGTGACACAGACAGTGAGATCGTGTGCACCCTCAGCACGTTTGCAAATGACACCAAGCTGAGCAGTGCAGGGACGTGCCAGGGGGGAGGGATGCCATCCCGAGGGGCACGGGCAGGCTGCAGAGCTGGGCCCGTGCCAAACTCATGGAGTTCAGCAAAGCCAAGTGCAAGGTCCTGCACCTGGGTGGGGGTAACCCCAAGCACAGCTACAGGTTGGGGGGAGAATGGCTTGAGAGCAGCCCTGAGGAGGATTTGGGGGTGTCGGTGGATGAAAGATTCAACATAAGCCAGCAATGTGCGCTTGCAGCACAGAAGGCCAACTGGATCATGGGCTGCATTGAGAGAAGTGTGACCAGCACCTGGTTGTGGGGGAGGGGGGGAGTGGGAATTCTGCCCCTCTGCTCTGCTCTTGTGAGACCCCACCCGGAGCACTGCACCCCGTTCTGGGGCCCCCAGCACAAGAAGGACATGGAACTGTTGGAGCAGATCCAGAGGAGGGCCATGAAGAAGATGAGAGGATGGAGCACCTCCCCTACAGGGACAGGCTGAGTGAGCTGGGGATATTCAGCCTGGAGAAGAGAAGGCTCCGGGGGGAACTTATAGCGACCTGCCAGGACCTGGGGGGGCTGACAGAAAAACTGGGGAGGGACTGTTCATAAGGGCACGTAGCAACAGGACGAGGGGTTCTGTGATTCTAAGGTGTGCACTCTGTGTTTCACTGTGCACTCAGCGTGTGTTGGTGTGCAGACGGTGCAAACGGCACGCGTTGCTGTGTGGTCGTTGAGCGTTGGTGTGCAGTCCGTGTGCTGGTGTGCACGCAGCGTGCTTCCGTGTGCATCAGCGTGCACGCTGCGTGTGTCGGTGTGCAGGCTTCATGCGTCAGCGTGCACTCAGCGTGTGTCTGCACGCAGAGGGCACGTGCCAGTGTGCCACCAGTGTGTGTCCGTGTGCAGACTGCACGGGTCAGTGCGCAGCCAGCGTGCACCGGTGTGCACCAGCCCACGTGCAGCTCTGCAGTCTGCACACGTGTGTGTTTGTGCGTGTGTGTGTTTGTGCGTGTGCTCGGTCCTGCAGTGCTCCCCGCCGCCACCAGGGGGCGCTGCCGCTCCCGGCGGGTTCCATAGAACCTCAGTGCGTGAAACTTCCGCGTGTGCAACACGCGTGTGAAAAAGCTCGGAGGGCGTAACACCTCTGGGAAAACTTCTGCAGACGTAACACGTGGGTTGGGAGGCCGTCCTGCTCCAGCAAGGCCAAAGAAACGCACGACGGTGGAAACCACGTGCCTGGTTATTGCGGAGTCCTTAGCCACGCTTAGGCTTACCAACATAAGCAGAAGCCAGGACCCCCACCCAGGGCAGCAGTGTTGGCCTGGAATGCAGCAGATGGGCACCACGGTGTTCCCCGTTATCTTCCTTACCTGTGTGTGCAGGGACTTCTCTAGTTGCCCTTGCACTCCGCAGCAATCTTTGAGACAAAAGGAGTTTTTATACCATAGAATCACCAAGGTTGGCAAAAACCTCCAAGGTCGCCCAATCCAGCTGTCCACCTAGCGCCGGTATTTCCCACTAAACCACGTCCCTCAGTTCCTGGAACACCCCCGAGGATGCTCACCCACCCCCCCTGCCCCTGGCAGCCCGACCAGGGTTCCAGGTTCCAGCGCCCTGCTTCTCTATCAGAGGTTTTTCCTTCTATCCATCCCGAACCTCCCTTGGCGGAACCTGAGGTCATTCCCTCTCATCCTGTCATTAGTTCCAAGGGAGCAGAGGCCGATCCCCCCCCTCACCACGGCCCTCCTTCAGGAGTTATAGAGTGATCAGGCCCCCCCCTGAGCCTCCTCTTCTCCAGACTGAACAATCCCAGCTCCCTCAGCCGCTCCTCATAAGCCCTGTGCTCCAGCCCCCTCACAGCTCCATTCCCTCGAATGGAGGAATGGGCAGCCATGGGACGAGGAGGAGCTAGATGACATCGGAGGCCGCCAAGTGAGGCTGTATCAGTTGGGCAGTCGTTGGGAGTAGGCAGGGGTAATGATCTGGGGAATGTAATGAACACGGGACACGTGAGAAAATAGAATCTGTTCACAAAAGATCGACTGGCAGAGCATCTTTGGAGAGTTATCCCAGTGCTGCCCCAGCGCAGCCAATGGGAATGCCTGCTTAACGGTAATAAAACCTTTGCTGTTGAGTCTCTTTGCATCGATTTCCTTATATCCAACCTAAACCTCCCCTCTTTGAGCTTGAAGCCATTTGTTCTATCACCACGGACCCTGCTGCAGTCCGTCCCCTCCTTTCCTGCAGCTCCCCTTTGGATGCTGAAGGCCGCTCTCATCTCTCCTGCAGCCTCCTCCTCCCCAGCTGCGCAGCCCCAGCTCTCAGCCTGTCCTTCCAGGAGCTGTTCCATCCCTGCCAGCCTTGCTGTGTCCCTCCTCTGGATGCTCTCCACCAGCACCATGTCCCTCCAGTGCTGAGCACTCCCCATCTGGACACGGGGCTCCAGGTGAGGTGTCCCAGCGCAGAGCAGAGGGGCAGATCCCCCCCCTGGCCCTGCTGGCCGTGCTGCTCTGGATGCAGCCCAGGATCCAGGTGTCTTTCTGGGCTGCGAGGGCGCAGTGCTGGCTCATGCCCAGCTGCCACCCACCATTACCCCCAGGTCTTTTTCAGCAGGGCCGTGCTCCGTCCTTTCACTCCCCAGCTTGTACTGCTAGTGGGGGTTGCCTCAGCCCAGGTGCAAGAAGGACAGAGTCGATGGGGAGGCCTGGTGGGGGGTGTGCGGCGGGGATAGCCCCCAGCAGACGGCCCCCCCCCCCCTTGCTGTTCCGGGCTGGGGGTGGTTCTGGGCAGGCATCCCGCTGCTTCGTGCTGGCAGATGGCTCTGGGGTGTCCCTCTGCATCCCGGTACCGCCCCTCGCCTGCCAGCTGGAGTCTCCTGCTGCATCGTTTCGCTCCTCTTCCTGACATTATTTTCCATAGGCCGTGTCTGCTCCTTTCCATCTGCAGGGGTTTGCCGTGGGCGGGGTGCCGGGGGGCTCTGTGTGGCACAGGATGCTGCTGGGCAGCGTTTGAGGATGGAGCACCTTCCCAGTCATCAACTGGATTGGGTTGGAAGGGACCTTCAAGATCATGGAATCGTGGAGTGGTTTGGGTTGGAAGGGAGCTGGCAGATCATCATTCCAACCCCCCCCCCGCTATCAGCAGGGACAATTCCCACCAGCCCAGGTTGCTCACAGCCCCACCCAGCCTGGCCTTGAACACCTTCAGGGAGGGGGCATCCACAACCTTCCCTGGGCAACCTGTGCCAGCGTCTCACTGCCCTCACAGTCAAGAATTTCTTCCTAAGATCTCCTCTAAATCTCCCCTCTTCCACTTTAAAGCCATTTCCCCTCACCCTGTAGCTACGTGCCCTTATGAACAGTCCCTCCCCAGCTTTCCTGTTGGCCCCCCAGGTCCTGGCAGGTCACTATAAGGTCCCCCCGGTGCCTTCTCTTCTCCAGGCTGAATATCCCCAGCTCTCTCAGCCTGTCCCTGCAAAGGAGGAGCTGGGGCTGTGCCCAGTGGGGTGACCCACCCAGCTGGGGTGAGAAGCGGCAGAACGAGGGGAGAGGAATGGGGCGAGCAGCTGTGGGGGCACGGGGCAATGGGGGAGCGCTCGCCCCTGGGGGTGTTCAAAAACCGTGGGGATGTGGCACTTGGGGACGTGCTCAGTGGGCATGGTGGGATGGGTTGGGTTGGACTGGGGATCCTAGAGGTCTTTTCCGATCTTTATGATTCTGTGATTCTACGAAGGGTGCTGGTTCCAGGAAAAGTGCAGCAGGTGGACATCCCAGCACGGAGCTCTTGGATGGGCCTGGAGCTGCGCGGAGGGGACGGGGTCCAGTCAGCGCCCGTGTTCCACCACCCCACGCTCTGCGTATTTCATGGCTCTTTGGGTCTGGGTGTTTAAACCTATCTAATGTGTGCTTAACTGCTGCTCAATATTTAATGCTTCAGTGTTGAACGTAATAATCCCACATGGCACAGTAAGGGCTGCTCTATCGCCCTGGGTGCAGGAGGGGCTCTGCCCCATGGCACACACCTCCAGCCCTGCTGCTCCCATAGCCCTGTGCCAGAGCACGAAGCCGTGGCTGTGGGGCTATGGGCTGTTCCCTTAGCATCACAGAGCCACCGAGGTTGGAAAAGAGCTCTGAGATCCCCCAGTCCAACCCATGTGCAGGATCTGGCACTTGGCCGTGTTGGAGCTCGTCGCATCGGCCTCAGCCCAGCAATGCAGGCTGGCCAGACCCGCCACCGTTCCCACCCTGACCCGTCCTCGTCCCCATCCCTGTCAGCACCACGCTCCCAACCTCATCTCTGTCTCCACCCAGGCAGCTCCTCCCCACTCTCCCAATCACTGCCACTGCCTTCCAGGCTTTCTGAGAGAGCAACACCTGATGAATCCCAGGGCGAGCTGTCACTGCACGGCAATAACCGCACGACTCGTGCTTATCTGGATGTGTAATCGCAGCGGTGAATAATACTCAAGGTTCAGCACCTCACTAATTAACACATGGCCGGAGAGGGGAGTGACTGCGGTCATCTCTACGCAGCAGGTCCTGGGGTCAGGCTCTGCCCTGGGGGGCAAGGACCCCCTGCCTTGCTGGGGCAGCACCGTGCATCCCACAGCCTGGCCAGGGCTGGGAAGTTTTCCCACATCGTGCAGTGACTCCTGTCCCGTTGGGAGCTCATCACCTGCCCATGCTGGGCACTGCCTGTGAGCTGCATGCCCATGAACTGCAGTGAGCGCTGCCCATGCTCAATGCTGAGCACTGCAGGTGTGCACAGCCTGGCTGAGTTCTCCCTGTGTGTGCACGCAGCTCTGCATGCCCCGCTGTGCAGACAGTGTCCCCCTGCAGCGTGCTCTGCTCCCCGGCACCACGGTAGCAGTGGCAGCTGACGTGGGGTGCATGGAGGCTGCTGCTCTCAGCAGCGCTGCTGTGGGGCCCTGCAGCTCGAGGCAGGGCTGAGGCACAAGGGCAGAGGGCTGCGTCACAGCACGCTGGGTCCTTGCAGGCAGGCAGGCAGAGAACCAACCTCTGGAAATGTGCAGTGCCACCAAATTAAGGGCTTAATTAGCAGGCGTGCTTCCCCTCAAGGAGCTGTCACCTCATTATCACAGAGAACAGTGATTAAGCAGCAGGAAGGGGCAGGCATTGCCAGCAGGACCCCGGGGAGGCAACAGCAAAGCAGCAAGGCAGCAAGGCAGCAAGGCAGCAAGGCAGCAAGGCAGCAAGGCAGCAAGGCAGCAAGGCAGCAAGGCAGCAACTAACCCTTGTCCTGGCTCTGCTCCTCTCCCTGCTCCCTTCCATGGGCAGGAGGTTCCCATTCACAGGTCTGTCTGTGTCTGGGTGCTTTTCCTCACCGGGTGGTGATGGGCTGGAGGGGCTCTGTGGCATGGCACAAGGGGACAGGGCAGTTCTCCATAGGGATCTTGACGTGACACGGGGGGACAGGGCCATTCTCCATGGGGACCAAACCAGGCCCTGCACACACACATGCCGAAGCTGTAGGAGAATGCTCCCTGCACAGAATCCAGTGCACACAGCCACGGGCGCCTGCAGAGCAGTTTTGTGTTTGTAGCATCAGAGATATGCACGCATTGGGGTGTGTGCAAACCCACGTGCATGTGCACACCTGTCCCTGCACGCACCTGTCCTTGCACAGACCTGTCCCTGTACAACCACCTTAGATGGGACCACGCGTTCCCAGAAGGACACTAGCAAACATTAACAAGTTCTTGGAGAAGAATGAAGATGCATGCCCATGTGCTGCATGTGTCTGTCTTAACTGTTAACCATTAACTGTAACTTAAACCATTCCACGATTCTACGATCTTGAAGGTCCCCTCCAACCCAAACCATTCCACGATACTACGATCTTGAAGCTCCCCTCCAACCCAAACCATTCCATGATTCTATGACTCTGTTCTTAGGGACCCCAAGGCAATGGGGTGCAGCTCTCCATCACGCTTCCCTGCAGAGCCCCCCGACCCCTGAGCTCTGCTGCTGCTCTGCTCCCACTGCCCTCCCACGGCCGCAGCCAGGAGCTCTTTCCTCCTGGGAGGAGTGGGTGCAGCGGGGTTCTCCTGGCTCCTGTGTCAGATCCAATTCCCAGCCCAGTAGTGGGATGCCTTGCAGGGATGGGCAGCCCCAAACCCTTCCCGTACCCCCCGTCCCCCTGGGTGCTCTCTGCCATCTTCCCTCCCGGCTGCAGACCGCAGGGACCAGATGGGCCCTTCCTCCTCCCAGCTCCGTGCTTCCTGCTGCTTCCCACTCGCCAGCATTTGCATCGTGCTTCTGCTCTGACCTTTGCAGAGAGCGGAGCAGGAAGCGAGCGCGGTGCTGCAGGATGAGCCCCTCTGCACAGCGCCGGCTCCACCTGCATCCCCCTGCACTGTGTGTGCACCTCCACCTATCTGCCCCATGGCACAGCCCCCACCCCATGGCAGACCTCCTGCCCCACGGAAGAGCCTGCACCCTATGGCA
>NC_034409.1:141502-142594 GCF_002078875.1 Numida meleagris
TCCCTCCATCCACCTATCCATCCATCCATCCATCCATCCATCCATCCATCCATCCATCCATCCATCCATCCATCCATCCATCCATCCATCCATCCATCTATCCATCCTTCCATCTGTCCATCCATCCGTCCAGCTGTCCATCCGTCCATCTGTTCATCCATCTATCCACCCATCCGTCCATCCATCCATCCACTCCTCCCTCCATCCACCCATCCACCCATCCATCCCTCCCTCTATCCACCCGTCCATCCATCCATCCATCCGTCCATCTGTCCGCCCATGCTGCCGGAGCTGCTCTCTGGGGTTTCCTCCCGGGGCTTTCCTCCCGGCTGCAGCTCTCCCGCAGGAAGGAACAATCTCGGTGGCAGCAAGGTGTTTCCTGGCTCCCCAGATAAGACGGGGGGGGCACATCCCGGCCCCCGTGTGCACACCCACCCCGGGCTCTGCGTGACATCACCCACGGCGTGACCCCTGTGCAGCCATGCGTGTGCACGCGGGTGACGTGGGCAGGCCGTGACCCGGGACGTGTGTGTGTGTGTGTCACACACTGCCTCCCCAGCGCTGCGAGCAGGACGTGGGGCCACAGGTCCTGGCAGGAAAGGGGCTGAGCCGGCGGCCTCGGGGTTCCTGTAGGGTCAGGATCTGCGGGTGCCAGCAGTAGAACGGGAGCACATGGCAGGTAATGGGGCTGCTCCGCAGGAACACGGCTGGGGCACTGCTGGGAGCTGCGGGATGCGGAGACGGGGCGCTCTTGGCACGGGGTCTCACCGTGGGGTCGGCAGGTGGGCTGGCATGGAGCTTTGCTGTGGGGTCTGTGGGTTTAGGTCAGCCCCATTGCTGTGCTGTGGGGTCAGTGGGTTTGAGTCAGCCCCAGTGCCGTGGCTGTGGCTGTGGGGCAGGGCTGTGGGGCAGGGCCGCGGCTGTGACTGCGCTCAGGACCCACCGCCCCGCTCTCGGTTCCCCGCAGCGCCGCGGTCCATCCCGGGAGCGGGGGCCGGGGCTGCGCTGCCTCGCTCCGACGGGAGCCCCGGGGTTCCACTGCCGCCGGGCCGGGCCGGGGTCGGGGCGAGGGGTCGGAGAGAGCCGCGAGCG
>NC_034409.1:148902-151467 GCF_002078875.1 Numida meleagris
GCCGGGAGCGGAGCCGGACGGTGCAGGTGTGAATTCGGGCCGTGGTGAGGGGTTCAGCGGTCGGGGGGTTTCGGAGTGAGGCTGCGGTGCGAGCTGGGATGCGCACGCGGGGTGACAGCCGTCGGGGTTTGCAGCGGGAGGTTTTTGGGGACGGGAATCGCAGCTCCGCGCTGTGAGGTCGGCGCTCCGGGTCCCGAGCCGCGGCTGTGGAGCTGCTGGGCCGGGGGGTGAGGGCCGCGTGTGGGGGACGTGGGCTGGAAAGAAGGGCCGTGGCTGGAGGGAGGCTGGGATTTGGGGCAGGGGGGCTGAGGTTTAAGGAGATTGAGCGTGCTGGGGGAGAGATGCCATGGTCGGCCGTGACACCGACGTGCTGGGAAGGGGCCGTGGTTTGCGGTTGGGTGTGTGTGCTGGGGAGCAGGGGCCGTGCAGGCAGCACGCACGGGAGCAGCGTGCATCGGATAGGGGCTGTGACACCCGTGGGGTGCCCCAGAGGCATGGAGGCAGCGCAGGGGGACTGCTGGCGAGGGCACGTCACTGCTTTCCTAACAGGTCTGGCATCTGTGTGTGGTACCTTCGCCCCGCCGGGCTTCGCACACACCTGTGCGTAGTGCTCAGTGCTCCATTTTTCCACGTGTTCTGCGCTCAGTGTGTAAGCAGCAAAAGGAGTGCGGTCACCACCTCCCCCCGGGTTTTGCTGGGTAACGCCGCTCTGGGACTGGGGTGGCTGCGCTCCCAGGCCTGGGCTGGCGGGTTCCGCTGTCCCCAGTGCCCTGCTGGGAAAATGAGACCGTGCCGCTCTCCTTCCCCCTCCTCAAACTGGGTCAGGGGAGCCAGTACTGGTTACTGGTGCCCACGGTGCCTGTGTCAGGATGGAAGCATGGAGCAAACCGGGTTGGAGCCGGATCCGGACCCACTGCTCGAGGCCGAGGGCTGCACGGCTGCATGGCTGCACGCTGGGCATGCATCGCTTCCATGCAGGCAGCGCTCGCACAGAAACTGGGACGGTTCCGCCGGGGGCATGGCAGGGTCCTTCCCTCCCAGAACTCCACCAATCTCATTGGAAACTGCTGTTTTCTCCCTCGGTAGCGACATGCAGCTAACAACACGTGTGGCAGCGCAGCACGCGTTTCCGTGGCTTATTTACTTGTTTAAGTTGCGCTTGCATTCATGACAAAGTCCTGGTGACCACGGTGAGGTCTGGCTGCCCACGGGGAGCGTGCGGGGTACACGGCGAAGGGGATGAAGGGGGAAAAGGATGCAAAGGGGAACGTTACCGGATTCTTTTTTTAGATAATAACCTATTTATTTTTTGGCAAGGAGGGGGTTATATGTCATATAACACCTGAGCGTTCTCAGTGTTGTTGGTCGTGGCTTGAGCTGGGTAATCTGTAGTATTTGTGTGTTGCTCCATGCATTCAGCTGTAGAAGTGCGATGAGCTGAGCGAGGAAGGAAGGAGCTGGTGCTGCCAGGAGCGGGGTGGGACGAGGTCACCTCCCAGGTGGCACAGGGCCCTGCCCCTGGCTGCCCACCTCCAGCCGGCACCGTGCCCGGGTCGGGCTGTGCCCTGGGTAGGGGGCAGCGGGGGCACGGAGCCGTGGGTTGGGATCTCCCCGCAGCAGCAGACCTGTCGCACGGGAGGCCGCGGAGCTGAAAGGAGCACAAAGAGTAAATTGCCATCCCACTCCTAAACGCAGCTGAGCTGCTGTAACTGTGACAACGGGCGCAGGCGCTCGGCTCCGCCGGCAAAGTGGGGAGGGGGACCGGCGCTGGCTTTGGGGGAACCTCCCAAGGATCAGCCCAAACGCTGGGGGATCGGCCACCCCTGCTGCCAAGCTGCTGGTGGGGAGCAGAGCGGCACTGTAACCGGAGAGGCAGGCTGGTGAGGAGCTCTTTAGCATTAAATATTGACAGCTCCTCTCTGGCAGCAGCAATGTGAGTTTGTGATGCCGGATTCTCTGTCGGGACGCGGCTGCGATGAGGAGCTCTGGGGGGCACGGGGCCGTGCAGAGCCCGAGGGGATGCTGGTCCCAGCTCTGGTCCCAGTGCTTCCCCTGGGCAGAGTGGGGTGGATGGAGCCTGCAGGACACGTGGGGTGCTCCTGTGATGGGGAGGTGGCTCGTGGGGCTCCGTGCCCAGGCAGGCTCTGCTGGCAGCACAGGGTTTGGTGCTGGCGGGGCCTGGTGTGCGCTGAGGAACCCGGCAGCACTTTGGGGTTTGGGGCTGCATTCTGAGGCCCATGGGGCCGTGTGTTTTAGGAGCAGTTTGGGCTTCCTGGCCCGGATCCTTCTGCTTTTTACAGACATCCTCAGAGGAGACTTAAAGAATGGCAGGAAGCGCAGCGCGCGCCCGGTGCGGCCCATGGCTGGCGCTGACTGGGCCTGCCTGGCACAAGGCCTCCTCAGCGGGGCTCCTCCGGGCCTTGGTGTGGAGAAACTGAAACTCACAGCGTGCTGCCAGGCATGGGGGCTGCACCATGGGCCCTGGGATGCGGGATGGCCCTTTCTGTAGGGCTGCAGGGCCCGGAGCTGTGGGATGGCCCTTTCTGTAGGGCCTGGAGCTGTGGG
>NC_034409.1:151758-156742 GCF_002078875.1 Numida meleagris
TCTTTCTGTAGGGCCTGGAGCTGTGGGTTGGCTCTTTCTGTAGGGCCTGGAGCTGTGGGTTGGCCCCTTCTGTAGGGCTGCAGGGCCTGGAGATGTGGGTTGTCCCTTTCTGTAGGGCCTGGAGCTGTGGGAGGGCTCCTTCTGTAGGGCCTGGAGCTGTGGGATGGCCCTTTCTGTAGAGCTGTAGGGCCTGGAGCTGTGGGTTGGCCCCTTCTGTAGGGGCCTGCACATTGCCACTGGGCTGCAGTGTGGCTGGAGCTGCGTCTGGAATAAGCACAGTGTGTGCTGTGGGGTTGGCCTGCAGCCCCTCAGCCCCTGGCCCTGCACTGGGGCATTGCTTGCAGTCATGTGCAGAGCAGCTGGAGCAGACTGCTCAGGGCTGTGTGTTGGAGGGAGCACATGGCATTGCTCCTCCATGCGGCCATGGTCCTGGTACACCTCAGCAGGCTGAAAGGGCTCCATGTGAGCCCCAGCTGCAGGCATCTCTGCGAGCCCCATCGGCCCCATTGCAGCCCTGGGGACATCTCTCCATGCAGATGCATTCCCTCAACCTCTCATGAGACAGGAATCTCCAGATGCTCCCCAGCTTCCATCTCTGTCTCGGGGACAGTGTCACTTCCGCTCCCTTGTCACTTTGTTGTTGCGCTGCTGGGGACCAGCTGCTGTGATGGCTGTGAGCCCTGTTACCCTGGAAGGGGAAGAAGATGGATGAAAAGGAGCAAAATTTGGATATCCACAGCAAAAGACTCAAACTGAGGCCATCGAGGGGCGTCTGCGAGCAGGAAGGGCAGAGCAGCCCCGCCGTGGTCCCATCGAGTCCCCTCACCAGCAGCAGACTCCTTGGGGACCGGGAGGCGATGCACAAGCAGCAGTCTGAACACATTGCGGATCATCTGCATAATTTATTCCTCTGCGAAGAGTTTAATTTATCAGGCCCAATAATAAACTCATACATCTTCTTTGCCTGTTATCAGAGCTGGGAGGAGATGCTCGTGCTCTAAGCATTTAATTTATCTCCGGAGCTGCTTCCCATGCAGGCAGACTGGTGCCGTGACATTATGGGATGCACGCTCACGCGGTCAACGTTGTGCCGGGCCCTTGTCACAGGAGGACAGAGAGATGGGAAGGAGAGGAGCATCCAGACCTGGCCGGCAACTCGCTGAGCTCCAGCCCTCGTGGCCTTCCTGTGCGAGTGGCACCAGCTCATTAGGGGCAATGTGACGGGGCGTTTCCTTCCTCAGCACCAGGTTCCACTGCACTTTCCGTTGCCCTCAAGCTGTGAGATGAAAGGAGCAGAAGTGCTGTTTCCTTTCTGGAGACTGTTCAGGATGTCTCAGCCTTTCATCTGGGCCCCTTCTTATTCGCCTCCTTTCTGAGGCAGCCATCCCAGCTCTTCTTACGACAGTTTTCCCAGTCCTTGGGTCACTCTTGCCTCCCATTCCTCAGTCCCCTTGGTGCTGTCATTTTTGGGGGAGCCCTGGTGCCCACGCTGCACCTGTCCTTTGCACGGGGCTATGCTCACTCCCAAACCACTCCGGTTTGTCTTTTGCTCCCAGCACTGTCTGCAGTGGCCATGGGGGGTCAGAGGAGAAGTGCATGGGGTACTTGGCTAGTGGGGCTGGGAGCCCTGGGGCTCCCTGGGCTCAGCCTGGCCAGGAGCAGCAGCCTCAGCCCTGGGCCTTGGGGTGGGCTCAGGGGAAGGCTCCCATACCCCAGACCACGGCCCGTGCCGGGGTGGTCAGGTTAACTTCTCGTGTGGTGCTCACGTGGAGACCTGGAGGGTGTGGAGTGGGGATGGGTGTTGGGGGCTGTGCCCCCCATGGTGACACACAGCCCTGGCGTGCAGCTCCAGCCCAACCGCACTGCACTCAGGGCTGGGGCTGCCTGATGCAACGGGGTAAGCTGGGGGCACGAGCTGCAGGAGAAGCCTTTGGTGGATGGAGAGCTCATGCTCTGCATCACCGCACAATCCCTCATTCCCGTGTCCTAATTGCAGCCAGTGAGCCTGCCTGCAGCGCTGACAGCGGTGGGTCACGGGGGTGAGGGCTGCTCCGCGTTCTTGGGCGATGCTGCGTGCTGCGGTGAGGGGTTTTGGGTGGCACGTGGTGGGCTGTGTGAGTGTCCCACCCCCTGTCACCTTACAAGGTGTCACCTCTCCGTCCCCAAGCTCTGCAAGGCTGGACCTGTCCAAGTTGGTTGTTCCCTCTGGCACAGCAGTCCCTGCCCCAGCGCTGCCTGTCCCAGCCTCGGTGTTCCCAGGGCTCAGGGATGGCAGCAGGACGCATACGTGCCCCCGTGCTGTTTTGTTCAGGTCCCACACAAACAACGGGTGGTAGATTTCCTCTGTGTCAGCAGCACAGGTGTCCTGTGAGCTTTCCTCAAGAGTGAGATCAGCAGGGTGGTGACAGCCGTGTCCGGAGCGTGGTGCCAGGACCCCCTGGGACCTCAGGGCGTCACTTTACAGAGGCACAATAGCGGCTGGGTGAATTGCAGGCCCCGTGGTGCCTCTGCTGTTGGGTGCTGGAGTACATCTTGTACAATGTTAAAGCCCGGTGGCGCTCGCTGTCGTTCACCACGGGCAGAAATGGGATCCTCGCCGCCGCCCCTTCCCCCCCCAGCACCTTACACCGCCGCCACCAGCTGCAGCACAACAGGCGCGCTCCAAGAAATCCCGAGTCATACATTTTTAATTTTCTACAACACAGCAGCCATTTCAGCCACTCACCCAGAAAGGATCTTTAATGAGAAGCGAGGAGAGAGAGCATGCACATTTCCAGCACACAGGAGAGCGGAGGCACTATGGAAACACTCTGCTCTCTCCCGGCTGCCTGCCGCTGCTCCGAGTTTAGCCCGGAGAACTTCCCTCTGCTGCTGGAGGTGGGCTCTGCTGCTGCCCGAGCAAGCAGCCCACCCCTGGCATTGCATGGCCCTGCTCCCAGGCTCTGTGCTGCCGAGGGGTGGGAGAGCCACGTGGGGTCCTGCCAGCTCCCTGCTCTCCTCCCGTGGCTCTCGGGGAGCTGTGTTGCTCTCAGACACAACCTTGCCGTGCTGTGCCGTGGGGCCAGCAGTCCCTCAGCCTGCAGGGCACGGGGGGAGCCCCTGGGGCATGGCATTGCTGTGAGCATCCTCCCCTGGCCTGGGGGTTTGCTCTGAGATGCTTCGGTTCCCGGGCCCAGGTCCTATGGGGTCCCCACGTCTCCCTGCCGTCCTGGGGTGGACGTGGGTGTCGCGTGGCTGGGGCTTTGTGTGGGGTGCATTGAGCTGACCCTGTTCTTGCTGTCTGTTGTCTGCAGGTTGATGAAGACGGAGTGCTGTGACCCCGTGCCTGTGACAGTCGTTTCAGGTAAGCGCCGTTCTTTCCTACCCTTCCTGCCTTGGGGAATGCCCCGGGCCTGCCAGCACGGGGGTGAGGATGGTGAGGGCCCTGCAACCCCTGCCTGGGGGGTGGCCTGTGTGGGGCACTGGGGATGGGGACTTGACCACTGCTCTGGGACAGCAGCGTGTGGGGCTGAGGGCTGGGAAGGGACGGAGCGTGTCGGGCTGAAGGGGATGGGGTGCATTCAGGCAGGCTGTAAATGATGCAGAAGCAGCCATGAGTCAGGAGCAGGTCATAGCTGTGGAGGAGGCACTGAGAAGAAAGGGCCTGGGGAGAATGGCAGAGTGGGGCCTGCCCGGCCCATCCCATCGGGACACAGCAAGCCCCCTCCGATGGGATCCCCCAGGTCCATCCAGCTGAGATCAGGGATCTCTGGGACCTCAGAGGACAGGAGGCTCCTGGTCACCTTGCACGTGTGGGTGCTTCTTCCAGTCCTGGCTGCTCAGGTGCTGCCTTGTACCATGGGGCTTCTCCTACCCTGCCCAAGGCTGCCAGAGCCTCTGGAAGCAAAGCCAGGGTGCCAGGAGCAGGGTGGGGGGGTGTGCTTTCTCCCAGTGCACCGAATGGATGTGGGCAGGGGAGGGATGCGGCACTGCTTGCTGGGTCTGTGGTATGGCCAGAGCGTGGCACAGAGGGGGAAAACAGGGCAGCTGGAGCTGCACCGGGGTCACAGGGATGAGGGGAAGCACAGGGGATGAGCTGGGGAGCCCATGGCTGATGGAGCTGTAAGGCCCAGCTGGGGAAAGACAGGGGAGATATGTCCTGTGGGAGTGGAAGGCAGCAGGTGACTAATGTCTGCCTGCGGTCTGGGGCTGATCCTGTACCCTGCTTGGCTGGGGGCCCGACTTCCAGCCCGATCTCTGCCCTTCTCCTCCTGCTTGCTCCTCTCAGCAGCATTCTCCCTCCTGGGTGTCCCGTGGTGCCCAGCCTTGACCCCAGCCCAGACCCCCACCCCAGCTGGTTCCTGCCCGTGGGGGTCTGTTGGTGCTGGTGCTGCGTGCTGGGTGCATGCACCCTGGGGTGCCCCAGTGCCACAAGTGCTGGGCTCGCAGGGGAGCCCCGTCCCCTGCTGACCCCATTCTCTGCAGACATTTGCCACGTGTGCACCCTTCAAGTCCCACCCTGGGGTGGGGGCAAGAACGGCGTGACCCCCATGCACGGGCCGACCCCACGGACACTGCTGTGGGGCTGAGGCTCAGGAGGAGCCGGACCCACGCAGCCCCGTGCATGGGCAGGCTGAGCAGCAGCGTGCAGCCGGCAGCGCATGGCAGGCGTCGGGGCGAAGGCTTGGGAGCAGGGGATGGAACAAAGGAAACGTAAAACGCTGAGGAACAAGAATAGCGAGGTGCTTTTTTTTTTCTGAGCGTGGGTCTGCATTCAGCAGGCGCTTTTCACAGCCTGCAGCTTCCTCCCAGGGCCCTTACAACGCGTTGCCGCTTCACCTTGTAAATCCTGCTGATAATTCAGGCTGCCTGTGCAGGGCTGCGTGGGCCGAGCCGCGTGGGCTGTGCTGCGTGTTCCCGTGCAGGGGCGGGCAGCGCTGCGTGGGCCGTGCTGTGTGCTTCCGAGCAGGGGAGTCGCTGTGCTGTGCTGTGCCATGCCATGCCA
>NC_034409.1:157432-164568 GCF_002078875.1 Numida meleagris
TGCACCGTGCAATTTCGGGCCATGCTGTGCAACGCTGTGCAGTGCAGTGCTGTGCCATGCCATGCAACGCTGCACTGTGCCATGCAATGCTGTGCTGTGCTGCGCCGTGCTGTGCAATGCTGTGCCATGCAATGCTGCACTGTGCCATGCAATGCCATGCCATGCAGTGCTGCACCATGCTATGTAATGCTGCACTGTGCCGTGTTGCTCCGGGAGGCTCAGGGCCAAGCAGCAGCTGTGCAGTTAGTGGTGCTTTCTGGCAGCGCTGCGGGGCTGTGCCAGCTGCCTAAGCACAGGCTGCCAGTGCAGAGCAGGTGCAGTGGGCCTGAGGTGTGTTTGCAATGAGAGGTGAGCATTTTTCCAAGCTGTTCTTTTACTGCCCTGTGTGCTCACTGAAGTTAGCCCTGCCTGTCCAAGAGGGCATCCACAACTCACATCTGCATGCCGCGGCAGCATCGTTTCTGAGCACTCAGCAGCAGATTGCTCCCCGGAAGGCAATGCTCTGACCGAGACCCGATTTGTCCTCCATGCTGAACAGCAGAGCAGCAGATCCCAGTGGGAGCAGGGCCCTGGGGAGCTGGGCTGGGCCAAGGCACTCCCAGTGCAGGGCTTTGTTCCTAACCTCAGGGGCAGCCCATGCTCTGGGGACGCAGGGAGGCTACGGCCAAGCCCAGAGTTTGGCTCTGTCCTGCCTGGTTCTGTCCTGCATGGCTGCGGCCCGCACTGCTTCCCTGGGTGCTGTGGGTGCTGAAGCTCTGCCCTGCGCTGCTGGGAGGGGTGGGATGGGGCTGGAGGCGATTAGCCTCAGCCTCAGACAAACAGATGGAGGCAGCGTTATCCTATTAGCGGGGCTAAGCGGGGCATCTGAGCGGTGCAGGGTCCTGTCAGCGGGCTCCCGGGCTCCTCCTGCAGCACGATGCCTTTCTGGGGCGGCGTCCCCCCCAGCAGCAGCTCCGGGTAGCGGCTGCACTGGGGCAGCACCGAGTCCCTGGGAACAGGTCAGGTACAGACCTCCCAGCCCTGCACCCTGCCCCCTGCAACCTGCCCCCTGCAACCTGCCCCCTGCCCCCTGTACCCTGCATCGTGCACCCTGCCACCGGGGCCTGGAGCATCACTGGGGGTGGGGAGGGTGCAGAACACCCATGAGTGAGGGGAGTGTTGGTGAGGCTGAGCCAGGGGACGGTGATGGGACCCCTCCTTTGGTGGTGGCGGCGGCGGTCGGTCCTGCGGCAGTGGGGTGGACCAGGTGCTGTGGGGATTGCGTCACTCGCGGAGGTTTTGGGTTCGTTGCTTCTCACCGCCTTGTGCTGCTCCTGAGCTGGAGCTGGGAGGGTGCAGAAAGGGATTTGGGGGTCTTGGCCGACCCTTGGCTGAACATGAGGCAGCAGCGTGCTCAGGTGGCCGAGAAGGCCAGCGGCGTCCTGGCTTGGAGCAGCAGCAGTGCGGGCAGCAGGAGCAGGAGGTGCCCGTCCCTCTGCACGGCGCTGCTGGGGCTGCAGCTCAGACTGAGACAGAAGAGGGCTGTGGTGCAGCATCACTACAGGGGCTCAGGGGGACCTCGTGGCTCCTACAGCTCCTGAAAGGAGGTTGTGGTGAGGGGGGGTCGGCCTCTGCTCCCAGGGAGCAGCTATAGGACGAGAGGGGATGGGCTCCTGGTGCGCTGGGGAGGTCAGGTTGGAGACTGGGAACAATCTCTGCTCCAAAGAGCGGTCAGCACTGGCACAGGCTGCTCAGGGCAGTGGGGAGTCCCCATCCCTGGGGGCGTTCCAGCACCGTGGGGATGTGGCACTTGGGGACGTGGTCAGTGGGCACAGTGGGATGGGTTGGGGTTGGACTGGAGATCTCAGAGCTCTTTCCCAAACTCAGTGATTCTGTGATTCTTGCAGCAGGTACGGGGCTGTCCTGCGGTCTGTGCAGCCCTATCTCCGTGGGCAGTGCCGGGCACCAGCTGGGTCAGGCTGGGCCGTGGCACCGCTGCATTCCATGGGATGTGAGTTCTGCTGCCACGGGTCTGCGCTGCTCTGCAGGGACACTGAGGTGCCTGCTGAGATGCGGTTGGATGTGCAGGAACCTAACGCTCAGATTTACTTGTCCTTGGGCTCTGCCACCTCTGTGCACTGCGTTTATGCCCAGCTGTGCCCAGCAGTGCTGTGGGCAGCGGGAGGCAGCAGCTGGCTGTTCTAACCACGATGGGGCAGGCACTGGGCTCCTGTTCCTCTCGGCTGCATCCTTGTGTGCCTCTGGCCTTGGGGCTGTGTGTGTGGGGCCGGTTCTGGGCTCCAGCTTGTAGGGTGGGAGGAGGCTCTCGGCACATCCCTGCATCCCTATGGGTATGACTTGCAGCAGGCAACGGGATCCGGGACCCCACGAGGTTCACAGGGCCCCGCACGTGCTGCTGAGAGCGTGCAGCCGCAGTTACCAAGGTGACCGTGTTAAGTGATGTTCCTATGGCTACGTGGCTACGCACCGCTGGTGCTGGAGTTACTGCGTGGGGGTGCAGAGCCCCCTGCTGCGGTGTTCCCGTGTGAGGCTGCTCTCATTGCTGCCGTCCCCCCCTCTCCAGCTTTTTCCTGGTGCCGGGTGGTTCTTGGTGCTGGGTTGCCCCAGGTGCAGGGCTCTGCACGCCCAGAGGGCCCAGGGCTGCCTCTGCCCGGCTCCTCATGCCTGGCAGGGAAGTGGATGCTCCTTTGGGATGGGCTCAGACCCTGCATGGGAAAAGGGCTCCTGGGATTCCCACCATGGCATCCCCAGAGCCCTGCCTGCTCCCTTGAGCTGCCTGCATGGCACAGGGAGCCCGCAGGTCCCAGCTGCATCCTGGGGCAGTTGGTCCTGCACGGTACGGCCAATGGCACCGACTCTGAGCATGCACTGTGCTGCGTAAGGGGAGGGAAGCCGGGGAGGAAGGACTGCGGCCCTGATGGGAACTGGGACAAACATAGCAGGGCTGTGGGGCAGGATCATCCCAACCCTGGCAGGGCTCAAAGCCAGGCTGGATGGAGCCCTGGGCAGCCTGAGCAGCTGGGGGGCATGCATGATTCTATGATCTTTAAGGTCCTTTCCAACCAAAGCCGATCTGCGATTCTGTGATCTCCTCAGAAGGGGATGACCTAGGGGAGATGAATTAGAAAGAGAGAGGGCACATCTGGGAGGAGGTTCTCCACTCTGGATGGAGCCCAGGTTGGGGGGCTCGAGGGGGTGCCATGTCAGCCCCACATAGCGATGGGCTCCCTGGGGCTGCCAGTGGTCCAGAGGCAAAGGGATGAGACCGGGATGCTCCAAGCCCCAAAGTGCCTGAGCTGCTCTTGTGCCAGACATGGACCTGCTCAAAGAGGGTGGGGAAGCAGCCAGAGTGCAAGCAGCAACCCCAGGGATGTGGGCCCATGGCAAAAGCCTGGATTTCGGAGGCCATAAAGAGATGTGGACAAAGGGCTTTCTGCCTTTCTGCGGGCAGGTGGCAAAGGACAGCAGGACAGCAGGACAATGCCTGGGATCCACGGTGCCTGCTGCCCCAGGGCTCTGCCAGGGGGATTCCCTGCAGGCTGCACTGCAATGCACCATGGCCAGCTCTGAGCAGGGGCAGTTCAGGCTCCCCTGCTCCCTGTGCTCAGCACTGAGGCACAGGTGAGCCCGGTGTTGCTGGGCACGCACTCACACGGTGCTGGGTACCCTGGCTGGGGTCTGCACCGCACCGCTGTCACCTTGAGGAGGACAGCCCTGGTGTGCTGGGTCTGCTCCCCAGTGCTGCAGGAGCGGCCTTTAACCGTCCGCCCATCCCCAGTGACCCAGTAACCCTGGCAGGCAGAGAGAGAGGGAAAATCTATCGGCAGCAGAATTACCCATCGAGCCTGCAGGACGCTGCGGCCACCGCAGGCTGATCGATGAGCCATCCCCTTTCCCTCTCCCGTTTCCCCTCACTCCTCATTTGCTCTGTGCATCAGTCTGGGGCCGCTGCGAGCGTGCTGTTGTGCTCCCGCCACCCAGCCAGGCACAACGCTTTGCTCAGCCCCTCTCCCCCCCATCTGCTCTACCTCCCTGGGCAAGGAAGTGCTGAGAGCTGTCCTGGATGTGCTGTCTTCCCTCTGCTGGGTGCAGGCAGAGAGCAGTCCCAGCAGCTGAAGGCTGGAGGGGCTGTGATGGCGCTGAGCTCCGTGCCAGCCCCTCCCTGGGTGAGGGGAGCCCAGCTGGGCTCGCTGCCCCACTTTGTGCAAGCTGCCTGCCCCAGCAGCCGCACGGCACACTGAGCTCTCAGCCCCACGCTGGGGTTAAGCAGTGCCGTCCCCCCGTCCCCATCCCCCCCGTGAAGGCCAAGCCTTCCACTGCGCCCACAGCCATCGACCGTGCTCCAGCTGCAGCTGCAGCCACCCCTGGTAAATCAGTAACCGGCGTGTGCGAGCCAGGCACTGCGTGTCCCATGGGCATCGCCAGCCAAGCGCAAGCGGACGCTCCCCGGTCCTTTGAGGTGAGAGCTGGGTCCCTGAGGCCGTATGGGAGGGATCAAGGTGACCCTGGGGTCTTCGGGTCCTGGGGAGCGTGGGGGTGACGAGAAGCTTGCACAATGCCTGCACCCAGTGCTGGGCTTGGTGCTGCCGTGGGGGCCAGGCACCTGCTGGAGCAGGCGCTGGCTGCCAGCTCCGGAGGGGTGAGCGTTGCTTGAGGCTCTGCGGGTCAGCACGGGTCTGATGGGGCACGTGGGGGGCTGATGGGCCTTTTGCCCCATCCCGGTGCATGTGGTGGCTGTGTTGTCCCATCTTGGCAAGTTGGTGGCCCTGCTGCCCCCTCCTAGTGCAGGTGGTGGCCGTGCTGCCCCGTCTCAGTGCAGGTGGTGGCTTTGTTGCCCTGTCCCAGTGTAGGTGGTGGCTGTGCTGCCCCATTCTGGTGCAGGCAGGTGGCTGTGCTGCCCTGTCCCCAGAGCAGCTCTCTGGGTGCTGTTCTGGAGGGAGGAGATGGGTGAAACCTGAACCTCTTGGTCCTTCCAGCAGCAGCTCTGCCCCAGGGCACAGGGCCCCTTCCCAGTGCTCCTCTCCGCGCCCACCCGGCAGCGATCCCCTGGCAGCACCCTGAGTCTCCCCTTAGTTCTTGCTTGCAGTGGTGCTTCCCCCACCCACACCCCCCAGTGCTGCACAAGGAGCTCTGGAGCACCGGGTCCGGGTGCACCTCGTGCCCTGCAGTGTGTGGCCATGGGGCAGAGCTGGGGCACACGCATCTCTTGCAAACCAGCACCACCAGCTCCCAGGTGCTGGCACAGCCAGTGCCGCCGCTCCTGCCACCTCCCCCAGGAATGCAGCACCTGTGCTGGAGCGCAGCCACCTGCAGCCTCCCGTGACCTGCCCAGCGAGCAGGCAACGCGGTGAGCCGTGCCTGGAGACATCTGCCTGCCCTCAAAGGGCTGCGGGAGCTGCAGCTTCGCTGGGTGTGAGAGCAGAGGGGGAACCGGAGCAGGACTGACAGCTTGGCTGTGCATGGGAACGCAGGCGCTGGATGTGCTGGGAGGAAAAGTGATGCTGGTGCAGGCAGGGGAAGCCTGCTCGTCCCAGGCAGGCTCCACTGCTGGCTGGACCTGGGTTAACCCACCTAGCACGTAGAGGAAGGCTCAGGTGTCATGCAGCTCTGCTTTGCCCCCGTGTTGGTACTTGGGAGCTTTCCCTTGGCCTGGAGAGGTTGCTGCTGCTGCTGTCAAGGTGCCAGCTGCTATTATCCCCGTTTCCTTTCCTCTGCTCCCTAGCAGAATGTTTGCAAGACCACTGCTTGCACCAGAGCTGAGCGCTCCCTGTGATGTGCATAGGGGTTTGAAGCCCAGCAAGGCCCCAGCTGTGCAGAGGTCTCCTTTGGAGCTCTGCTTCGTTCCCTGCGTGTGGCTGCAGCCTGTGCCCGGAGCAGCCCCTGTGCTGCAGCCCCGCTCTGGGCAGGGCTCTGCTGTGCAGGAGGACACCGAATCAGCTGCTTCTGTTTAGCCTGCAGAGTGAAGCTGGAGTGTGGGTCTAATTGCTGCCTGTGATACTCATACAAACAAAGGAGGGGAGAGGATCTGTGCCGGCCGGCAGATAATGCTGTCACACGGATGGGGGAAACTAGCCGTGAATGTGTGGGCTAGAAATTAGGCCATCGTTCTCCATCACATCAGAGAAGGATCTGAAACAGCTTTCCAGGAAGAGGGAAGAGGACGGGAGGAGGCCTAGAGGACAGAGTTTGGAAAAATGGTTTCAGAGGTGGCCCCTGGCTGCAGCAGCCCTGGCCCTGAGGATGGGGAGAGCAGCCCCTTGGCCCCATTGTGGAGCTGGGCTTTTGCCCCATGCCAGGAGCCCTGCGTCCCACTTCCCCCTTCCTGCCCTTCCATGCCCTGGGCTGCTTGTTTTCTCCAAGCCCTTGCCTCCTGCTCTGCCCTGGGTCCCACCACCCTGGGTTCCAGCACCGTGGGTCCTACCTTGCTGGGTCCCACTGCCCTGCATCCCACCACCATGGGTCCCGCTGCCATGGGTCTTACCTCACTGTGTCCCACCACCCTGGGTCCCACCACCCTGGGTCCCATCACCCTGGATCTTACCGCCATGGGTCCCACCATCATGGGTTCCATCATCCTAGGTCCCATCACTCTAGGTCCCATCACCACGGGTCCCACCGCCGTGGGTCCCATCACCCTAGGTTCCATCATTCTTGGTCCTGTTACCCTTCTTCCCACCCCCTTGGATCCCACCCCCCTGGGTCCCACCATCTTGGGTCCCATCACCCTGGGTCCCATCACCCTGGGTCTCATCACTCTGGGTCCCATCACCCTGGGTCCCATCAGCCTGCTTCCCACCTCCCTGGGTCCCACGACCATGGGTCCCATCACCCTGCTTCCCACCGCCGTGGGTCCCATCACCCTAGGTCCCATCACTCTTGGTCCCATTACCCTTCTTCCCACCCCCCTGGATCCCACCCCCCTGTGTCCCACCATCTTGGGTCCCACCCCCCTGTGTCCCACCATCTTGGGTCCCATCACACTGGGTCCCATCACCCTGGGTCCCATCACCCTGGGTCTCATCACTCTGGATCCCATCACCCTGGGTCTCATCACTCTGGATCCCATCACCCTGGGTCCCATTACCCCGCTTCCCACCTCCCTGGGTCCCACCGCCATGGGTCCCATCACCCTAGGT
>NC_034409.1:164833-165285 GCF_002078875.1 Numida meleagris
TCCCACCTCCCTGGGTCCCACCGCCATGGGTCCCATCACCCTAGGTTCCATCACCCTAGGTCTCATCACTCTGGGTCCCATCACCATGGGTCCCACCACCATGGGTCCCATCACCCTGCTTCCCACCGCCGTGGGTTCCATCACCCTAGGTTCCATCACTCTTGGTCCCGTTACCCTTCTTCCCACACCCCTGGATCCCACCCCCCTGTGTCCCACCATCTTGGGTCCCATCACCCTGGGTTCCATCACCCTGGGTCTCATCACCCTGGGTCCCATCACCCTGCTTCCCACCTCCCTGGGTCCCACCACCATGGGTCCCATCACCCTAGGTTCCATCACCCTAGGTCTCATCACTTTGGGTCCCATCACCATGGGTCCCACCACCATGGGTCCCATCACCCTGCTTCCCACCACTGTGGGTCCCATCACCCTAGGTTCCATCACCCTGGGTC
>NC_034409.1:166653-169592 GCF_002078875.1 Numida meleagris
CATTGAACAGCAATAATGGAACGGGAACAGATGTGGCACCGCTGATGTCCCTGTGCAGCACAGCTTTCCTCTCTGTCATCTCCAGGCTTCCTTCAGCCCACAGCTCCTTGCTGGCCCCACGCTGCTGGGGTGCCCCCCCCCACCCCCTCCCCCCCCATGCAGCAGTGTGTTCCTGCTGGGCTGTGTGTGTGCTGCTGCTGTGTGCCC
This sequence comes from Numida meleagris, assembly GCF_002078875.1. Taxonomy (NCBI): domain Eukaryota; kingdom Metazoa; phylum Chordata; class Aves; order Galliformes; family Numididae; genus Numida; species Numida meleagris. The sequence goes on from NC_034409.1 coordinate 166,861, forward strand.
ACGGGATGCAGGCAGACCCCAAGCAAGGCGTTCTTCTGAGTTCTGCCTCCTTGCTGTGTGCATTTGTAGAAGCAGGACTTCCTGCCGCTCCTCGTCTTCTTTCGGGGCTCTTCAGGGTTGGAAGAGACCTCTAGGGTCATTCAGGTTGGGAAAGAGCTCTGAGATCCCCCAGTCCAACCCCAACCCATCCCCACCATGCCCAATGACCACGTCCCCGGGTGCCACATCCCCATGGTGCTGGAACACCCCTAGGGACGGGGACTCCCCACTGCCTGGGCAGCCTGTGCCAGTGCTGACCGCTCTTTGGAGTAGAGATTGTTCCCAGTTTCCTGACCGTCCCCAGTGCACCGTGAGCCCATTCCCTCTTGTCCTATCGCTGCTCCCTGGGAGCAGGGGCTGACCTCCCATGCAGAGCTGCCGGTGCCAGGAGCAGCTCAGTTGTGGTTTTCTCCTCTCGGCCTCCCTCCTGCACCGCGTGCAGCCGCAGCTGCTGGCTCCCGCCTCGGCTTCCCTTCTTCCCCCTCTGCCCTTTGTTCCACAGATATTTTTGCCTGCTCCCTTCCTGGCCGCTCGGACTCCATTGTCTCCTGAGCTGCCGGAGGTCTCGGCCGGGCTCACGGTGACTCACGGCCATTCCTTCCGCTTCCTCCCCTCTCCAGCCCCACCTCATCCCCCGTGTCCCTGACTCACAACCCAGAGCCCGGCCTGTTCTGTACAGCCCTCACTTTGGCCCTTTGCTGCTGATGAGCTGCAGCCCTTCGTCCCGGAGCCACGATCTCTCAGCCCCGCTGTGCTCTCCAAAGCAGTTTCCGTGCACCTCTGCCCAGAGCCTGGCGGACCCTGCAGGGAGCGTGGGGCTGACTCCCATCCCATTGCTCCCATCCCTTCTCTCTGCCCCACTGCCCTGCAGGGAGCAGTTCCCAGACCCCAGGAGAGGTGCTGTGGCACAGGCAGCCCCGCTGGGACATTTTGGGGTTTCTGTGCTGCTGGGCCAGAGCATATGCTCGCACCTTAGAGCCGGTTTATATCTGGGGGTGACTGAAACTGATGTCACTGTGTGCTCCCATCCAGGCGCATGGACTTGACCCGTGCTGAGCAAGGGCAGCCTGTGCTGTGGGGGAAGCTGCTGATCCACAGCTCTCCAGCACTGCTGGGAAGGTGTGGGTGGAAGAAGAGGAGCCCAGAGATGGGCCAGTTGCTCCCGAGATGTTCTTGTTCATCACCATTGACCCAGGATCTCAGTTTTGGGGCTGGTGCTGTGCTCACGCTCCAGGATCCCTTGGATTCCTGCTGTGTCCCCAGGCTCCGGGTCTCTGGGCGCAGCCTCCCCTGTCCGTTCCCATCTCTGCTGCTGTGGGATGCTTGGAGCCGATGCTGCTCCAGCAGGGAGAGGTGCTGGGGGCCGGGCTGCTCGCAGAGCTGGGCTCTGACTGGGGTGGGAGGGCTGGAGGAAACACCATTACTCATTTCCTGGACAGATCCAGGCCGTACCGTAAATCTCTCAGCTCTCAGTGGTTTGGGGGCTATTTCTGTTTGAGGATTGTCATGTAGATTAAAGCCTTGAATCCCGGCCAGCCACGGACCGGACACAGCCCCGTGCGCAGGCCTGCAGGGCTCAGCCCTCGTCCATCTGCTGTTGGCAGGGCAGCCCCTGTTCCTGCCCGGGAGCGAGGACCTGACTGCAAGGAGCTCTCCCTGGCAGGAGGACGGGCAGAAGCAGCAGCCCGTGGTGTGGCCGCTTGCCTTTGTGCTCCACGTGCACAGCAGCAGCCTGGAGGTGGCTGCTCTGGCTGGGGCAGGTCCCTGGGCGTCCGTCTGTCCCCAAAGCTGGATGCTGCTGCAAACCGTTGTCCAAATTTGGGTGCTCATAGCCACGTCCCAGTGCTGACAGCCTCTGAGGGGGGTCCTGGGGAAGTCACAGCGGGCAGCGCTCGGGCACCCGCAGGAGGAAGTTTGTGGGGCAGGAACTGAGGTTTTCCTGTAACACGAGGCAGAGCGCTGAGCTCTGCTTAATCTGCTGGTGTCCAGCCTCCTTTGTGGGGATCCCCCTTCATGGGGGCCGGGCAGGCCCTCCAGGCGTGCTGGTGTGGGGGTGGAGATGGAGGACTGTCATTGCAGATGGGGCAGAAACTGTGGGCACGGGGGGGTGGCGTGGGGAGGGGAAGGGGCCCGCACGTGGGTGATGGCGTGGAGAGAAGGCAGCTGATGGGTGCAGGAGCAGAGCAGGACCCAGAGGCTGGGATGTGTGCTCTGCCCCCAGCGCCGTGCCCGGCCTCAGTGCTCTGGGTCTGGTGCATGCAGTGTGCTCTGAGCCCCCCGGGGTGAGCAGGGCTCTGGGTGTCCCTGTGTCTGTGGTGGGGCTGGCTCGGGGCTGCCCGCTCCCTCTGCTGGGATGAGGAGGGGTCTCTTCTGAGTGGGAGTCACCGCAGTGGGATCGGTGCCCGACCCGGCACCTACACGGGGTGGGGGGGGTTGGTTGGCCCCTGCTGGGAGGGGGCCATTGGTGGGGGTCCCCAGTGAAGCGGGGCATCCCCAGAGGGTCCTTGGGATGGGGATTCCCATGTGGGGTGGGGGTGGTCCTGCTCGAGCCCCTCGCCATGAAGATCCCCGCTGGGGCTGTCCCCGTGAGATCCTGCGTGGTGGGGTCGGGTTCCCCACGGAGAGCCCTGAGATGAGAATCTCTTTGCATAGCGGGGGGGGGGTCCCTGCGCGGGGTCTGGCCCCATTCCTGC
>NC_034409.1:170298-172366 GCF_002078875.1 Numida meleagris
CCGCACCGCACCGCGCCCGGCCCCGACCCCCTCCCCGACACCGCCCCGCAAACTTCGCTTTGCCGCGGCGGGGCGCGGGGTCGGCAGAGGCTCCCCACCTCCCCGGCTCCCGTTGCCCGCAGAGCCGCGCAGGACGCGCACGGTTGCGGTGGACCCTCTCCCCGCGGCGCTCCGGGGCCGGCAGCGCTCCGCCACCCGGGAGGGGGGCACGGGGCTGGGGGGGGAGGGGGCACGGCTCCGGCGCCGGCTCTGCCGCGGGTAGCGGGCGGGTGCTGCGGTGCTGGGGGTGGTGACGGCTGCTGGGGGGCAGCGGGTGCGGGTGTGCGGATGCGGATGGGACCGCAGCGTGCGGGGTGCCCCGGTGCGGGGACAGCAGTGCCGCAGGAGGAGTGGGCGCGTGTGCCACCCCGGGGTGGCACCGGGCATGGCGCTGTCAGCAGCGCAGCACGTGGGGCTGTGGGCGCTGTGCGCCATTGGGGGGCTGAGACGGAGCGGGTGGTGCTGGGGGCACGGGGAGAACCGGGTGCTCGTGGGCAGCCGTGGTCAGGGCAGGGAAATAGCTGGCAAGAGGATTGCAATCACCGTGGCTCTGATGAGGGTGCAGTGCTGGGGTAGCAGCTTGGGGGGGCAGGGGCAGGGGCAGGAGGGGCTGCGCTGCCTTTGGATTGGATGGGTGCTGCGCTCCTCCTGCATCCACCTCGCTGCAGCCAAGTGCAGGGCTCTCAGGGTCTGGCTGCCAGCTCCCCGTGCCAGCCCTGCCACGCCAGCTCCTCCTCCCTCGGCCCCTTTCCCCCGTCCACAATGTGAGGCATGGAGGACCCGGTCCCCATCCTGCTGCAGCCCTGCTGCACGACACAGCACGGTACAGGGCCTTGGGGGGGGACAGCCATAAGGAGCTTGCATTGGTGTTTATCTCTCTGCCTCCCTGGGCGCTGCCTGCACCCCACTCCTGCCTGGTCTGTTGGGGAGTTTGCTGGGTGCTGGGATCAGCCTGGTGCTGAGGTCGGTGTGGTGCTGGGATCAGCGTGGTGCTGTGCCATGGCCCCACCTCTCGCTCCCTGCAATCCTGCCCTGCATCCAGGGATGGTCCCGGGGAGAGGTGAGGCAGCGTGGCTGTTCCAGACCCAGGTCCCCGAGCTGTGGGGGCAGCGGGCCGTGCCGTGCAAAGCAGAGCATCTTTGCATGCATGAAGTGGGATTTTCCCTCTCGTATCTCACTCCCCTGTCGATGCCTCTGCAAGGGCTGATGAAACGTTTCAGGGCTGTGCTGTGGGAGCCAGCAGAGCCGGAGCCCCTGGGGAGCCCTGGGTGCTGCCAGCTCTGGTGCTGGGGGCTGGGGACGTTGCTTCGTGTGATGGGGACGTGGGGCAGGGCTGCAGATGGGAGCACGCTGCGCTGGCATCTCAGCTGCTGCAGCTCTGGGCTCCGGCGTGGCAGTGGGACCAGCCCTCGTGTTTGCAAGTCGAGTTTCCCGGCTCTCCTGGAGTTGTCTCCGAGCCTCTTTTAGGTTCCTTTGCAGCTCTTCATCACTGCCTTTGTGCAGCTGAAAGCCTTTGAATACACCGATCATGGGTTCCATTGTTAGGAGCACATCTCCACCGCGGGCGGTGACCTTGTCTCGGGGAGGCCACTCTCTGGGGCACTCGGCTCTTTGCGTCCTAATGGCAGGTCAATGCTTCGGGTTAAACGCTCTGAGCAGCCTGCACCAGCTCTGAGCATTGAAGGCAGGAGGTGAAGCTGCACCATGCAGGAGCTGGAGAGTGGCCCCTGGGAGGGACAGGGCACTGCAAGGCATTCTCCAACTGCAGAGAGCAGGTGGGGATGTGGCAGAGGGATGCATCCTTCTGCAGGACCGAAGCCAGGGGGGGCTGCGCTGGGATGGGAAGGTTGCACGGCTCGGTGACCAAAAGGAGAGCCCTCTTCCTGCGCTGCAGGAGGAGCTGGGACATTCCCAGCTTCATGACCAGGCAGAAAGCCCCAGGGATGCCGGAGTGCCTGCATCCTGCGGAAGGACGTCCTGCGGTGACGCGTCCTTCCTGCACCGGGGTCTGTGCTGGGGCGGGGGGGGG
>NC_034409.1:173621-176198 GCF_002078875.1 Numida meleagris
GCTGAGCCACCACCACCCTGCTGAGCAACCACATCCCAGCTGAGCTTCCCACTGTCCCACTGAGCCACCACCACCTCACTGAGCCACCACTACCCCACTGAGCAACCACGTCCCAAATGAGCCTCCCACTGTTCCACTGAGCCCCCACTTCCCAACTGGGCCCCCACCACCCAATTGAGCTTCCCACTTTCCAGCTGAGCCCCCACCTCCCAATTGAGCCTCTCACCATCCATTGGCACGCAGCGCTGCCTGTGCCCGCTGGGAGCCTTGGTACTGTCCTGCAGGGTGGGCAGGGGGTCTGCGTGCACCTTTGCTGCCAGGCTTTGGATGCTGCAGAGGGGCTGTGTGATGAGGGACCTTGGGTCTGATCAGGTTGTTTGCCAAAAGGAGTTGTTGTGTCTGCAAGTAAAAGGCCCTTTTCGTAGAGTATGCTGTCTGATGCTCTGCTTCCTAAAAGAGAAGCAGAGAAATGGTGGGGGCTGTAGGAAATACCTATGGGCACATCAGAGCCGGGGAGTACAGCTGCTGCTCTGCTGTGTGCTGTGTCCTGTGGTGATTGCACAACACAGGCCTTGGGAATGAGGGACGGGTGCAGTGCCACTGCTTTGCCCACAGCAGCTGCGTGTGGGTGCTCAGCAGCAGTGGGTTGGGGGCAGCGCTGTGCTGGGGGGCACAGCAGTGATCCTACCTGCCCGCAGCCCGCTCTGCTGCCCTGGGCATGCGTGTCCCTTGCACACTGCCTTTGTGCAGCCAGCTCTGGGTGCCATGTGCTGAGCACAGCAGTGCTGGCATGGGTGCCTTAGAATCCTAGAATCATGGAATGGTTTGGGTTGGAACGGACCTTCACACAATGGCGGAATGGTTTGGGTTGGAAGAGACCTTCATAGAACAACAGAATGGTTTGAGTTAGAGGGGAACTTCATAGGAGTACAGAATGGTTTGGGTTGGAAGGGACCTTCACACAATGACAGAAAGGTTTGGGTTGGAAGGGACCTTCAGAGGATCATAGAATGATGTAGGTTGGAAGAGACCTTTGTAGAACCACAGAATGGTTTGAGTTGGAAGGGACCTTCATAGGATCATGGAATGAGGTAGGTTGGAAGAGACCTTCGTAGAACCACAGAATGGTTTGAGTTGGAGGGGAACTTCATAGGATCATAGAATGGTCTGGGTTGGAAGGGTCCTCTAAAGGCCGTCTGGTCCCACTCTCTGCAATGAGCAGGGACCCCCGCAGCTCCATCAGGTGCTCAGAGCCCTGACCCCTGAGCGTGGCTGTCTGCAGGGATGGGGCAGCACCACCTCTCTGGGCAACCTGTGCAGTGCATCACCAGCCTCAGCATTAAGACCTTGCTCCTTACACCCAGTCTCAATCTCCTCCCTTTCCCCCTTGCCCCCCATTTCCCCTTGTCCTACCACGCAGACTCCACTAAAGAGGGCAGAACTGCTGAGCTCGTAGCAGAAATTGGGATGAAAAGGATGAATGAAACCATCCTTCACGCGCGTTGGGGGTTGAAAATCCAGCAGTGGAACTGGTAGTGAAAATCTGCCGGTGTGTTATGTGTTATATGACTCCCAAAGCCGCACTGCTCTGGGGGTGTGCTGGGCGCTGGCGGTGGGGGGGAGGTGAGGATTTCTTTCTTTCTTTCTTTCTTTCTTTCTTTCTTTCTTTCTTTCTTTCTTTCTTTCTTTCTTTCTTTCTTTCTTTCGTTCTTTCGTTCTTTCGTTCTTTCGTTCTTTCGTTCTTTCGTTCTTTCCTTCCTCCTGAAGTAGCAGCGACTTGCAGCTCTGCATCACTAAAACACGACTGAAAATGGATTGCCCAGGTCATGCTTTGGGTGTGAGCCACAGTCTCTGTAGATGGAAACAATCCTTGGGAAACCCTAAGCTCAGAAAATTCGGTGATCGAGGCTCCGTCCTGAGAGGGCTTTTCTTCTCCACGCTGTGCTGCTGGCTCTCCTTCCTTCCACTTTTAATCCATCTGAAAACCAAACCGAGGGGTGCCTGGAGGTTACGGTGATAATTGTCCCCATAACTGCGCACCGCGGGGAGATGGCAGCATCCTGTGGGCTGTGGGCGTTGTGTGGGGCACAGCTGGTTCCCACTGTGGGGCTGGGACGTGTCCAGCTGTGCTCGGGGCATCACACGGCACGGTGCTGCGGTGGACGGATGGTGCTGGCCGGGTGCTCATTTGCTATTTAAATCTACACCCACCCACACGGCGCTCTATTTTGATCCTCGCTTGCTGTCACAAAGCGGGGATAAAAAGTACAAAATCAGGTTCGAGTGCTGTAGCTTCTCCCAGGTCATTTTTAGCTGAAGGAATGGGAAGGCCTTTTGTGTCCCCAAAGGGACAAATCCTGTCCTGAAAGGACTGAGGGTTGGTCTTATGTGTCCCGAGACCTCGCAAGAGCCTTCACTGCGGTTTCCCTCACTGGGAAGGCAGTGAGTGGCCATGGGTGGGAGTGTGGCCACTGGTCCTCAACCATGAGGTGTCACCACACCAACCCCAACCATGCGATTCCACCAACCCAATCCCAAACATTCAGTGCCACCACGCCAACCCCAATCACGCGGTGC
>NC_034409.1:177322-183096 GCF_002078875.1 Numida meleagris
GATTTGAGGAGGAAATCCTTCACCCAGAGGCGGTGCAGCCCCGGCACTGCTGGCCAGAGCTGTGGGTGCCCCATCCCTGGAGGTGCCTGAGGCCATGGATGGGGCCCTGGGCAGCCTGAGCTGGGGGGGCACCCAGACCATGGCAGGGGGTTGGAACAGCACGATCCTTAAGGCCCCCTCCCAGGGAATGGGACCAAACAGTGCTGAGGACCGGAGGGATAGGAAGAAAGTTCACTTAAGTAACTACAGATTGAAGTCCCTTTTTCTGCACATTCTTTGTAGATTTGAGGGATTTGGGGTTGCTTACACATTTCCAGTGTATCTGGTATTGGGAGCGTAGGGCACTTGTATTCGATTTGTTACTACAAAGAACTATTTTAAGGTGATAAATGAACGTATTTTAATGCCAACTTAAACCCACTTCGATTTGAATCATAGGTAAAAAAAACTGCTCATCCTCTGTTAAGTATGAGAAATGCCTCTCACTCGTTTCTAAATATCAGGATAAAAATTTAAAGAAACGGAATGTATATTTTACACCGTAATTGCTTAAAGAGATGTGCAGAATTCCCACATACGTTCTTCGGAAGAATCGCCTTTGGTTGTGAAAGCTGCATTAAATTGTGAATCCTGGAATCCTAGAATGGCCTGGGTAGAAAAGAACCTCAAAGATCATCGAGTTTCAACCCCCCTGCTGAGTGCAGGGTCGCCAACCACCAGACCAGGCTGCCCAGAGCCACGTCCAGCTTGGCCTTGAATGCCTCCAGGGACAGGGCATCCACAACCTCCTTGGGAAACCTCTTCCAGCGCGTCACCACCCTTGGAGTGAAAAAATTCCTCCTGATATCCAACCTAAACCTCCCCTGTCTCAGTTTAAAACCATTCCCCCTTGTCCTATCACTATCCACCCTTGTGAACAGTCGTTCCCCCTCCTGTTTACACGCTCCCTTCAAGTACTGGAAAGCCACAGTGAGGTCTCCCCGGAGCCTTCTCTTCTCCAAGCTCAACAAGCCCAGTTCCCTCAACCTTTCCTCATAGGAGAGGTGCTCCAGCCCTCTGATCATCCTGATGGCCTCCTCTGGACCCATTCCAAGAGCTCCAAATGAATGGGATGGCGGCGAATCGATGCGACTTGGCTCTTTGCTTGGAAAGCAGTGAGGGAGTACAACCACAGAGCAGTGTCGGACCCCACCACTTACCCCTGGATTTCTGGTGGCCGATGGATCGCGGCTGCCATTGGTGGTGGCTTTGGTTGAGATGGAGAGAGGTGGTCACTGGGAATGTCTCTGAAAGTGCTTCAGCGTCTCAACCATTGGTGTGGTGCCCAGCGGGGAAGAAGGAGTGGAACTCATGTGCTTCTCTGCTGCTGGAATTAGAGAACCAAGTGTGCTCACCACAGAGGGTGCAGAATACATCAAAGGATGAGCGACCTTGGACCCCTCACGCAAATCTGGGCAAGGTCCCTCCTGCAGGAGACACCACCGTGACCGCTGTGATCATGGAATCACAGAATCCTAGAATGGCTTGGGTTGGAAGGGATCTCAAGGATCATCGAGTTCCAACCCCCCAGCCACAGGCAGGGCCGCCAACCTCCACATCTAATACCAGACCAGGCTGCCCAGGGCCCCATCCAACCTGGCCTTGAACACCTCCAGGGACGGGGCATCCACAGCCTCTCTGGGCAGCCTGTGCCAGCACCTCACCACTCTCTGTAAAGAACTTCCCCTGACATCCAACCTAAATCTTCCCTCCTTCAACTTAAAACCATTTCCCCTTGTCCTGCCGTTATCTACGCTTTTGAAGAGCTGACTCCTGTCCTGTTTGTAGGCTCCCTTTAGGTCCTGGCAGGCTGCAATGAGGTCACCCCGCAGCCTTCTCTTCTCCAGGCTGAACAAGCCCAGCTCCCTCAGCCTGTCTTTGTAGGGAAGGTGAATGATGAAGGACTGGGTCTACCCTTCTCCTTCCATGTGTGTGCAAATGCTGACTCCCACCTCCCCCCATCTCATATGCAAACCGCAGATGCAGTGCTGGCGGAGGTGCTTCGTGGTGGAGGCAGAAAGAGGTTTCACCCTGATGGCCATACATCTGAGCTCTAATTTTTGTTGTTAACGTGCTTGGCCTTTTGTTTAACTCTGACTTCCCACTGGGCACAGCGACAAGTGCATTTAACACATAGAGGTGAACCTAATTTCATTCCCTCCCATCAGGTTCCCTCCAGGGTCTCCAAAATCCTGCGACAGCGATGCTCCTGCCAATCCCTGCTGGGCCCCGGGGCCAGCATTGTGGGATGGCAAATGGGCATCACCGCGACTTGGCAGGAAGCAGAGAGCACCTGGAGGATGGCCCTTGGGTTTCTTCTGTGGTGTTCCTATGCCCGTGCTCTGGAATTGTCCCTGCACTTTTTGTTGTGCCTCTCCTTTCTGCCTCCCTGTGGCTCTTTGCTCTGTGCTGGCTCCCCACCCTACAGCATTGCTGTGTGGGCAGAAGGTTGGCAGGTGGGGGGCTGGAAGCCAGAGGAGCCAACAGGTGGGGGCTGTGGGGCATGCGGAGCTTCTCGTGGAATGGATGGGGGAAAATGTGGTTGGATATTGGGAACAATTTCTTCTCCAAAGAGTCAGCACTGGCACAGGCTGCCCAGGGCAGTGGGGGAGTCCCCATCCTTGGGGGTGTTCAAGGACCGTGGGGATGTGGCACTTGGGGACATGGTCAGTGGGCACGGTGGGACGGGTTGGGGTTGGACTGAGGGATCTCAGAGCTCTTTCCCAGATATAATGAGTCTATGAAAACTTAGAGCAAGCAAGGCATAAAGAATGCAGCATGTCCAAGCAAGGCATAAAGGATGCAGGAGGTCCAAAGAAAGGCATAAAGGATGCAGTACATCCAAGGAAAGGCATAAAGGATGCAGGAGGTCCAAGCAAGGCATAAAGGATGCAGCATGTCCAAGCAAGGCATAAAGGATGCAGGAGGTCCAAGGAAAGGCATAAAAGATGCAGGAGGTCCAAGCAAGGCATAAAGGATGCAGCACATCCAAGCAAGGTGTAAAGGATGCAGCATGCCCAAGCAAGGCATAAAGGATGCAGGAGGTCCAAGCAAGGCATAAAGGATGCAGGAGGTCCAAGCAAGGCATAAAGGATGCAGGAGGTCCAAGCAAAGGCATAAAGGATGCAGCAGGTCTGTTTTGCTTGGGCTGGGCTGTCAGAACAGGCATTTCTGTGGTCTTCCGGAAGGTTCAGTTGTAGCTCTGTGCTGGAAGCAAATGTTTGCTCACACCCCACGTGCTCACAGAGCGTCCCGTGCTCAGTGCCCTGCCTGGTCCGGGTGAGGAGCTGGGGAGCAGTACACGCTTGCACCATTGGCTTCAAGGTTTTTTGGAAAGAAGATGTGAGGGCAGCCCTCCCCCTCCTCCCTATGCTTAAAGGGCAAAGGGAACGTAATTGAGCCATAATTCACAGTTACTGGTAGGAAAGCGTGGGACACAGTATGAGAAGCAGTATTGGAACTTTATATTACAGCTATCTCCAGGGGAGATTATTTTTATTAAAATCTGGGTTGATGGAAAATTCAGAGATTAGCTTCCTTCTGAATGTATGGTTCTCTGCGGATCTGCCCGACAGCGGATCCCTGCTGCTCTCTGCTGCCATGCTGTGCTCTGCCCGCAGTGCCAGATGGACACTGGTGTGCTGAGGGTGCCCAGTGCCAATGTGCTGAGGGTGCCCAGTACAAACATGCTCAGGGTGCCCAATATTGATATGCTGAGCGTGCCCAGTGCTGAAGTGCTGAGGGTGCTCAGTACCAAAGTGCTAAGGGTGCCCAGTATTGATGTGCTTAGGGTGCCCATTACCAAAGTGCTAAGGGTGCTCAGTATCAGTGTGCTGAGGGTGCCCAGTACCAAAGTGCTGAGGATACCTGGTACCAATGTGATGAGGGTGCCCAGTACCGACATTCTGTGGTTGTTTGGACAGAGCTGTTGGGAGCAGCATTACCCTGGGGCACCTGAGGCTGGGCCAGTGGCGGTGGTGGGAAGTCCTGCAGGACACGCACAGATCTCAGTGTGCACAGGTGCTGCCCGTGGGGTCCCGTCTGCTCCAGGAAGGGCGAACTGGTGGAACTGGTGTGAAGTGCTGGGGAGGTGTGGGGCTGGAGCCAGTGTGTTCCCAGTACTGGGATCTGCAAGGGCGTCCCATGGCTGTGCTGGGCAGGGGGACATCGGGGTGCAGTGGATGCTGTTGGAACACCAGCAGGGACAGTGTTACAGAGCTGTGAGGAGGTCACCCAGGGAAATGGGCTGCTCGCAGGCATGCCCCATCAGGATGCTGGCACTGTCCATGAGCCCTCCGTGGTCCTCCTGGTGGCTCTCAGGAGGAAGCAGTGATTGCACCCACATGCCACGGCCGGGGAGGTGCAGCCCTGAGGACACAGTCGCTGCTCCTGCCCCTGCTCCGGTGCTGTCACAGCCCCTGTGGGACCTCAGGAGCAGCCCTGAGTTCTTAAAGCACATCTGAAATTTTCCTGATGCGCTTTCACCCTCAGGGTTTTCCTTTGCTGGTGGTGGCTGTGCCTCTGCTGATGGATTCCTTCTGGGTTCATCCCAGCGTACGTGGGAGCAAGAGCAGAGCTGTGGGTCTGCTCCCATGGGCAGTCCCCTGTCCTGCTCCCCTTGGCAGTGCCCACGGGCACGCTGCTCACCCTCGGATGACACTTTTTCAGCAGTGTTGGGGTGCTGGTGGTGTTTCTCCCCCATGCTGCCCATAGCCTGGCCCCAGCTCATTGCCTCGCAGTGCTGCCAGCACCCCCGGCTCCAAACCACCCCGTGCAGCTCAGTGGATGTGAGGGCAGCGGACAGAGTGGGGCAGAGGGTGGTAACCACAGGTCTGTAATGTTCCAACTTGGATTCATTGCATCTCCCACATCCACCCTCGTTTCTGGGTGGGTTTCCGGCTTCTCCTCCATCTCTTTCTCCACACTGTGCTACACATTTTTTTTCTCTAGAACTTTGGGCCACTTCTCCATCGTTTCCTTCTTCACTGAGACAGAAGAGGGCTGTGGTGCAGTGTCACTACAGGGGCTCAGGGGGACCTCGTGGCTCCTACAGCTCCTGAAAGGAGGTTGTGGTGAGGGGGGGAGTCGGCCTCTGCTCCCAGGGAGCAGCGATAGGATGAGAGGGGATGGGCTCCTGGTGCGCTGGGGAGGGTCAGGTTGGAGACTGGGAACAATCTGTGCTCCAAAGAGCGCTCAGCACTGGCACAGGCTGCCCAGGGCAGTGGGGAGTCCCCGTCCCTGGGGGTGTTCCAGCACCGTGGGGATGTGGCACCTGGGGATGTGGGCATGGTGAGGAATGGGTCTACAGTTGGATTTGGTGACCTCAGAGCTCTTTTCCAATCTGAATGATTCTATGATTGTCTTTTTAAACACACTAACGTATCTGGAAAAAGCAAACGAAGCTTTCCCAGCCTGAGTAGCGCTGGTGGGACTGAAGCATCGCCCATTTTTGTTATCTGTGTCGGATGAGTTCACAGAAGAGAGCGTCCCCTGCTTCACCCAGGTGTCACGCAGCCCCGGGTGGCTGCAGCAGCGCTGCCTTTGCCAGGGGGGCATAGCACAGCTCTGGGAGATGCCTGTCCTCACTGTGGCTTATGACACGGGGCTGTGAGCGAGCTGTGAGCGTGAATCGCAGCATGGTTGGGTTGGACGGGACCCCCAGCCCCCCAGCCTCACCCCACTGTGGGCTGGGTGCGCCCCTCAGCTCAGGCTGCCCAGGGCCACATCCACAGCCT
>NC_034409.1:185586-223258 GCF_002078875.1 Numida meleagris
TCACAGAGCTGTAGGATTGTTGGGGTGAAAGGGACGCTATGGGTCACAGAGCTGTAGGATGGTTGGGGTGGAAGGGACCTTATGGGTCACAGAGCCATGGAACGCTTGGGTTGGAAGTGAACTTACAGATCATGGAGCTGTAGAATGGTTGGGGTGGAAATGACCTTACAGATCATGAGCCATAGATTGGTTGGGTTGGAAGGGACCCTCCAACCCCCTAGCCCCACTCCTGCCGTGGGCTGTGTGCCCCCCCAGCTCGTGCTGCCCAGAGCCCCATCCATGGCCTTGGGCACCTCCAGGGATGGGGCATCCACAGCTCTGGTCATCAGTGCTAGGGCTTCACTGCCCCAGAATGTCCTCCTATTATCTAACCTCAATCTTCCCTCTACAAGCTCTTGCCTCGGTGCTGCCCAGGCCGAGCTGGCAGCTCTCACTGCTGTTTGCTCCTTTCCCTGGGATTGCTGCGGGGGTTTACCAGCAGCTCGGGTGAAATGATGTTTCTTCCCACTGTTCGTGCTTGTTTGTTGTGGCACAGATGGATTTCGGGGCTGGTGTTCAAGGTGAGCAGAACTGGAGCTGGAGGGGGTGACATCTCTTCCTCTTTCTGAGATCTAACAGAGGGTGTTTTTCCACAACACTTCTTTTTTTTCTCCTCCTCCCTGTTATTGGTGGCCAATGTATTTCTAATTTGCTGCCTCACCCGTAGGTCGTTATCAGGTGCTGTGTGTGTATGGATGCTCTCCTTTCCTGAGGATGAGTGTGGGGAGTTTTACAAAACAGGGCTCATCTTTGCTGGGTCTCACCATCTAGAGACGTCGCATCTTGTGGTATGCATCTTGCCTTAGTTGGGATGCAGTCTTTATCAGCAACATCTTATTTCCCATCATATCGTTGTTGTTTGATCGACCCCAGGTGCATCTCAACCTCATTCCTCCCCTGAAGGCTTTGATGCCATTTGTCATCGCTGCTGAAGAACCGCGCGATGGTGGCACATCCAAGGCAACTGTGAGAAATCCAAATCATGCAAACGAGACGTCATGAACCAGTGTTAAATGCTGCTTCTAAAGCGTGCAGTCACCTCCACTGCCATGATCCGGGAACGCTGCAGTTCCCACCGCAAAGAAGACTTCTCAGTCCGGGGAAGTCATGCTGTTCCCAACAACACAAGTTTTAGGCAAGCAGTCCTGTAGCTGCTTTTGGTGCATCGCTCAGTTCTGCTGTAGAGCACTGATTCTCTAAATGTGTCCTGACTTTCACAGGTCACTGGCATCGTTAAAGGCCTGGCTGTTAATTAAACCGCTAACCCAACAAAATCGCCCTCCCCACTGCTGATTGGCCCTTCCTTGGTGCTGGTTTATTGATGGCAATTTGTGCTTTGTTGTACCACTGCTTTAGAAAATCGACGTGCGGAGCCGGCGGCGAGCTGCCGACGTGGGGCTGGGAGGGAGCAGTGCTGGAACGGGGCCGGGGAGCACGTGCTGATGTGGGGATGGTGCAGTGGGTACCAGCAGGATGGATGGGGACAGTGTGGTGGCTACCAGCAGGATGGATGGGGACAGTGTGGTGGGTACCAGCAGGACGGATGGGGATGGATGGATGTGGCTGTTGCACCAATGCATGGTGGGAGGTAGCGAGAGCAGCAGTGCCAACTGCAGCAAACAGAGGCATTGGCGTTCTCTTCCCTTAGTAATGCTCTTGGTAATTCTCTGTGCAAGGGGGTGAAGAAATTGTTGTAGGGTAGAAAGGGAAAGTGGAGTCTTTCCCAGTCCCAGTCCAGGGACACCATGGCAGTGCACAGCTCTGTGAGCTGCAGTCTGTGCTCAGCGGGACCTGGATGGTGCTGCTGGAGGTGGGGGCCCTCCGGCTCTGGGCACGGGGGCTGGGTTTGTTGGTAACTGCTTTGGTCACCTCCTGGAGAGCTCACTGACCTCCAGCACCACCCGGTTCTGAGGGATTTCCACGGAGCTGTTGTCTTCTGGGCTAGCAGCCCGCGCGTACCTGCATCATGAAATATTTTGAGCAAAATCGTAGAATCGTAGGCTATCCCGAATGGGAAGGGACCCATAAGGATCATCAAACCCAACCCCCAGCCCCACACAGAACCACCCAAACCCAAACCCTATGGCTAAGAGCGATGTCCCTGTGCTCCCTGAGCTTGGGGCCGTGCCCACCGCCCTCTGGGGCAGAGCCTTTCCCTGACCCTCCCCTGACGCAGCTCCATGCTGACAGATGTTCCAGTCAGCTGGAACGAAGGCACCCGCTTCAGGCTGACCTTAATGCCCCAAATGAGGGATGCTTGTAACACTGCAAAACGATCTGTGATCGTTAAGTTAATTTGGTAACAATTTGTTTTCCCCTCTTTGTTAACGTTCATACTTCCCCCTGACCTCCTCCTTTTCCTTCTTAGCGATGCTGACGACAGCTCTGCGTGTTCTTCTTAGGATTTCGGAGGTTTGGCCAGTTGATGTCCTTGCTGTAGGTTGCATTGGACCAACATGAATGTATGGATGAGGTTTTTCTCCATCAGGTTTTTTTCTTGCTGAGAGGGCTCCCTTGGGCATGAAGAAGTTGCAGTGCCCCTGTAGCTGCTGGACATTTTGAGCGCGCTGTGCATCCCCAGGTTCCAGTTGCAGGGCGATGGTCAGTGGTTGTCTCTTTCTTCGCTGGGTTGGTTTAGAGTTTCTCACACTTCCTGTGCCGCTGTGACCGAAGTAATTGCATCCTGCCTCAGGCTCTTTTTCTGTGGAAAGCGCGATATAAATTTCCTTACGGACCCAAAGGAATCCACGGTGTTTAAATGCAGCAGCCTGCAAAATCCGCAATTGCTGATGGAAGAAGAATGCTAATTTTTGAACTGGGCAAGGTCCGGAAGTAAAGCAGTCAATATAGGCCCTCCTAATACTATTTAACTTGCTATTAACTTCAGTTGATTTGACAGCTTGAAATTCCTCAGCACGGCAGAATTTTTATTGAAAACACGGCAATATTGTAGAAGTTGTCATGTGAAAACCTCGAGGCCGTGGTTGCCTGGGAACCGCCAAGCGTTGGGCCGCTGCTGGGAGGCTGCCAAGGCTCGGCGCGTGGGGCAGATACTGCCGGAATCGATCAGCGGAGGAGTGGTTAATGAATTTATCAACGTTGTCATTACTCTTTTTTAATTAAAAGCCGCCGAGCAGAGGAGCGTGACTCTTCCAGCGCCAGCGCTGCCTGTGACTGGGTGTCTCTGCTCACCTGGTGCTGGGACACGGCCTCGCGAAGGGGACCGGAGGGAGCAGCCCCTTGCTTGGCTGGAGGGGTGGCAGGGGGGTCCTCGGGACCCCCAGAGTGGCAGCCCCGCTCCTGACACCTCCACCTGTACCCCCAGAAGGGGGAGGTCCCCCTGCAGCGCTGGGAGAGGGGTCGGTAGCGGAGTCGAGGAAACAAAGTGAAGGAACCGCATGAAGCGTTGGGGAAGTTTCACAAGAGAATGGATCAGCGGGTGAGTGCTGGAGCAAATTGATTTACAAGAACAAAGCAGTAGGTAATTACTGAAGGAATTTTGGGTAGATGAGTAGGTAGTACTAACGTGTGTTTTCTTTTTGCTCAAAACAGTTATTAAAGCAGGGAAAAGCGATTAGCGAGAAGGAGGTGTTGATGCTAAAGCTTTCGCTAAGGATGTCTTCAATGTGAAAGTTAACGGCCAACAAACTGATATGTAGTATAGTAGCTATACTATTAATCAAAACCAGGGAAATTAAACAGTTGGAAAACAATTTCTGATCACATTTAACCATTGCGTTTCTAGAAGTTCACGTCTCCCTAATCTGTTTCCATTCTGTAATAAAAGAGAGTGGACGTCAGGGAGGTAACTGAGAGGATTTATCAAGACTTCAAAGGAGCTGGATGGAAACACCTCTGAAATGTCTTTACAAGTTGCCTGGGGAAGACAAGAAGAGCTGCAATGCCCCGAATGCCTAGCAAAGAGATTGGCTCAGTAAAAGCATGACTCAGTGATGAATTCCTGTCTTCAGAGGAGTTTGGCAGGAAGGAAAGTACCTCCAAGTTTGTAACTTTGCTCAGAATGTTAGTGGTTTGAAGAGGAAAGTAGCAAAGCAGCAGGTGAGCTTGATGACACTGGGCTCAGCCACCGAAGTCTGCCAACGTCCTGCCTGGAGCAACAGAGCTGTGGCTCTTGGGGGGGCACGTGCTGGAGGGCTGAAGCAAAGGGTGGGCACACAAGGATGCCACCCAGAGAAGTGTGCCAGCCTAAGGCAGCAGTTGGCCCAGGGCCTGGGTGTACATGGTGACCCCTTGTTGGTCTCCTTCAGGAAATCATAGGATATATTTGGAGTGCTCTTAGTGCTTGCATCAAGGATGAGGAAAAGGAGCTCTGGTGAGGCTGACCAACAGCCAGATCCCAGTGGTTGGAGGGAAGGTGGTGGGGCAAATCCTGCTGGAAGCCCCATCCAGGCACACGAAGGTCAGAAGGTGAACGGGAAGAGTCAGCATGGATTTGCCAAGGGTAAATCATGCTCAACAAATCTGATCGCTTTCTCCATTGGAGTGGGTGATGCTTGAAGAGGAGAGCACAGGAAATGTCTACCTACAACTTGAGGAGGCTTTCCATGTGTTCTCCTCAGTGTGTTCTCCTGTAACTTCCTTATTGCAACGTAGGACTGAGATGGTTTGGATGGGTGGAGGATGAGGTTGGTGGGCAGCTGGCTGGACCAACAGGCTTAAAGGGTGGCCAATGGCCATACGAAGCCCATCTGGTGGCTGCTTAGGAGCTCGTTCCTCAGGAATGGATATGAGAGCTTACACCACGTGGTATCTTATTACTAGAGCACCACCAGCCAGTCTAGGAGCAGTCAGCAGGCTGAGGGCCAGGCTGCTCCTCAGAGGGGTCTTCACCAGCTGCAGGAATGGCCTCAAGGACTGGCAGAGACAAATCCTGCCCATGGGCTGCAGCAGTGCTGTGGGATGGAATGGGACAGGGCAGGATGGGTGACTGGACAGCAGGTGGCTTGGTAGGAAAGGCCGAGGGACGCCGAGAGCCCTCTGACCCAGCACTGGCAGTGCCTTTGGCAATGAAGGCTGAGCATACCCTGGGCAGCGATGGCTGGTGGTAGCCAGCAGGCAAGCGTGGGGATGGCTCCCATCACTCAGCACTGGTGAGACCCGTACAGATAGTGGGGTCAAGCTGGGCTCACCAGCCCAGGGCAGACATTGCCATAGCCCGGAAGGTTCCACAGAGTCCCTGGCATACCTGGGGCTGAGGTTCAGGAGACAGGAGGAAAGGCTGAGTGTGGGATTTGCTCAGATCAGGGAGAAGGCAGAAGGAAGACCTCACTGCCATCTGCAACTTCCTAACAGGGTAGGGAGAGGTGATGGAGGTGGGCTCCTCTGGGAGTGCCATGATGGAACAAGAGGACCAAGCTGTGGCCAGGGACATCCTCCTCTGTGGCCTCCCTTCACTGCAGGGAAGTGGTCTGGGGCCTCAAGAAGTCAAGAGGTCTCTGTCCTTGGGGGTGCTTGGCCAATGCTGCACAGAGTTTAGACAGTCTCCCCTGCTCAGAGCAGGACCAGCTTTCCCCAGGGCACTCCACTCTGTGACTCCATGCTGTAGGGCACTTTGGGTGAACCTGTGCTGGGTTCTACAAAAATACCCATTCTGGATCCAGAATGGCCAATGACAATGGCAGAATGACTCTGCCAGTTTGTCTTACTGTCCTCCTGAGTTTTGTTTTAAAAGACTTTACTGTTGGGGAGTAGAAGTTAGTGCAAGTTAACGGAACTGCTGCAGTCGTAACTAACAAGGTGGATGTGCAAATGTCTTGGAGTCGTAAGTATGAAGAAACAGGGTCCACCCACAAAATTAGCCTAGTTGTTGAGACATTGAGGCAGAGCGGTGGCAGGTTAATGCGAAATGAGGGAAGTTGTAACTTGGAAGAAAAGAGTGGTATTAAACTGTAAACCAAGAAATAGTGTTGCAATTAGAGTCAGATCTGGGTAGGGTGCCCTGATTGGGGTAAGCCAAACAACCCACGATGCAAGCAGTGCTGTTTTGTGGTTATGGCTACGTGAGTGGTGGTACCTGGGAGACCAATTTGGAGTGGATTGCCAGAGCCCTGCGGCATGCCATTGAGCAGATCAGCATGAGTGTGTCTAATGAAGATGTCGTATCTGTCTCCTTGTCTTGCAGTGTTTGCATCCATTCCCAAGGAAATAATACCTGTTTATATTTTCCATGCCACTTTTGGTTTTGTCACATTCCATCTCAGTGTTCTTTTTCCCATGCTGGCGACTCCTGGCTATTTAGCTGAGCTTCACGTGGATGCTGCTCCAGGCTGTTTGTTATCCTGCCCTCCTTTATCCACACCTTTCCCATTCTGGCACAGCTAGGGCTGCACACACCTTGAGGACACGGGCGTACCACAGTGTAATGGTGCTTTCTGCTTCTTTGGCAGTGCTCCCTGCCTCATTGTGCAGTCCTTCCCCTCATGCTCCTGTTTCAACAAATGCTGTTTTAGGGTTGTTAGAGGCTGCGTCCCAACCTCACCACTCTTTTTTTTTAATGCTAACATGGAGTGAGCTAGAGCTGTGCCCTTCAAAATAAATAATGTTCTAATTCATTTGAATGCAGAGTTCTACAGGTAGCTAATTCCAGATCTAGAAAACAAGAAGATGTGTATTGGGAAGAACATGGGATTTGGCTGTCTGAGTGAGGTGGAGTGGTCAAAGCAAATGGAACCCAAAAGGGCCATGTGCTTTAAAGGAAGCTACTAATGCAGTGCCTGGAGATAAAAGCAAGAGGACAGTGAGTTGAGGATGGTATTTTGTAGCTGTATGTGACAGCTGGGAGACAGATGCTCGAATATTGCCACTGGCTCTGAATTCTGCTCTTTAAAAAGTATATTTAAAATTAAAGAGGGTGCTGAAAAGAGCAACAAAAAGGATTTGAGATCTGGAGAAAATGCATTGCAGTATATGAACGTCAGTCTCTTCAGCTCACCCTGAACAAGACTGAGAGGTGACTGTTGAATGGAGGCTGGAGCACAGCAAGGAGCTGGGTACTAAGCAGCTGTTCAGTATCACAGAGAAAGATATAAGGAGAAGGAATGATTTAAAGTTTCAACAAGGGGAATCAAATGAGGATTAAGACATACCTTTTATTGAGGATGAGTATTTGGCTTGTGAACTTATCCGAGGAGGGAGCGTGATTTCCACTGTGGGTGTGTTTGTTTGTTTCTTTTTTAACTTTTAAGACCCAAGTGGGATGGTTTTCAGGGAATGTAGCCAAACCCAAGTAATTCAGCTCACTATGGGAGTTAATAGTTGACACTCGCAGGGTAGTGGTGCATAGCTTAGACTGGATAACCTGACAGGCCTTCGTGCCTTTACATTTGCTGAATCAGAGGACATGTTGGCCATGTGCTCCTAACACAATTGCAATGTGCTGTTCACATTGGTTTCACCCATTTTCCAGCCAACCTTGACTGTTTTTTTACTCTTTTATACTGAGAAGTTCTTTACCTCTTCTGAATGTGTTTATTAAATGTAGCACTTGAGGACAGGGTTAGCAGGCAGTTAGAGGGCATAGAGGGGACAGGTTGGGGTTGGACTTGGTCGTGACCCTTAGAGGTCTTTTCCAACGAGTGATTTTAAGATAAGGACTTTTCTATGAAACTACAGTTTCTCTGTGTTGATGCTGAGTGAACAGAAGATCCTATGCAGCCTTCTGAAGCAGCAGCTTAACTTTACATGGCTTTTGCCAGCCTTAAGTCGAGCTAAAGTTTCTCAGATCCTCACTTTCCAACTGCTCAAGCATTAGACGGTGGTTGTTGACTGTTTTTTTTTTTTTTTTTTTTTGATGTGGTTGTGACAGTGCAGTGACAGGCCAGAATTAGTTCTGGGTCTCTGAAGAAAATCATCACCTCTTTAATCTGTGTCGAGCTCTTTGTTTGGACCTGTGAATGAATCAAGCTGATGCCAAACTTTTTGCATTTCCTTTGCCATGTGTTTTCTAAACAAAGAGTTCGGCAGTTGGATGAAGCAGGATGGTGATGGTGCTCTTCAGCAGCCCTTCCCTTGCAGGTGGCTGATGGGAAAGCTGCTGCAGCTCTGTGTAAGAGGGAGCTCTTGCCAGAGCCACTCACTTGGAGTTAATCAGGTGCTGAATCTCTTCAAACATTCGTTTCAAGCTGTGTTTGTATCAGAGGCAGCTGCTAGACTGAAAGCAGTGATGAAGGGTCTTTAGGATGGGGGTGGCTGTCACTGTTAGGAGTTGGAATACAACTCTTGGACTCTCATATCTTTTAAAAAGGATTAACTGTGGATGGTTTCCTGGCTCAGGCAAGGGATACAGGAGGATGACGCAGCAGTCAGCAGTGCCCTCCCAGACTGTCTTACAAGCAGCAACTGTTTTGCTGGGAAACCTAGCAAGCCCAAATCCTTTATCTACAGCACGTAACTCTGCAAGAAGGGCTTGTGCACGGCTGCTTTCCTGCTGGGAGCCGAGAGCCTCCCTCCTGCTCATTATCTTGTTTCCTCTTGGTGGGGGCAGCTTCACCCAGCATGGTGTTCCAGCACATCAGATGGCAGGGCCAGAGCTTTCCTCAGGAGGTGATCTAAGCCCCCAAAATTCTCATTGTTTTGCCAGTATACACAGCTTGTTCTGTAAGCTGGTCCCAATCTGCCCACCACCAGCACCCGGTGCACAGGAAACTTGTGCTAGCTTCTCCTGGTGGTTGTTGCTCTGATTGCTCCCTGCAGAGCCCAGCTCCTTCCCTGTGTTCCTGCAGGAGAACAGCTGCCAGCAGGACCCTGCAGGGGATTTGTTATCTGCCCCGGGGTCACGGGAAGACACCGCAGCTGAAACTGCTGCTGAAGGGAAAAAGCTTTTGTCTTGGTTTCAGCTGGAACCAAGTTGATTTTTTTTTTTTTTATTTAGTTCATAGTGTCTGATATGACGCTATGTTTTAGCTTTGGGAGAAAAACTAATGCTAATGCAAAACTAATGCTAATGCATAACTAATGCAAAAACTTGCTAATACATAGGTATTTTGGTGCTGCTGAGCAGCGCTGCACAGAGCCATAGACATTTCAGCTCCTTGTGCTGCGCTGCAGTGAGGGACTGGGAGGAGCAAGGAGCTGTGTGGAACAGAACCAGCACTGCTGACTCAAACTGGGCACAGGAATGTCCGATGTAATATAGCATCATGTGAAAACAGTATAAAACTGCGCGGAGTTGGCCAGGGGGACGCTGCTCGTGAATGGGATGGGCATCGGTTGGCAAGTGGGGAGCAGCTGCATCATGCAGCACTTGTTCTGTAAATACATATTATATTATCATCATTACTATTATTTTCCTTTTCAATTTTCTGATATTTTTTAATCTCAACCCAGGAGTTCTACTTTGGATTCCCCCCCCTGCTTTTCTCCCCCCATCCTGGTGGAACGGGGCAGTGAGTGAATGACTGCATGCACGGTGCTGCACCACAACCAGGTGAATCCACGGCAGGCTTTGACCAGAACAGAGAAAATAAATGTACAATTGGGAAAACCAAGCACAGCCTGTTAAAGATAGGCAAGGAGGTCAAAATGGGCTTGTTGTGCACAGTTAGCATAGCGTGGCCCAAGCCCTGCTCCCAGCCTAGGCCAAGCTCCCAGAGTAGGCCCCGCTACTGACCTAGGCCCTGCACCAGGCCCCGCTCCCAGCCTAGGCCTCACTTCTGTTCCAGACCCCGCAGCCAGCCTAGGCCCAACTCCCAGCCCAGGCCCTGCTCCCAGCCCAGGTGCTGCACGAGGTCCCACTCCTGATCTCCTGTGAAGGAGAGGGCGAGGAGGTCCCCTGGGCTTGCACTGCACGATTCCCCTGCCATGGCCCAGGCCCCGCTCCCAGCCCAGGCTCCTCACCAGGCCCTGCTTCTGGTCCAGGCCCCAGTCCCAGCCCAGGCTCTGCACCAGGCACTGCAGGCTGCTCTGTGCTCCCGGTGCTCTCATCACCTTTGTCAGCTTTACCTTTCCTGTTTCTGTTTTTTCCTGAACAGACAGGGCAGACAGGCCTGCGCGTGATGCAGAGGATCTGGGTGTGCTGCCAATTTCAGTGTAACAGCCTCCATTGCTCTGGCTTGGACCCCAGCACGGGCCTGTGCGGCCCTGCAGAGGAACCCTGTGTCAGAAACCTGTGGCATTCCTTCACCTTTGTGTATCATCTTCCCACTCTGTTGCAGGGCTGA
The DNA here is from genome assembly GCF_002078875.1 of Numida meleagris. NCBI lineage: Eukaryota > Metazoa > Chordata > Aves > Galliformes > Numididae > Numida > Numida meleagris. The sequence continues at coordinate 195,804 of NC_034409.1, forward strand.
AGGGGCCGCTGCCTTGCTTTGGGCAGTCTAGCTTGTGGCAGCAAGCAGCCATGCTGAAAACATTTGGAAAATACAAAAGCCCTCCCTCGGCATAAGCTGCACTGCGGGCCCACCCGTGTTCCATCAGCTCCCCACTCCCTCTGCGTCCCTGAGGTTTTATGGCTTTGTTACCATTGTCTTTTTGCATGCAGTTGTCGGGGTTGTGCTCTGCTCTGATCTCAAAATGGCAACTCCCATTTTCTAAAGGAACTCTTTCACTTTCTATAGATTCCTCTGCTCTGTTGTTTTTTGGCTGCTACGTCTTTCTCTGGGGGCCTCTTCGAGGCCGTTCTTCCATTTTTGCCATACATTTGCTCAGAGCTTCTGATGTGATATTATGAAATATGCTACCTGCTGCCTGCAAGCACATCACCTTTTCAGCTGCTGCTTTTAATTTCCTTTCAATTCTCTCTCATTTTTGTGCACTTTGATGAAAAATTTTTGTCTTTTTTTGCTGTTAAGGGGTTGTTCTTTATTGTCGTTATTGCGGGGTGGCTCCTGAATAGATCTTGTCTGTCATCCTGTGCACTGCAGAGGATTGAAGCTGGAGCAATGAGCTTCAGGAAGGAATCATCCACACTGTCTAAAAGTTGAGGAGCTGCATTGTTTTCTTTCAGGACTTGTTTCAAAGGCTTTGATTGTTATGATCAGCACTTATAACTGTACAGCAAACCAAAGTGAGCTGCTCATGCTGCAGATGCATGCAGCCCATGTCCCCAGCACAGGGTGGGCTCTGCGGTGCCCTGCGCATTCACCCTGGTCCCTCCTGCTCAGCATTCTGCAGGAAAGCAGTGCGGGGCTGCAGAGCTGCCCTTGTGTCCAAGCTTGGTGTTCCTATCCCGATGGGGCTGGGTCAGTGGCTGTCTGAGTGCCTGTGATTAGGCAACTGAACCCTTCCTGCTCTGCCCACGTCAGCCAGGTTCTGTTGTGGGAGCTGCCAGGGCTTGTCCCCACTGTGATGGTGGGAACTGATGTGTCCCCATGCAACATAGATTAGAGGAGCCCTTACTGCAGCGTCTGCCCGAGCAAAGTGAGCACAGAGCAGCTGTCTGCTGTGGGTCCATGCAGACTTCAGAGCTGAGGCTGCACAGAGGGATCTCTGCAGTTTGCCAGCAGGGACTGGTGGGATTAGTGTCGTCTGTTGGATTGCTCCTGGAATGGCTGTGCTGCATCGTGGAGTGCAGTAAGCATGTTTAGTTGCAGGAATTGTGATGGGTTTCATACATTTTAATATGTTTGGTGGTATTTTGAGAAACATAGCTGTAGGATACACTGAAGTAGTGGGATTATGGTTGCAAAGGACTGCAGCGTTTTGACCTAAGAGCTGAAGCAGGTGTTTCCTTCTTTCCGATTTCTGACACTGGTTAACAAAACACGTTGCAGGATGGAAGCTGTTTTCTCTCCTAAATATGGAATGTCAATATTCTCCCGAGTATGTCTGTGCAGTAAAAGGTTCAGGATAAGATTCAGTGATCTTCGTACTGGGATGTTCCTTCAACCAACGCTTGTACTTGACAACATGTGCACGTCTGTCAATGTTTTTTTTTTCTTTTTCCCTTTAGTCATACAGTTTCATACTGAAAGGCATAATCTGACAGCAAGGAAGGGTCCTAGAGGTAAAGCAGGAATGTATAGACAGTGTTTTTTATTTGGAGTTCCCGAAAGAATGATGCATATTCTGCTTCTCTTTGGTATCTCTTGGGTTTTGGGCTCCTAATGTCTCACATCAGCAAGCAGCCATCTCCTCATTAGCACCTGCTGTAGGACGAGCAATAGTTGATAAGCACACTAATGCGGTCAGCGATGAAATAGATAATGCTGACCTCTGCTTGCAGTACAAATGCACGCTGCCAAGTGCGAGTTATCCTTGCCTGAGAAAAATGAGCCATAACATCAGCTCAGTGGCTGCTGCCTGTGTTACAGAGTGACTTTTCTGGGCATTACACAGCACAGCACTGGCTCTCTGCTGCCTCCCACCCTGTGCCTCAGCAGGACCATTTGCTTTTCTCTAGGCAAAGCTGTTTAATTTTTTAAAGCAGTGCCTGTTTAATTCACAAAACCATAGGGGTGCTGCTAAGGGGAAAGTAGACCTAAGCAAGACCCAGGGCTCTGGGGCTGGAGATCACAGAATCATGGAATCTTTAAGGTTGGAAAAGACCTATAAGGTCACCAAGTCCAACCCCAACCCCTCCCCACCATGCCCACTGACCATGTCCCCAAGCAGTTTAGTGGGCACGGTGGTAGTGAGTTATGGTGAGATGAGGCTGACGTAAGGAGTGAGGATGTGCAGTTACCTGTGATGCCTGGGGTGGGTGCCAGTCCCCTGGGCTGGGGTATGTGGCATGGTGGTGGGAGCTCCAGCACGGCAGATCTGTCAGAGCCCACTGGAAGAGCTGCTGTGTGTGTGGAGGGGTGATGATCGGGCTGTGTTTCTGCTTGGAAAGCCAGTCAGGTGTCTGTGGTCAGGCATCCATTCTTCAACGCCTCCATGAACAAAACTACAGTTATGTCACTGTGTGACTCCGTGCTGGACCTGCCCCTTGGATACCGTGTGCATCTCCGGTCTCCTGTTTTGGGAGTGATCACAGAATCATGAAGGCTGGAAAAGACCTCTGAGATCACCAAGTCCAAGAGCAAAGAAGGAGGAAAACCAAAGTAATCGTAACAAGAAGTCAAGGGCCAAAATGCAGAAAACGGGACCTGGGAGGGGAAGCTGAGACCGCTGCTGGGGACCCGCTGTTGTGAGCTGACCTCTGGTGTGCCAGCATGTCCTCTGATTTTAAACATTTGATTCCCTGCCTCTTCCTCCCCTTCTTTTACCAACTGACCCTGCAAAGGTGGTGGTGTTCCTCTCTCATCCTCCTTCTCTCTCTGCATCCCTGCAGTGCGCAGCAGCGCTCCGCAGTGCCCGGCTCTCATTGCCCTCTGTCTCTCCACAGAAGTGTCTGCGGTTGAATCCGGACGTTCCCGTGTGGGCCTCCAAGCAGCGCATTCTGTGCACCCTCAACCACAGCCTGAAGGATGTGCTCAACTACGGGCTCTTCCAGCCGGCCTTCAATGGCAGAGCGGGGAAGTTCCTGGACGAGGAGCGCCTGCTGCGGGAGTACCCCCTGAATCCCGACACTCCCGTCCCCTACCTGGAGGTAGCTGTCTTTTTTAATATATATATTTATAAATATATATGTGTGTATATCTGTGTACATCTGTAGATACGTATGCACACATATATATGTGCAGAAGCACATAGGAATCGTCCTCATCATCAGCCCTCTGTAGTCTCTAACAGCACCAAAGAAATTAAGCCCTCTCCCTCCCCCCTTCCCCTTATTTCCCCCCATTTCCCATCAGGAGCGAAAGTGCAGAGATTTCTGTGGGTGTGTGTTTACTCACAGAGAATCCACCGAGGGAAAGCTCAGGAGAACGCCTCTGAGCTCCGGTTGTAGCTGCTCGTGGCTCTGCCTGGTGGAGCTCTGTGACACCCACTGCAGCCCTAGGGGACAGATTGTGCCTCCTGAGCCCGCCGGTCACAGCTCCTTCTTCTTCTTACTGGCAGATAACTGCCGTGGGGAATTGGAGTTAGGGAAGGGAAGCCGTAGGTACAGAGGGAAAAGCATAGGGAGCTCTTTGGAAATGAGGCCGGAGGGATTGAGTTTGATATTTTTTAATTTAGTTTTTACATTTACTTTCATTTTTTTTTTTCTTTAAATTTAATTCACAATCACTGTAGGGACTGGAAGAGAACGCTTTGCTTTGACGGCAATGACCGTTCCTGCACAGACCTCGTTCACGTGATGAGCACAGAGGATAAATGCTAGGTTTCATTCTATATTATATTCCATTCCGGAAAATTAACTGGAACAGCAATGAATGGAATTCCTCTGCGTGACATTCAGTATAGATTTTGGCCTGGGATTGAGGGGGCTGTGTGCAGGTGTGTATTGCAGGGTGACCAGGAGCAGTTCGTGGGCTCCATTGACTCCCCACTGGCTGCGTGGCACTTTGGTTGCCTGCAGATAGACCTCTGGTTCAGGGATCCTGTGCTATAATTTACCCTCAGAGCCTACTTAGGAGGCATTACACACTTAAGCTGCATGAACTCTTATAAATGCAAGCGTGAATGCTGTTATTATAACTAATCCCAACTAATTTGGAAAGAAAATACTGCGCAGTTTCTTGGTAAACTAATGTCAAGTATAGGCTAAAACATTTGCAACACCATGAGAAATGCTTGTAAATAAACCTATGAGGTAGGCAGCTCCTTAATGTTCCTCCTGTAGGCTTTAGTCCTTTGTTTCGTATAGTTGAGCATAATGTCCTCACTTAATGCCTCGGTGCACACATCTAAAATCAGACCTGACGTGGATATTTGTCGTGGGTCGTTTCAATCCTTCTGAACTTGATAAGAATGGCAGCTGAGCACACGAGAACCGTGTTGGAAAACCAAAAAATCGAAATCCGTTTACAAGGCACCGATCCCGTGCTGCTCCCAGGGAGGTTTCCTGAGCCCCAAAAGTTAAACCAGCCCTCGGGGCTGCACGTGGAGGTGAGCGGGTTGACGTGGGTTTGTGCAGAGTGACAAAAAATGACGGAGTGACACAGAGGGGCTTCTGGCAGCGCTTCCTGCCGGGTGATGCTGTCGCAGCAGAGCTGCTGGGCTCTGAGCATCTGACGGTGTCACACAGCTCTGCTCTCCTCTGATGAAGCTTCTGCCTTGCCCCTGGGTGGCACTGTGTGCTGGCACATCAGAGTGACACAGCCTGCCTGCCTTCCCCCTCCCACCTGCCCCGTCCCGGGCTGTGCAGCTGGGAGCGGAGCTGGTTGCACCCTGGCATGGTGCAGGGGTGAAGAGGAGCTGCAGGCAGCGCTTGCAGAGGAACCCTGGCAGCACCTGCAAGGGGACAACACCTGTAGGTCGGTGGGCCGGGCAGCATTTAGCTGGGAATGATTGAAAAAGTGGTGTGATGACACATCTGCCCGGGATTACTCATTTATGACGAGTTCTGGAACCCGAGGGCAGCTGCAGCAGACTGAGAATGTGGGTGACGTATTGCCAGCATTCGAAAGTAACGCCAGCCCAAAGAGAACTTGGCGTCAGTTCCGGCTGAAATAATGGCATGCTGGCGACGGATTAAGTTCAAGACAATTCACAATCTCAGAACGCAATTCCGAAACGACAGAAGATCTAGTCAAATCCAACCTCACTCCTTAAGGAGATCGTAACTCTGCCCGATAAGGATAGCTGCACAAAGGCAGCAGCCACTGGGGAGTGGCTGGTTTTGTTCTACGTGGTGCTGACGTTCAGGATTAGCGCTGTGAGGTGTCGGCAGGACACGTGCTGTCATCACACAGATAAATCCGGGTGGGTACCCCAGGGATTGAGTGTGATGTGTGTGAGCTGGGCTCGAGAATCCTCGTGGTTCGCTTTCAGCTTGAGATACTCAGCGGTTCTATTAATTAAAAATCACTGCTGGCTCAGGGCACAGCAGCGTGGGCGCAGCCCTTAGGTCATTTGGTACAGGACCCATCAAAGCACGTTCCTAAATCGGACAGGGACGTGGCAGCTTGCAAAGGAGGGGCTCTCATTTCTGAAAGCAAAGTTTCGGAAGAAAATTGTCCGTCTTTAAGAAGGCTGACGTTCATTCCCAGCGTGATCATAGGGCACAAAGGGATCCTGGGATCCTTTGGTGTGTGCCCTGATGAACAGTGAGGTGGTTCCAGGAGGTGAGGAGATAGACATCAGAGCAGTGTGTGGGCCACAGTCAGTACCTGAAAGTACGCTGAGAAGAGCTGAAACCAGGCAGATTGATACGAAGAACTGCTGAGAGCCTCTTCACTGAGCAAAGCAATCAGCGATGAGAAAAGATACGGAGGAGGGCAGTGGATCCTGCTCAGATTTAGGCTGAGGGTCTCACTGCAGGATTTCCCTGGAACTGCTCCTGAGCAAACTGGTGCCGAGTGGGCTTTGCACATCTCACATCTGACGTTCTCCCTCTTGCAGTTCCGGTACAAGAGGCGTGTGTACACCCAGACTTTACTGGATGACAAGCAGTTTGCCAAGCTCCATACCAAGGTAAGGCTGGAGTCGAGCCTGTGAGCTCAGAGCCCCGAGTGCGTGCCCAGCACCGATGATCCGTCCTGATGGGCAGCGGGCCCCGAGGGCACCAGGACGTGGGGGGTTCAGCCTTCCTCGCTCACCAGACCTCAGGTTTCTCCTGTGGGCTGCTGGTGTGGCCAAAGCTGGGCTGGTTTTGGTAGAGAGTGAGGGGAAGGACTGCGCTGAGCACTGCAGTGTGTGTGTTGGGGTGGGCGCATGGTGGGCACGGCTCCGCTGGAAGACTGGGGGCCGGCTGTGTGCAGGGCAGGGGTGGGGGAGCACACAATGGGTCGACTGAAGGGCAGCTTTGTTCTGTTCTCTGCCCTGGGCGGGCAATGGAACGCCCAGGAGCACAATGTGCACATTGAGCAGCGTGCCCTCCTCCGCTCAGAGGCTGCCGCGTGCCTCCGCCTTGTGCGTGGGCATGGCCGTGCCCCGGCTTTAACCATGTGCGGGGGTCAGGACTCTGTGTGGGGCAGAGAGCACTGTTGGTCTCCTGCTCCATGGCCAGGAACACCCCATGTGGCACAGCTGGCAGGCTGGGGAGGTGATGGGCACTGGGGGTGACAGGCACTGAGGGGCTGGGGCAGTGGGCATGACAGATGCTGGGCATGCAGTGGTTGGATGGATGCTCTCCCCCATTGCTCCTTCCCAGCCAGCTGCGGCAGCTCCGTGATAGCATTTCTCATCTAAGAAACTAAGAGCAATGCGTGTGGAAAGGTCTGGGAGCAGCAGAGGATTTCTGTTGCCGCTAATAATTGTGCCCTGAGGCGGCACAGGGCTCACAGGGATGGTGCTGGTTCCTGGGAGTCCGGGGCCAGCAGCGGGCAGGAGGAATGAGGTGGATTCCAGCAGCACCATGGGCTCTGATGCGCTGGGCAGTGTTGGTGTGGCAGGGGGTGGGAGGACACCCTCAGCACCCACCGAATGCGGCCCATTTTCTGGGGGAGCCCATGGGGAAGTGGGGCTCGGGGCAGGGAGCAGGGCCATGGGGTGCCCTGCGCTGTGGAGGAAAGTGCCAGGAAGCTCTGGGGTTCTTGTTTCAGAAGGCTGTAGGATGCAGACCTGCTCCTGCTGTGGGGCTGCCGGCTGCTGCCTCGCTCCTGCCCGCGTGTGCTCTGCAAGGAAGGCAGGAGGGAGCTGTAAGTTCTCGGTGAACACGCACAGCGGCAAGAGCAGAGCTGGGTGGAGCCGCAGACATAACACAAGAGGGGGAAAAAAAAAAACTTTGTCCCTGCTGCAGAGGTTAAAACCTTCATGGGAAGAAACGCGTCCTCTGTCTTCCTTTAGCCGAGCAGCAGAAAGGAGGAACAAAATGCTGCCAGGGCTCGGATCTGACTCACGAAGATTAAAGTCGTGAATTTTCTGTCTAGTGGCATAAGAATATCCACGAGCAGATCTGGAAAGCGCTCAGCATCTCCCTGGCGCCAGGAAACATGAATCAGTCCCGAGCCCCGCCGCTGGGAGCCGCGTTTCCTAGAGGGAGGGCTGAGCCGGGGAGACCCAGGCGGCAGCGTCTGAGGGACATCCCCAGGAGCGCGCAGTAGCCAGAAACGCGCTTCGTTAAATATTCACTTAATCTCTGTGCTTTAATGCCTGCTTAAAAGAACAAATCTCCTTCAAGTCGTCTCTTTACTTTTAAGCTGTCCCTCGCTGCTGAAGCACGGCATCCGAGGGAGATCCGCAGCCCCGCTCCCCGTGTGCCCCTCCATCAGGAGGATGCTGGTGTTCTCCCGGAGCTGCGGTGCTCCTGGGGCTGGCAGAGCCCCACTGCAGTGCACTGCGTGGCTGAGCAAGGGTTGGGATTGTTTCCGTGTTATCCGTAATGAAGCCTTATCTCCTGGGCGCTGAAATACTGTTCTTTTTGCGCTGCCTTTTTTTTTTTTTTTTTTTTTCCTGAGATGCAGTAATTGAAAGTTGCTGCGAAGAATTAGCTTTGAGTCTAATGGGACGGTGGGACTGCTCCTCAGACTGCGGTACGTGCGAAATGTTACCGGAGGATCGTAGGATGGGTGGGTTGGAAGGGACATCCAGCAGCACCCCAGCCATGGGCTGGGTGCCCCTCAAGCTCAGGCTGCCCAGGGCCCCATCCACAGCCTCGGGCACCTCCAGGGATGGGGCACCCACAGCTCTGGGCAGCATTGCTGGGGTCTCACTGCCTCAGGGTGAAGGATTGAGGTCAGATGTGAGGGGGAAATCTCCCCTCTTTTAGTTTAAATCCATTCTTCCACGTCCCATCGCCCTCTGCCCGGGTACAAAGCCGCTCTCCCCCTGTTGATCAGCTCCTTCAGGTTGCACTGAGGTCTCCCTGCAGCCATCTCTTCTCCAGGCTGAAGTCCCAAGGGCAGAGCAGAAGGGACAGTCCCCTCCCTGCCCCACTGTCCCTCTTTGGTGCAGCCCAAGGTGCAGTGGGCTGGAGACTTGCGCCTAATGAGCTCACCCAAATGAGAGGAAAGCATCAAGACTTCCAGAGTGAGTCTCGTTCTGGGTAGCAGGATGCTCCACGTGAGGTGTTCATTCTCCTGGTGCACAATTCTTCACTGCCACTGAAAAAAAGGAACTTGGGAGTGCTGGTGGAGCTGCTCCACGAAGGGGGGACGTGGATTCCTTGGGCTGCCAGCAGGAACGAGGGGACCCGGTGAAATCAGTCAGCCTCAGTCGCCGATACCCTGTGGGATCTGAAGGCAGTGACATTTGTTGTAGATTTTTTGTCTTCCTCGCTGAATTGCAGCAGTCAGTTTGAAATGGGCTTCATTTGAGCAGGGCAATCCCTTTGCGTTTGCAAACAGAAACCTTTGAAGAACCATCTTGGCATTTAGCAACATGGCCACAAAGGACATTGAGCTCCCAAAGGATGTGGGATAGTGCCACCTTGAAGGGGAAAGAAGCAGCACGTGGGAAAACACGTAAAGTGATTATCAGCAGCGCTTCTGCCATTACTGTTGTAGATGATATCGGTGCAGAGAGGGAGCGTTGGCCACAGGTAGTGATCCCCATGTGCTGCAAACTGTGCAGGTCCAGAGGGCAGCCAGGAGGGACCGAGTGCACATCTGCCACCTCTCAGCCCATTGCAGGGAGCAGTGGAGCTCTGTGCTGTGTGAGGTTGTGGTGAGGGGGTGATCGGACAGAGGGGACGTTAGGAACAATCCCTCCAAAGAGCGGTCAGCACTGGCACAGGCTGCCCAGGGCAGTGGGGAGTCCCCATCCCTGGGGTGTTCCAGCACCATGGGAATGTGGGACTTGGGGACATGGTCAGTGGGCACAGTGGGGTTGGTTTAGGTTGGACTGGGGTTGATCTCAGAGCTCTTTTCCAACCTGAATGATTCCGTGATTGTGTGTTCTCCAGGAGGAGACGGGCTCCAGCGTAGTGGCGCTGGGAGCTCCCGTTAAGGTCACGTTTTCGTGGTGCTGACCAGTTTGCACTCCTATCTAAAACATTGTCACAGCCCTGAGAATCTGATTGGAGAGAGACAAAGGAGCTCGTTAACGCCAGCAGGAAGTGCTGGATGCTGAAAGGACTCGCAGGGAAGTGCCATGAGCAGACAAACAGCTGTGCAGTTAACTCCTGGCACACCACACGCCGTGCTTGCTGCCCGGCTGCTGGCATTACCCGAGTACCACCAGCTGCAGGCTGCACCCTGTGATGCAGTGCTCGGAGCAGCACACCCAGGTGCTGACCCCACTCCTCCCCCCTGCCCCCTGATCCTCAGCCCACAGCATCTCTCTGCCTCCCTTGGTCCTGTTCGTGCTGGGAGTGCCTCGGGCGGATTTGGAGAAGCTCTGAGCCAGCCTCAGAGATGGCGTGTAAAGATTCTTTCCTTGTGCAGCGAAATCGATTATCGGACGTTTCTGTGGGAACGTCTGCTCGCTGCTGTCTGATAGCCCGGGAGGGAACTTGTGCAAGTGACCGTGCAAGGGAGGAGGTCAGCGGCTTCCTGCCTCCCGTAGGCACCGTGACCCTGCGGCATCTGCCGTGCTCCGGAAGGCGGGTGGTTTATCTTAATCCTAGCTGCTGTTTGGAACAGACCGGGCCCTGAGAAAACATCCACCTTGCTTTGATACTGAAATGGCAGGAAGCATCAGCATGCACCCGGTGTGAAGGGCTGTTTGTCCCCCTGCACTCACGGTGGGGCCCGGCACTCGGCTCTCCAAGCGCTCAGCCCTAACTGCTGAGCAGCCAGCAGCAGTTAGAATCATTTCACTGCAAGAAGAATACCTCGTTTATTTTCTTTCATTTCAATTCAAGAGAGAAAAGCTGGTGAGAAAAGCTTGTTCCCTCGCACCAGCTTCCTCTCCGTGAGCTTTTTCTGGAGGGTGTTGATTTTTCTTGCCGTTTTGTACTAATGGAGGATAATGGGCTGCATGCAATGTCCCGGTGGGATGGCCGGGGCTGTGCTCCCTCCCCAGGAGCTCTCCTGGCCTTAACCCCAGGCTTTGGTGTGCATGCCTCAGGCCAGCTCAGCAGGCAGATGCACAGAGTGTTTCGGGTACGGGTGCAGAAATGGAGCTGAAGCACAGGGAGCGGTGGCCGTGGGTTGGACAGGAGCCCTGCTGGCTCCCAGGCAGTGGGATAAGGACAGAGCCTGGTTTCAGTTCCTGTGTCTTCTAACCGGGTTCCTCCTTCACCAGGAGCAGGGCCGGGTTGGTAGATGCCTGCAGGAGATGCAGGAGGTGATGAGTGCAGCTCTGCTGGGACGAGACCGCGGTGGCTGTGGGGCTGGGATGGGAGAGTCCCCCCTGCCCCAGCCCCTTGTGCCTGACCCCCATGATTTTCACACTAAATACATTGCTCATGGGAAGATGTTCTGGGAGCGTTGGTTGAAGCAGTTTGATAGCTTTATATAAATGCATTTAGGTTTCAGTTTTTGCATGCAGGTAATAGGATGTGGTGCCTTTACTGGCTCCTGATGTTTCTTTTATTATTTTGATTTGTATCAATCCGTGTTTGGACGGAAGCTGGAATTCAATTAAAATTAAAGCAAAATAGCGTTTTAAATGGTATCTTTATCATTTCAGTAAATGTTCCTCAAATGTACTGGGTGCAGAAAAGGAAAATTAAATCTATCTGTACATATCTTTTGTATTTAAAGCTGACTGATCTTTTAAACAAAGGGAGATTGGGTTTGTATTAGTGGTTCCCATTACAAACTCTCGAAGGTATTTAAGTGCCAGAAAATAAGTATCTGGTGAGATTTCAAAATTGCCTTGGTGGGTTAGGCATTGCTGAGCTCCCCTTGATTTCAGTGGGAGTCTGACATTTGCTCTCTCTTCTTGTCTAGTCACCTCAATACATTTGAAAACCTGGCCCCAAATCCTCTAGTTCTTAGAATAATGAGATCTCGTTCCTTCCCCACCAGGGTTTTATTCATAGGCTGGGGGAGGAAAACAAGCTTCCGTGCTCTCTCAGCTCTCAAATCTTTCGGCTTTGAGTGAATCAGTCCAAATGAAAAGGAAAATGTTCTGTGTTTCTCGCTAAATTGAAATGAAAAACAATCTGATAGGGAAGCTCTTTTATGCAGCGTAAGTTGAAAAACCAACATGGGAGAATGTAAATACCAGCATTTGCTTCTGTGAAAAGTGGTTATAATGGGCCCAGCATGGGACACGGCTGTGACATATTTATAGTGTTGGAGTTGATTTCCAGAGCCAAGGATGGTTTGTTCTGGTTCTGAACAGTGCAGGAGGAGCGTGCTCGAATTCGTGGCTATTGGCAGAGGGTTGTTCAATCAGTATGGTTTTCTAAATGCTTGTAAATACTGCCTTCAGCATAAGTTGTCATACTCCAGACTCAGGTTTTAACAGTTGTGTTTTTTAACTGTGGAAAATACCCTTAGTGTAACTGAAACCTTACTGACACAAAGACAGTAAAGCCAGGATAGAGACACAAAACTATTAAAGAGAGTCCAAAGGAGGGCTGCAGAGAAGGAAGGGGAAGGGTCTGAGGGTGAAGGATTGTGAGGGCCCTTGGTTTGTTTGGTCCAGAGCAGAGGAGGCTGAGAGAAGGCTCATGACAATCCTACAGCTCGTCATGGCCCTACAGCCCCTCATGGCAACCCTACAGCTCCTCATGGCAACCCTACAGCTTTGCATGGCCCTACAGCCCCTCATGTTGGCCTTACAGCTCCTCGTGGCAGCCCTACAGCTCCTTACAGTGGTTCTACAGCTCCTCATGTCTCTACAGCCCTCTCATGGTGGCCCTACAGGCCCCTTATGGCTGCTTTACAGCTCCTCATGGCCCTACAGCTCCTCATGGTGGCTCTACAGCTCCTCATCGTGGCTCTACAGCTCTCTTGGCGGTCCTACAGCTCCTCATGGCCCTACAGTTTCTATGGCAGCCCTACAGCTCCCTCATGGTGACCCTACAGCTCCCCATGGTGTCCCTACAGCTCCTCATGTCCCTACAGCTCCTCACAGCTGTCCTACAGTTCCCTCATGGTGACCCTACAGCTCCTCATAATGGCCCTACAGCTCCTCATGTCCCTAAAGCTCCTCACAGCTGTCCTGCAGCTCCCTCATGGCGACCCTACAGCTCCTCATAATGGCCCTACAGCTCTTCATGGCCCTACAGCTCCCTCATGGTGACCCTACAGCTCCTCGTGTTGCCCCTACAGTTCCCCATGGCAGCCCTGCAGCTCTTCAGTTCTTAACCCCTCTGCTCAGCCCTATGATGTGGTGCCAGTGTTGGTTCTGGTTCCAACGGTGGTTGAACCATTTGGCCGCACTGTGGGGAACAGGTCGCTGTGCCCAGAGCAGCTGGGCTGCCTGCGTAGTCCCACAGTTGAGGGGCTTCACCCCCCTGTTGGCACACCCCCACAGGCTCAGGGCTCTGAGTTGGGGGTCCCATGGGGCATTCCAGCACTGGAGGCATTGGGCTGCAATGGCAGGTGTGGGAGAGGCTGCCCGGGACAAGAGGATCTTGTTGTGACGCTTTGAGGTGTGCATTGACCAAGACATCTCAATTAGCAATTTCCCATTCCTTTGCCTAATCCCATTTCTCTTATTTCTCACCTCTGGCTGTTGGCAGAGTGCTGGAGAGATCCCTGGGACGCAGCAGAGTGCTTTCCACGGATGTGTGTTTAGAAACAGGGGTCTCTATCTCTCTGCAGTCGGAGCAACGTTTAACTCGAGTGGAACAATGTCCCCAAGTTTATTCTGGAAAACAGTTTAACTGATTTAATCTATATCTATATCTATATCTATCAATATCTATATCTATATATCTATATCTATGTACCTATATCTATATCAGCTTGGGCCTCGAGCAACATGTCTGGGGCATGCTGCACAGCAGGCAATAACTGGTGGAAGAGAATAGTTTTCTATTTGTTTTTTAACTGCTTAAGTCCATTTGCTTGACAAATTATTTTTGAGGCTTTGCCGTGGATTTGATCCGAGACCTTGGGTAGATGAACTTTCTTTGCTCTTCATTTGGAGGGACAGGATACTAATTGATTTCCCCCAAAGGGAAATTCCATGCGTGGCCCCATTAGAGCCCGTGAGGTGCATGGGACCGTGATGACGAACAAACATCAGCAACGGGAGAATCGCATCCCGGAGTCGGGGCTGCCTCCCTCTGCATTCTCCTTTTGCTCGTGCACTTTTTCTTCAGTTTCTCGCTTATTGCAGAAACCATCATTAAAAGCTGACGTAGTGCTGATGTGGGCTCAGCTCTGCCAGCACGGATCTGGTGCAACGGGCAGCGCTGTCCCCACCGTGTGCGGGGCCTCGTCTGTTGGGTCGAGGTTCGAGGTCAGCTGAATGGCTGCTGGGAGGAGAAGGGGCATATGGACAAATAGGGGTGGAAGGAACAGGGTTCAGTCTGCGCAGTTGGGTGGTGGTTGGGAGTAGGTACTTTGGGATGACATCCTGGAAGCGGTCGCTGACGCTGTCCGTCTGTCCAAGTTGTTGCTGCCAGGCAGCTCTGAGCTCCTCCAGTGTTACTGTGCAGTAGCTGAAGGAGTCCAGAGATGCAGGCAGGTGTTGCTTGGAGTTGCTTATGGAGCAGGAGGGGATGTGGGGGAGCAGCAAGGACCGGGGGGAGCATTGCTCTGTTGGAAGGGCAGTGCTGAGGGAACTGCTTGTGCTGTGGGTGCACGTTTCCAGCTCTGCCACCCTTGGACAGTTTCTCTCTCTTGTGCGCAGTGCCCCACGATGGCACCAGCTCTGTCCCGTGACCCCATCCAGGCTGGAGCGGCTCTGGGGGGGACGTGCAGGAGCACCTGGGATGTGTGAGGTGATGGGGATGGGTGATGGGGATCAGCTGTGGCATCCACAGCCCCCCAGTAACGCCTGCTGCTGCCCCTTGGTCAACTCAGCGTCCCAGAGACACAGCACAGGTGAACTTTATGGGCCCCAAGTTTGGGGATTTGTGGACTCCTCTGCAGAGCCACTTCCCTCAGAAAGTGAAACTTTCGGCAGAGGCAAAATATGATACGAAATTATCTGTGATGAAATTTTGTTTAGGACGTCTTTGAAAAAGATCATGAATGTTTCTGCACCGTGTCTAGTACTTTCAGATATATATTTTTTTCAACTGGCAAATCTCAAAGCGAAACTTGAAGCGAAGCACTTTGGAATTCCGTTTGCTTCATAAAAGGTATCATTTTTCAGTGTCAAATTGGGGAAAATGTTGGAAGTTGAGCTTTTTCACTGGGTGGAAAACCTGCCATGCTCGGAAGCATCCGGCTGCAGCGCTCCCAGGAGCAAGAGCTGTTCCGGGGCTGCTGGCTGCTGCGTGGCTGTTTGGTGACCAAAGGTCTGCAGAGCAGAGCTGGAGGCACATGTGAAATGAGTGTTTTCATGTTGTCATCTGTCCAAGTCCTCTCGGCCTGCCTGGCAGAGCGCTGACTTCTGGAGACTGGAAATGTATTAAACAATGTGTGCATCAAGTGTAGCTATCTTAAAAGGGGAAAAAAGAGAAAATCCTCGCAGCTTACAGCCAGGCAGGTGGGCTTCAAGGAGTCCTCTGAGCATTCAGGGGAACAAGATTTGATCAGTGCTTCTCAGCACCTTCCATAGCTGGCCCCACATTGCCACAATGCATGCTTGGGGATGCATCCATGTCACAGGCGTGTGCGATGCCTGCCTGTCCTCATGGGGTGTGAGCAGGGGACCGTGGTGTGGGCAGGGGTGATGGCTGGAGGCCCCAGTGCCTTCCATCCTTCTTTGGGCTGGTCCAGTGATGCCAACGAGGGGTGGGCAGGAAGGGCCTCATCCCGCATGGACCTGCAGCGTGCCCTCAAACAGGGCATGCGCCCTGTAGGGTGTAGGGTCTCAGGGACCTGGAAATGAATATGTGCCCTGGCTCCTCGTGTGTGCTGCCCCGTTGTTGTGTTGGTTGCCTTGGGTCTCCTGGATGGGGATATTCATTCCTCTGGTGGCTTCTTTCCTCCTATCGGGGTGCTAACGCTATGTGTTGTGTGTTTTCCTGGGGTGTCGTGGCTGCAGGCAAACCTGAAGAAGTTCATGGAATACGTGCAAATGCTGAACGCGGAGAAGGTCTGCAGACTGCTGGAGAAGGGACTGGACCCCAACTTCCACGACCCGGATACTGGAGGTGAGGTTGGGCTCTCCAGAGAGGGGGGGGATGGCAGAGCAGGGCTGGGGGAGAAAGTGTCCAGGGGAGACAGCGAGAATCTGGGCAGTGGTTGTTCTTGGTGGGCGTAGCATATGATGGGTTGTCTGAAGGGAAGGTTTGGAACAGCAGTATGTATGTAAGCTGGATTTCTTCGTAGTGTGTCTTAGGTCTTGAAGGTTTTTGGAACACAAAGTTACTAGAAGGCCATTGACAGAAGGTACTGTGTGGGGAGAGAAAGATGCATGGTCTGGGAATACGGCATAAAATGAGACAGCCGTGGGGCTGTGCATCTTTCAGCCGTGGGGCTGTGCATCATCTGGGATTCTGGGGAGGATGGGGCAGTCTTTGGAAATGGCATGCTGCGGGAAGGTGAAGTCTCTCTGTGACACAGTCAGAAGGCTGACAAAATATTTTGGAGAAGCCAAGAAAATCAAATCTTGGCTTCTGAGTGCCTCAGTGTTGTATTTTAATTTTTTCCCCACCCTAGGGAGCTCAGGGTTCGGAGCGCTGGCTGTGGGGTTTTCTTCAGGCTCCGGGGTGTGAGGAGCAAGAATTAAACTCCCACGTCTGATGCTTGAGAATGGGGCCAAGGGGGAGGATCCATCCCCAGCCCCAGCTGAGCCTCTCATGGTCTTGTTCTGAGCGAGGAGCTGCTGGTTTAGTTATTTCTGTTTTAAAGCAGTGCATTTTATTATTATTTAGTGCAGAGTTGGACTTCTGTTTTGTGAACGATGGGCACATTTCCAACTCACGAGCAGGTGCCAACCTGATGATTAATTTTCCGTGTTTCTGGTTCAGCTGGGTGGCTCCTCAGCTTGGTTCTGAATCTCTGGCTACCTCTGCACGAGGAGATCTTGTGGGCCCAGGCTGCTGTCCCGCACTGTGGTCAGCTGGCATGGCGTGGTGTCAGGCACACTGTTAACCTCCCCAGTCCTCCCAGACAACAGGGCTGCACCCAGACTGCCCCTTGGGATGGCTCATGGCCTCTGCCAGCTCCTGGGCTGGAAGGGTGAAAGCTGACTCAGCCAAACTGGCAAAACCACTCAAACTCAGCCAGCAATGTTTGTTTAGTTTAATTTACTGGTGTAGCCACTCTGGTCCTGATGGACAACTGCTCTTATGACAAATAAACCAATAGCAGCGTATGAGCATGATCGCTGTCTGCCTTGGAGTGTGCCCAAGCAGCTTAGCTCTGTTTGGTTTTCATTTTTTGCCCGAGACCTTTCAAGCATTTTGAGGGACGTTTCTTTAAAAGAAAGCCCTCTGGTCTTCTAAAGCTGACTCAGCTTTATGAAGTGTATCATATTGCAGAGCACAGTGCACTTGAGGAGGTCATAGAATGGTTTGTTTTGGAGGAGAACATACAGCCCATCCGGTTCCAACCCACTGCCATGGGAGGGGACACCTCCCACCAGGTCAGGCTGCTCAAAGCCCCATCAATGGAGCTGCAAAAGTTTTGGATCTGATGTTATTTTATAGAATCACAGAACCACCAAGGTTGGAAAAGACCTCCAAGGTCATCCAGTCCAACTGTCCACCCACCACCAATATTCCCCACTAAACCATGTCCCTCAGTACAACATCTAAACATTTCTTGAGCACAGAAGGTTGGAAGCTTACGGGAACAGGCTCACGTGTACTGAGAAGAATCTGTTAAATATAGAGGGGAAAGAAAGAAAAAAACAACAACAAGAAAAGCACCTGATCCGAACAGTCATCTGATTCCAGTTCAGAGCTGACAGCAAAACTGGATGTTACGAGATGTGAAAACAGCGTTGGAGCAGAGGGAGTCTTGGGCACCGCGCTTCGAGCCCTCATTCTTGTGCAAAAACACACAACTGTTTCTTGCTTCGCAGTCTGTTTTGTGAGCGTGAAAGAGTGACATAGGACTGCTGTTCAGTACTCGTGGCTTTCTGGAATTTAAGAGCAGATGGAGCTGTTACACCACCCAAGCTGACCTCCTGCATCTCGGGGGATCCTCGTCACCCCGTGTGTGCGTTCACTCAGCGCACTGAACAACGCTTACATGTATTTTCCAGAAAGTCATCAATCCTGATTCAGGGAACAGAGGATCCGTGCTGTTCCTCCGTTATTTGCTTAATCACCCTCACTGCTTAAAATTCGGGTCTTATTTAAATTTCCATGCTTCGGCTTCCAGCTGTCGTTACGCTTTATCTTCTGGATTAAAGAGCACTTTAGTACCTGGTATGTTTTCACATGAATGTATTTATACATGGTAATCAGATCAACATTTAGTCTTCCTTCCCCTAGTTAAAGAGAGGCCGAACTCCTTCAGCCTTGCATTTGAAGGCATTTTCTCCTGTTTTCACATCATTTTGGGGGCTCTCACGTCACTGTTTCTAAGAGGTCAGCTGGAAGGCAGGCACCAGGCACGCTGCTGTCAGTGCTCCCTGCTCGTCCCTGCTGTCCATGTCCTGTGGCAGTGCCCTCACCGGGGAGGACCCAGGTGACCACGCGTTGCTGAGACAGACTCTATGTCACACCATGACCTGTGTCACCTGAAGCACCACAAACCACAAAACAGTTCCTTGCTTGGGAGCTTTGCTTTGGTGGGGCCGTTTCTGTTCCTGTTGACTTCCACATGTACCTGGCTGCGGTTGGAAGTGCCCTGGTGGGATCACGCTGCTCTCTGCAGGGCTGCCAGCTCCTCCCCAGGAGCATTTTGCAAAGCCGTGACTGCAGGGCGCAGGGCAGTGCATCTCCTCCCCCACGTGTCACGTTCTCCAAGCTCAGATGGATCCTGGGGGATTGCCACGGCTTTTCCTTCTGGTTCTGGATCGCCCAGCCCTGATCGCTCTCCGTAATCCTCCCAGCTTTGTGTCACCTACAAAGCTGGTCAGAGATTTGCATTTGCTTCAAGAGAAGCAACGGAGATGGTCAAGCCCAGCACCTTGGAGAGCCCCTTCAGCACCTGTGGTTCCCCAGGCCCTCTCTGGTTGCTTCTCCTCATCTGGATTTCAGTTCATCTAAAAGGCATGGAGCTGACATTTGGTGCTGCACGTTTTCCATGCCGGGTAGGACTGCGCAGGAGCCTCGCATCAATGCAGCCACCTGCATCAGGCAGACTGCGAGCTAGAAGAAAAGGGGTTACGTGTGAGCAGCAGGACCTACTTACCGTAAAACTCAGTGGGTCAGTGCGAACGACACGGGTATTCTTCAATCCCGTGTCAGTTAAATTCCATATGAATTTCCCACCGTTTTCCCAGGATCGGTGTTATTTTTCTGCCTGGTTGGTTCGTGGATCATCTTACTCGCTCCTTTTTGCGTCATGCCCTGATGCTGCTATTCTTCTCATCGTTTGGATGTCCCAGTATTACAAAATGTATTCAAATTTAACTTTATTGGCCCGGGAAGATCTTCAGGGAGAAGTTAAGGAGGATGATGTACCACATTTTCTAGAAGTAAACAACTTCTTCAAGCGCAGGTAGCTTATGCCAGTAATCCCATTTTGGCAATAGAGAGGAAAATAGTATTTCCTTAGCAGCAAAATTAACATTAAGGCATCAGTCATTTTGTTTTTTGTATTTATTAGCAATTATACACTACCTGCCTACCTGACGAGCATGCGTGGTGCCTGGGAAATCGTTTGGTGTTATCTAATTTAAACAACAGCAATGAAACCCCCCTCTGATAGCCCTTTGCTACGCCAAATGTGGTTTTCTTTCCTTCTGTGTCATTCGTTCCTGTTCTTGTCCTTCATTTCCTAATCTTCAGTTCGTGCTGACCCTGATCTATTTTGTCGTGTCCAGTCGTTAGTGCTGGCCTTGTAACTGCTGCTGTCTCTTCACTGCTGACCTGGAAGGGGCACATGGCAGCGGTTCTCCTCTTCAATTTGTGGATCTGTCTCCCTTCTTCTTCAAGAACTCTCAGCCACCTTTTACTTTTTGATTTTAAGCTTTCCATGTTTCCCATAATCGATCTAATTTCCCTTGGTTGATTCCCTTAGGAAGCACCAACCGTCTGGTTGGGACTCCCATTTCCCCGTGCTGTCCATTGCTGATTAAATAGCAGTCAACTGTTGAGTAGATTTGTATTCATTACATCGAGACCCAAAGAAGCATTCCTGTATGTTGGAGCAAAGCAGCACTTACAGAGGAGCAATCAGTTTCCCATGTTCAGAAAATGAGGTGACATTTTATTGCTTGTAGGTTGGGACATTCAGCATTTGCTTTCAGGTTGAATTTGCCCTGGTAGCATGAGTGTTAATTTATATAACTCAGAGATCAGCTCTTAGAAGCTAATGTGTTTTTTTTTTTTCTTTAGTGGTCCATGACAAAGTCTCATGAAGGAGCTTTTAACCTGTAACTTCTGACACTGATCCACACAAACCCGAGGCCCTGCTCTGAATCATTGGTGCCCATATAGAAGATTTCAATGTAAACTCTTTCTCTGGGCCTCCTTCCCCACTCAGTACGTTTTCATTCTCGTAGCAATCAGGCATTCTTAGTATTCCAAAATGGAGTAATCGTCTGTGGGTTTCAGTAATGACAATTATGTCAAAACTCTTATTACCTCTAAAAGCAGTCCACATCCTTTTTCCTGTTATCCAGTCTCCTCGTACTTCGAAATGAACAAAGAGGAAGAAAAATCTTCCTCTCATTCTTTATCAAATGGGCTTAATTACTTCTGACACGGTGCATTTGTGCAGCGTTTCCCTCTTTGGAATTGTTTCTCCAGCATTCTTGATTTAATGCCTTTCTAATTGTTCTACTTAAGTCTCAGCCAAGATCATTATCTCACCTCTCTGTGAAGTGCAGGTTGTTGACTGTGAAAATCCTCCAGCATGGGCCAGCATTCCCTGAACCCAGCGTTCCCAGTTTTGCTCCCATCCTGCGGCTGGAGATTCCCCTCCAGCATTTTCTGCACGATGCCTTCTCCTGCTCGTAGGTCTGAAGGGATCTCTGGGATGAGCTCATGAACTCCTCCATCCGCCAGCTCTCCGGCGACGTCCTCACGTCCCATTGCTGTCAAATTTCTGCACTTTAATTTCACAGACTCATCCTGCACCGGAGGACAGCGGTGGGCTGTCCTCCCCTTTTTTTTGTTGAGATGCAACACAAACGCACGTGGCTCCGTGCAGAGGCTCAGTGTGGTCTGAGCGCTGCCTCCTCTTCCAGCTGACGGCGAAGGGCACGCGGGTCCCTCTCAGCCACTTCCACTCCACGCCGTACATTTGTCACCAGATCACATTTGTTGTGCAGGACTGCTCCTTTGTAGGAGGGGAAGCGCAGTGTCTGCAGCTTAACGTGGCTTTTCTACTCGTACAGCTGGAATAGACCCATACCTGAGAAGAGGGAACCGTATCCCGATGAAACTCCTGTTTGGCAGTCCTGCTTTCCTCCTAAGGAGTCTTCACAACGGACTTATTTACTAAACCGGGGTTTCCTAAATTTCTGGGTGAAAGATGGAGAGGATGCGGGGACCCTCTGTGCCAACGTGAGCGCAGCACTGTGGGCTGTGTGGTCCCATGGCCGTATCAGCAGGCAGTCGTGTTGGTGTGGTTTAGTTTGGTACCACATCTGTGTAGGGTCATGATAGAATAGAATAGTCCAGTGGGAAGGGACCCACGAAGACCACCAGCTCCAACTACCTGACCACTTCAGTGCTATAGCAATAGTTAAAGCATTTCATTGAGGGCATCGTCCAAATGCCTGCTGAGCTCTGACGGGCACAGGACATCACCCACCTCCCTGGGAAGCGTGTTCCAGCGTCTGACCACCCTCATGCTCAGCGAATGTTTCCAAATGTCAGATCTGAGCCTCCCCTGGCACAGCACTGTGTCATTCCCACCCATCCTACCGTTGGCTGCCAGGAGCCATGCACCTTCCTCTCCATTTCCCCTCCTTGGGGACTCTGCTGTATGATCGGTGCTTTGCTGGTCTCTGAACAAAGTGGTCCTGAGCAACATGCTTTTAGGCCAAAGTACTGTGGCCTTGGTGCAGGAATCCTCTCAAAAGCTGGGGACCTTTTCCTTACCACCAGAGACTTCACTCTGCTGGAAGTGGTGATTCCCAGACACTTCCTTCCTTCCTGACCATGGTCCACCCTCCCTGCTCAGGTGCTGCCCCTGAGTTAAGGTGCTGTGCAGTGAGGTCTGCCTCCTCCACCCCCAGCTGGCTGCTGCCTTTCCCATTTTGCTCAGGCTCAGCTGAAGGCAGCGTACATCCAATGCTGAAGTGGGAAGTCTCAATAATTATTCATTCTGTGTGTCCCGAGTTAAGCGCTGCCGCTGCATTGCTTTGTAACTTAAAGTCTCAATAGCTTGTCTGCTGCCAAGCCAAACGTCCCCTCTCCTGGATGCTTGAAAAACCCTGCTCTTTGAAAACCTTAGTCCTCTCTTTCTTGAGAATACTCCTATACTGAATTTTTAACCCAGAGCTTTCAGGTCTGTCAGCAAAATGGTGGTAACGTGGGCAGCGCTCCAACTTTGTTCCGAGAGAAGGAACAAACAAATGGCCATATTTCCAGTGCTTGGTATTTAGCAAAGATAGCACTTGTGCACTGCAGCTTTTTCTATTTTTAATTTCTCATCTATCCCTTGCAAAATCTCTGTAGTGAGTCTATTCTTTGTTCAGCCAAAACAGCACTGCTATTAGCTATGCATTTTTATCCTCTGGGTCTCTGGGGTAAGTCTTGCAGAGGTATTGCAAACAGCCCCCGACCCCGAATGTTCCTTTCCGCGTGGCCAGGCCTTCAGAAGTTTGGGTAATTACAAACACCGTTAATTCAGCGTCGTCCTGCAAGAGCTGGGGGGGGACCCAGACCAGTGAGGTTTCAGAAATCCCATCCCCCTGCAGCTGGAGCTTTCTTCTGGAGCCACTCACGGGCAGCAGATGTGGTTCCTTCCTCCCAGCTCTTGAAAACTGCAGCATTACCATCTCGGTGACTTTGCGGTATAAAACTGATTCACCCCTTCTCAGCTTCTGTAACTTCTTTTCCTTCACCTCTTGACCCAGGGAAAAGAATATCCCTGCAGGAATTATTTATGGGTCATTATGGAATTATTTATGGGTCATTATGGAGTCTCCTCCTACGGAGATTCAAGGCCCGTCTGGACGCCGACCTGTGCGACCCATTGCAGGCTGCCTGCTTTAGCAGAGGGGTTGGACTCAGTGATCCCTGGAGGTCCCTTCCAAGCCCTGCAGTTCTGTGGTTGTGTGATTATCCGTGACCCTGCTCAACATACAGAAGTTAATGCAACCTGCTCGGTTTCCAGAAAGCAGAGGTTTCCCCTTGCTCTGAGCTGACTCATGTATGGGAGAGAGGTGACATAGCCCTGTCTGAGGTTTCAGTTCTAGAAGTTCAGAAAGGGGACAGATCTGTGCTGTAGATGAGGGGGATGAGATAGGTTTGCCCCTTCACCTGGACCACCAGAACTCCTGTGCTTACTCTTAGTTTCTCTTCCCAGCACAGGCTGAGCTTTCTCTTCCCAGCACACACGACAGCCACGGCCCAGGACCTGTCACTCAACGAGGCACCTTTAGGAAGTGGAGCTGGCCACTGCTCTCAGCCATAGGGTCTGAATGTTGAGTGGTGCTGTGTGGAGCCAGGAGTTGGAATCAATGACCCTTGGGGGTCCCTTCCAACTTGGGATGTTCCATGGTTCTATGACTTCCCTCCTTCTGCCGTTGGCACGGGACTTCTGTCCCCTTCCATCCTGCTCTTGTTCCTCTTCCCCCAGTGCTGAGTTCCCTGGAGAAGCTGGAGGTCTCAGCCCAGTCCCACCAGTGCTGCTTGTGCCTTGTTAGCTGCGCGCTGCTGCTTCTCCTCTGCTGAACTGCTCCGGATGCGGCCGCTCCCGTGCACACTGTGGTGCAGAGCAGGGGGTTTCTCAAAGCAAGCTGGACCTCCCCGCTTGGAGAAATGCTCTTCTGCAGAGTTAAATCCCATTAGCATGCTCTGAATGATGCTGCCTGCACCGTTAAAGACGTGATTTGAGGTGCCGTCCTCGCAGCAGAGCCGAGGGGAAGGCACGGTGCTGTCACCGCTTCTCCAGCGCAAAGCTCAGTACCTCCCTGTCAACTGCTGCTGGGAGAGGGTTTAAAAGTGTGGGCACGTGTTCCCTTCTCCTGGCTCTGCTGAGGAGGAGGGAGCAGATAAATGCAACCGCTTACACCGCCACAGCGCGAGCCGCTGTAGTTTAGTTCAGTGCTGCAGCGTTGCTGGGAACGCTCTGGGAAAGATGAACAGTCCTTGAAACAGCTGAAAAGAAACAGGCTTCCTCCTGTAGGCAAATCCTGACGGTGAAAAACGTACTTCAGAAGTTACTATTATTCTAAAATTAGACCCAAAGCCGAGTAATAGTTTAGAGTGGAGAAAAGTGAAAACAATCCTCAATATTGAGCAGAGCAGCAGCCAAGGAACAGCAGGAATGAGAAGAAATGGCTGCATTCACAAAGGAACCTACTTGGCTGGTGTGCAGTGATACGGACTGCGCTCAATACGATGTGGGGCCAAGCAGCTGCAGGATTTGGCAATGGGGAGAGGTGCTGTGCAGGTGCCCAGGGCACCTCCTGCTCTCTGTCGTGCTGAGATGCCCGGAGCTGAGCTGCAGGCTGCCTGCTGCTTGTGCCATGCTGCACGGTACATGCACAGCCACGTGATTAACAACCTGCACCACTCACCTGAATGTAGGCTATATTTTCCATTATACATTCCGTTTTAGTGCTGAAATTCCTAAGTTATGCTCTGGTTTAGGCAGCTGCTGTGGCCGACATGGAGAAGCCCTGGATGAAATTCCAGTGTTTGTGATGTGTAAAGTTCTCTCCTTCTCAGTTTAAAGTCTGTTAGCCCAGTTGCTTTCAACCTCTTTTTTGTTGTCGTTTTGTTTCAGCAAACCAGCGGCATCTCTTTGAATTCAGTGAATAATGAATATCAATGTGTTTGTCTTCAGCTGAAACTCAGGTTGAAATGTTCTCTTGTGATGCTTTCCCCTAAACCTGAAGAACACCACCATGAGGTTCTGCCTATGGGCAGTGTTATCACGGGCAGATATTTCCTATTTGCACCCTCTGTCCCTACAGGGACATCATGAGATGCTGACCCTCCTGTGCCGTAGCCTGTGTACCGAGGCTTGCCACCATCTCAACTTGAACAGAGCTCTCCCTCTTTCCAGAATGCCAGCATCAAGTTCTGGAGGAACACTGACTTAAAAAAACCAACCACAAAATCTGGTCTCTGAATGAAGAGGGCTCCTGCTCATTTTGGAGCTGTCCCAGGGCCCCTCGCCACGTGAATCCCACACCTCATGGCCAACACCGACGGCTGCAGAGCAGCGTCCATCCCTGCTGCCTTCTGTGCCATCCCCTCTTTGTTGACGGCTTCTGGGGGTGTGTGGGGGGCACTGCCCTGGGGCTGGTGCTGATGGGAGCGCTCCTGGCGCTGGGGCTATGTGGGTTCAGGGTGCAGGAGCACAGATCTGTCGTTGTCCACAATGCAGCTGTGCTGGGATGCGCTGCTTGCACAGAAGTGAACACCTGAGGACTGCCAGAATGCCTCAGATGCAATTAACGCATGCTCTTCATCCTAAGCTTCTTCCAGCAAAACAAAGAGAAAACATAGCTACAAGGCAAAAATATAGAAAGAACTCTGCTTTAAGCACTGTAGAAAGGAACTTCTGTAGGCTCCTCTGGAGCTGCACCCATTCCTCCTTCTGGCCCCCCCAGCAAAGCCCTCTCTTGCCTGCATCTTGTCCCACATGGGTTTGGGTCTGGTCTGCTCCCCCAGTCAGGTTGTGGATGGCGTCTGCACCGCACAATCCTCACTGCAGCTGCACCCCCTCCTCTGCTTCCCACCACCCCCAGGTGAAAGGAGGCACCCCCTGGCAGTGGCTCAGCCCCACAGCACATTGCCCACCCCTTCCCTGCTGCCCTCTGGTTGCCAGTGGTGCTCCCAAGCAGAGCTCCCACCCACTGCTCACAGCGCACTGCTATGACATGGGGGCAGCTGGTTGGATCCCCCACCCCCCCATCCCCATGCCAGGATGGGTGCATGGGGAGTGCTGGTCCCACACTGTGAGCTGTGCTGCCCCATAGCCCAGGGCAGGAAGCCCAACCCTACAGCTCCTTCTGGTGTGTGCGCACTGTGCAATATGCAGTGCACCGTCTTGCTTCTTTCCCTTTTCTCTTTACAGACCTCGTGCACTTAATTGCTTTAAGCATATGTTTGGATATGCACAGTTCCAGAAATTAGCAGAGTGTAACCATTAAAATCCTGGATTAGATAGTGGCCAGATGAGGTATAGTGGACAAATTGCTGCGGTTCATCCCGTGCATCTCCAAGTGCCCAATTCGGACCTTTCTCAGTCTGGAGTTCAAGATAATTTGGTCATTTTTTTTTTCCCAGAGGAATATGGCATATTAACAATAGAAACCAAAGATATGAAGCCTCAAGTTCTGCCTTTTTAAAAACGTTGTCTCATTGAAGCTGATTTGGAAAACAGATTGCTGATGTAACCGCACCTGGGAGTGCAGGAGGTGCCGGGAGCGGAGCGTGGAAGGGCACCGCGGCTCCATTGCACGACGCTAAGTTTGTGGCAGTCTCTGGGTTCTTGTTACACTAACACGTGCCTTCAACTACTCGAAAATCATTGTGTTGATCCTATGGAGATATTCAAGACCCATCTGGATGCCCACTTGTGCGACCTGTTGTAGGGAACTGCTTCAGCAGAGGGTTGGACTCGGTCATCTCCCGAGGTCCCTTCCAACCCCTGTGGTTCTGCGACTCTGTGATTCTGTGCACCTTCCCAGGCCATACATGGCTGTATTCCTAGCTGATGATCTTATTTTTTGGTAGCATTGCATTCTGATGCGGGCCCATGTTTCCTTTCTCTAACAAAGTCGGGCTCATTTTATATCAAAGAAGATTTTTCTTCCTTCTGTGTGCGAAGAGGAGGATCTGGTGGAGGCCAGCCCTGCCCAGGAGGGTTGGAACTGGGTGATCCTTAAGGTCACTTCCAACCCAAACCATTCTGTGGTTCTCTGAGAATCAGATCAGCCCATGAATAGGTGAGCGTGGTCCTTTTGCAGCTCAGACCTCTCTAGCTCCATCAGGGCAGGACAGGAACCTGCATCCAGCTGTGTCAGCATCATGGCTTTGCCCCGGGGTCCGTGCTTGGGTGTCTGCAGGTGCACTCACAGGGGGAGGCGAGCTGTGCTTCTCACTTGCAAACCATCAAGGCAGCATTTGGCTGAAAGGTGGGCACTGCAGTCAGGTGCCTGATGGATGGATGTAGCAGCTGCTGATGGAAAGGCTGTGCCTGTCTGGCACAGAGAATTCTTTGTGCTTTTTGGAGCTGCTTGCACCAGCAGAGCAACAGATCTGCACCGGGGCTCTTGCTCCCACCTGCAAAGCAGATGCAGGAGGTGGATCACACCAACCCCATGCAGCGCTGCAGGCGTGGGGCAGTGGCTGAAAGCTGTGGGAGGAAAAGGACCTGGGGGTGTTGGTCGGCAGCTGAACACGAGGCAGCAGCGTGCTCAGGTGGCCAAGAAGGCCAACGGCGTCCTGGCTTGGAGCAGCAGCAGTGCAGGCAGCAGGAGCAGGAGGTGCCCGTCCCTCTGCACGGCGCTGCTGGGGCTGCAGCTCAGACTGAGACAGAAGAGGGCTGTGGTGCAGCATCACTACAGGGGCTCATGGGAACCTCGTGGCTCCTACAGCTCCTAAAAGGAGGTTGTGGTGAAGGAGGGTTGGCCTCTGCTCCCAGGGAGCAGCGATAGGATGAGA
>NC_034409.1:224392-225643 GCF_002078875.1 Numida meleagris
GGGATGGGTTGGGGTTGGACTTGATGTTCTTAGAGGTCTTTTGCAACGTTAACAATTCTGTGATTCTCCTGAAGACGTTGCTGGACCTGGGGGCCTCCCCAGACTACAAGGACAGCCGGGGGCTGACACCGCTGTACCACAGTGCCATGGTGGGAGGGGATCCCTACTGCTGCGAGCTGCTGCTGCACGACTACGCTCGGCTGGGCTGTGTGGATGAGAACGGCTGGCAGGAGATCCACCAGGTGAGGAGGATGGGGGTGAGGCCCACAGGGCCTGGCCTGGCCTTCTGGTGCTGTGGGACACAGGGTGCTGGTGGGCAGTGGGGGCTGCCTGGCCAGCAGGAGCTGTGTTCCTGCTCAGGGGTTTGCACATGGAGTCCAGCTCTGCCCCACTGCAGGCCTCGTACTCGGGCTGCCTCGTGCTGACCTCAGCCCGTATCGTGTGGGATCCTCCCCAGACCACGGCTGTCACAGGGCAGCACTTTGGGATCTTGGGCCAACACCTGAGGCATTCTGGGTACAAAATCAAGTCCCACCTGCCCCTGCGTGGCACATTAATAAGTGGACGTGGCAAAAGAATCAGAACCATAGAATCCCCAAGGTTGGAAATGACCTCCAAGATCATCCAGTCCAACATCCATCTACCACCAATATTTCCCACTACGCCATATCCCTCAGTGCAACATCTAAACATCTCTTGAACACTTCCAGGGGCAGTGGCTCCACCACCTCCCTGGGCAGCCCATTCCAGCACCCAACCACTCTTTTGGAGAAGAAGCTCTCCTAAATTCTAACCTGAATCTGTCCTTTGTAGAGCACAAGCCCTCTTTTTCCATTCTAAAGCATATGAATGGGAGGCCCAAAGCTGCTTTGTTTTGTCACCAAAAGCCTCCTTCTTTCAGCCAGGTTGGGGATGGACTTCATGATCTTGAAGGTCTGTTCCAGCTGAAAGGATTCCACGTTCCTCAGGCGTGGTGATGAGCAAGGGATGTATTTCTCCAGTCAGATAGGGCTTGTAGCACTCTGATAAAGGGACACGATCCGATTTTTTAATCCAACGTCAGACTGCAACATTCCATTTGAAAACTGGGAGGGAATGCGTTTATGTTGACTGAAAATGGAAATGTACCAACAAATTCAAGAAACATTTAGATATAGCGTTGAGAGACATGGTTTAGTGGGGTTATTGGTGGTAGGTGGATGGTTGGACTGGATGATCTTGTAGGTCTTTTCCAACCTAGCTAATTCTATG
>NC_034409.1:226373-228186 GCF_002078875.1 Numida meleagris
TTCTTTACTATGGGAGTGGTGAGGTGCTGGCACAGGCTGCCCAGAGAGGCTGTGGATGCCCCATCCCTGGAGGTGTTCAATGCTGGGTTGGATGGGGCCCTGGGCAGCCTGGTCTGGTATTAGATGTGGAGGTTGGCAGCCCTGCCTGTGGCAGGGGGATTGGAACTTGATGATCCTAGAGGTCCCTTCCAACCCAGGCCATTCCGTGATTCTGTCATTCTATTCTATGGAGATCTGTGGTTGATTCCAGGATGTTGTTTGCTGATTTACCACCTGCCTTGTTCCATAGTTGTCCCCCTGGTTCCTATTCCTTCTTCACACCACGTGCAGCAAGCCCCCATCGCTGGTGGGGAGGGGGCATTTTGCCTGCCTGGAGAGCTCTCATTCGGCCCAGGTACCCTCATTTAACATTGATTAGAGCACCTGCCTCAGGTGGGGCTTTTTGGGCAGGGCCTGCAGCTTTCCTGCTCTTTGGGTGCCAGCCCTGGCACAAAAGCACATAACTTCTCATTACCAATCTCTGAATTTTGAAGAAGGTTGCTCCTGCCATTCAGGGCATCATTTCTGCTTTGTTTTCTGTGCGGCCACTGACCCCAGGTCAGGAGAAATCAGGGGTGGTGGTGGAGGCCTCTCTGGCCTTACACCCCCCAGTCTCTTTCCAAGACACAGAGGTCAGTATCCAAGCACTTCTCCTGTGGGCTCTGTTCCTTCCTAGAGGTTTTATACATTGTATGCACCGGTTTCACAGTTAAGGGATTTACGTTTCTGAGATGTCGGGTTTTAAGAACTGAATGCTGTTGTGGTCTGCAATGTGGGATGGTATATGGAACTTGATTTGTGGCTTTTTAGGTGATGGGTGAGCTCTGCTCACTTGGGACTCCCATATGTGGGTCCCTGTCCACTGGGGCGCTGAAGAGTAGAGGGGCCCATAAATGGGAATTAATAGTGTAGAAGCACAGAGCATTCAAAACAAAAGCAAGAAAAGGCTTCAGGAAATATCCATACCTGGGAACACGTGATGCTCTCTGTGCCTCACAGCTGTGTTCCTGGGCTGAATTCCAGGCATTACTGCGTTGGCAGAACGCTGTACCTGGCACACGGATGGGTGGCTTGGTCAGCTCGGTGCTAGAGGTGACCAGTTCATGAGGGCTCAGCGTCCTCATGCATCCCTTGCTCTCACCCAAGGAGGCTTTCCGAGCTCAGTGAAACAGGATGGCTTGCTTCTTTGTTGTCCCCTCTGTTGTCTGTAGTGCTGATCAGTCTCTCCTTCTTTTCTCCTTTCCAGGAGAGCTGCGCTCGGGTTCTCCTCTTCCGCGGTGCGAGCAAAGAGATTCGCAACTACAACAGCCAGACGGCGTTCCAGGTGAGGCAGTGAGCGTGGGTCTGTCCTGCAGAGCCCTGTGGGGCACCAGAAAGTGCTTGGGTGGCCTCTGGTACAACCCTGCACGTGGGCTGAAGCTTCTGGAACAAACCTGTGCGTTCAGGATGCCTGTTCTGGCGCTGGCCTGCTTGGTGGAGCAGGAGGGAGGGAAGTGTTGTTTGTGGGAAGGGCTGCAAGGCTGCTGTCCTGGTGGGAGACTGGAAGAGCTTTGCTTGTCGGCCCCATGTGTAGTGGAGGTGGGAAGGAGGAGTTACTGCCATCTATGGAAGCATTGGAGTAAGTGTTAGGGAGCAAAATCCTCAGGAATAAAGGAAAATTTTGTTGCGTGTAGACTTGCTGTTAATAAATTGAAAATGGAAGTTAGAAGGAAGGCCATGAAGATGAGCAGAGGGCTGGAGCACCTCTCCTGCAAAGACAGGCTGAGGGAGCTGG
>NC_034409.1:229123-229963 GCF_002078875.1 Numida meleagris
TTTAGTGGGGTTATTGGTGGTAGGTGGATGGTTGGACTGGATGATCTTGTAGGTCTTTTCCAACCTAGCTAATTCTATGATTCTATGATTCTATTAAATTGATGATTTTTCAGCAATCATGAAACCTGTTGTCAAATTCCTTCATCAAAATGGAAAACACAGCTGCGTATTCCGGTACCTGGAGGGGGCTGAGAGGAAAGGTGGGGAAGGACTGAAGGCATGTAGCCACAGGACGAGGAGAAATGGCTTTAAACTCAAACCAGCCCCTTCATTAGGGCTTCAGGATGGGACGCCTCAGGCTCCTGTTCCAGCCTGATACAACCTTTCTCCCGTGGATGAATCTCGAAGAGGCGGGGGGATTTTGTGAGGGTTATCATTTTCCTGCTGCCCCCTCGTTCAGTTTCTCTGTTTCTTTTCCCCTCCTTTTGCAGGCATGTCGCTACGGCCACGTTCAGCACCTGGAGCATCTTCTCTTCTACGGCGCTGACATGACCGCGCAGAACGCCTCAGGAAACACCGCTCTTCACATCTGTGCTCTCTATAACCAGGTACTTTGTGTGATTTGGGGCACAAGGAAAGCACAGACAAGAAACCTGCCTGAGGGCACGGCACTGGGCTGAGGAACCTTCTCAGGGCTGTTACTGCTCCAAGACCTAGCAAAGTCCTCCTGGATTCTCCCCACCTCCTTCCCAGGGCGAGGTGCTGCTGGCAGCACCAGTCTGACTTTACTTTTCTCGAGATCAGGCTGAGGGAGCTGGGCTTGTTCAGCCTGGAGAAGAGAAGGCTGTGGGGTGACCTCATTGCAGCCTGCCAGGACCTAAAGGGAGCCTACAAACAGGA
>NC_034409.1:232023-254504 GCF_002078875.1 Numida meleagris
GATATCAGGGGGAAGTTCTTTACTATGGGAGTGGTGAGGTGCTGGCACAGGCTGCCCAGAGAGGCTGTGGATGCCCCATCCCTGGAGGTGTTCAAGGCAGGGTTGGATGGGGCCCTGGGCAGCCTGGTCTGGTATTAGATGTGGAGGTTGGCAGCCCTGCCTACAGCAGGGGGGGTTGAAGCTTGATGATCCTTGAGGTCCCTTCCAACCCAAGCCATTCCATGATTCTAGAAGGCCACAGCTGGTGTGGAACTTTGGAACAGCCTTCCCAGATATCCACTGGCTCACACGGGTGGGAAAGGGGAGCGTGGTCGCTTGGCTGGGTGACTCCTTCTGCAGCTTGCAGGTCCAGAGCACCACTGCCTGCACGGACCTGCACACAGCACGGGAGACACTGTCTGCTTTGCCTTTCTGCTGGAAAGTTCTAGAGCTTAACATAGCCATTCTGTTTGCACTCTTACTGAAGCGCAGTCGCTGCCCCGAGGACCTTTCAGAACTGCTGGGACTCAGTGTCCAGCTGGCACTAATCTTCAGGTGCCCTTGAGAGCAGAGCCTGTCTCTCAGCATCTTCCTCACGTACCAGCTTGGGCAGCTGCAGGTGATCTCCGTGGACATTTTCCCCTTAGAAATGCTTTTTCTCCCTTTTTCAGTGTTGTTTATAGAGGCCCTAGGCCATCGAGTCTCGAGTGTGACCTTCACAATGGTGTCACGGGTCCCTGTGAGCAGCACTGGCTGTCTTGCTGATGCAGTTGCTCTTGTTACGCGTGTCCCACTGTTGCTGGAGGAGCAGCACATCCCAGAAGCAGAGGGGTAGCAGGCCAGGCAGGCTCTGCACGTACTGGAAATCTGATGTGGCTGTGGCAGGGCGCTGTACTCGGCTGTTAGAAGCACGAGTTATTAAGCTCTTGCGTGCGCAGGACTAAAAATGCATGCGTAGTTTCAGGAAGCTATTGCACAGCTGAAATTCGTAGGAGGAATTTCTGTATTAAGACGGAGGCCGCGTTGCTTACGTGCTGTTACGTGTTGGCTTGGATGCTAGGAGAGGAAAGGTCCTGGAAGGTCAAACAGGGCGCTCTGCTCAGACCGGGGCTGTGCAGGTGGAGGTTGTGGGGCTGCTGCTCCCCGAGGAGCTTTGCTTCTGGGAACTGATTGCTCATCCACTTCATGTGAAAATATTTATTTCCAGGGAAGGGCTTCTTCCAGGAAACCGTTGCCTCCTCGTTGAAGGAGCTGAACTTTTGCCCTTTCTCCACCTCTCGGTTCCAAGCTTTTTGCTTTGGGCATTTGCAAGAGATGGAGGTAGTGGGTGGAGAGAGCAAACGGCTGCAGCTCCGCTTTGCGCACGTCCCGCAGAGCCCTCGCGAGCCCTAATGAGGGAGAAGCAGTGTTTGCCTTTCTTTTTGAAGTTAGTGTGACTAATTGGAAGTTTCTGTTCCGGAGAATGAAAACTCTGCTCGGTAATCCGATCGGTTTGTTTACTGACAGGAGTATAAGCTGATCCAAACCTGAATTGGATCCCAGCGTTCCGTGCTCCCAGCAGCTCCCGGCTTTCAGGGAGAAGCTCTCTGCCTCTGCTTACGTGGCTTGCTCGAGATTGCAGCATCTTGTTAAGTCGCTGCCCGCTGCAAAGTCTGGCACTTTCTCATGCATCGCCTTCGTGTAGCCATGGTAATGGGGTGCTACCTCTCTCTGACTGCATTTCAGCACAGCAGAGGAAACCAAGCCTGAGTGAGGCAGAGTGTGCTGGCCAGAGGTGTGGGGCTGCTGGGAGCTCCCGTGAAGACCTCTGCTTCTGCAGAGCTGTTTAGTCAGTTTACTGCGCGTACCTCGTGTTAATTTCCTTGTTACCATTAATCAGATAGCTTGGTGTCAGTGGCCTGAGATGACTTGAGATAGCACCCGAGTAATTTAGAGGGTTTAGAAGTTGTAATCTCTCTGGTTATCTTCCATGAGGCCGACCAACGTGCTCCATGCTGGGGTGATGGGGCAGGAGTGCAGGGAGCACTGTCCCCTCTGTGTGACAGCTGTGGGCTTCAGAATGGGGTGCAGGGGCTGTGGGTGAGGGCTGAGCAGCACCTCCTGGCCCTCTGCAACTTGCTATTGTCCTGGGCTGGAGCTGATACCTCCACCCTTGGGAGCTGTGCTCTTCGACATCCTTATCAACGAGGCAGACAGTGGGATTGGATGTACCCTCAGCAAAGGGTTCCCAGCCGAGCGGTGCAGGTGATGCAGTAGAAGGAAGGGATCCATCCAGAGGGACCTGAACAGGCTCAAAAATTTGATTACACAGATAAAAGATGAGGCAGGAGGAGGCGTTGTCTGTCTGTCTCTCTGTCTGCTCCATGTCCTTTGAGCTACCTGCTGGTTTTGTGCCTCTGTATCAGAGCTTGGGCCTCCTGTGCCGCTTCTGTCTCCCAGCAGTCTGCTTTGTGGTGCAGGGATGGAGAGCTGCTGCCAGCACAGGCACTCTGCTCTCTACCGTGTAGTGATTTCCCTGTAAAAAGCAGGAGAATCCTAAACTGCTTCCTCTCAGTGGCCATGCAAAGCTTTTCATTTCTGCCACCTACGCCTGTGTGTCTGTTTCCCCGTGGGTTCATCAGTCCCAGCTGTTTGGAGTGATTGCTGTGAGCTGTGGGTAAGGCCCTGCCCAAGCTGTGTGAAGTCCTGGGGTTTCTTACCATCTGGATGGTCACTGCCCATGCCTCGGGTCTTGCTTTCCTTTTGCTCCCTGGTTTCCAGATGTCTCAAGGGCTCACTGAAGCATTTCCTTTCTCAGGAGCCCGGTGCTCGAA
The DNA here is from genome assembly GCF_002078875.1 of Numida meleagris. Classification (NCBI taxonomy): domain Eukaryota; kingdom Metazoa; phylum Chordata; class Aves; order Galliformes; family Numididae; genus Numida; species Numida meleagris. The sequence continues at coordinate 234,816 of NC_034409.1, forward strand.
TGGGATTAAGGTGTCACATACCGGCAAGTTTTGTGCTTTAACCTTCTGGGTTATTTTTTCAACTTTCGTTTTATAAAAAAAGTAGCTTTTCCCGTTGCTCTGACACCTGCTTAAAAAGCAGGAGAAGTCCATGTCCTTATGGAGAGCTTACCTTGTGCTGCATTTGCCAGGGACCCATTGGAGACGCCAGCAGGATGCTCCATCCAGGGAAATAATTTCTGTTTTGGTAACAGCACTGCCTTCCAGTTCTCTCAAACCTTACAACTCTAACATGGAGTCTGTGGTCTCAATGTCAGTGTGGGTTTTTCTTCCCTGGAGAGTTTTAGAGGTTGCTTCTGCTGCCCCTGTAATGTTTCTAGGTGATCTGCCGATCTACCCTTTCTCCATAGCAGCCATGACAAACCTAGCTGCAGGGAAGCATTGTCGGGTTCCGAGCGACTTCAGAATCACTTGTTGAGTATCCTCTCCTCTGATCTTTCTCATGTGGACACCTGGAACCTTGTGGCCCCTGCCTTTTCCAGGGGCTTCATGCATGCACCACCTCCGAGCTGAAGTGGTGTTGGCAGTGCAGCTTGCAGCTGGTGCATGCATGAAGCCCTCAGCAGCAGGGCTGCAGCTGCTTCAGTGCCACCCATGGCACAAGTGGGCACGTGAGCTGGGTGATTAGCTGCAGCTCCTTGAGCAACCCTGCCCTCACGCTGCTTACTGTGTACTGGCCTATTCTGGAGCTGTCTGGGGCACTGACCTCCTCCTCCTCTCAGGATCTGGAATGGCATCGGGCACACTGTGCCTTTGTGTCCCAGCTCAGAAGGAGAGGCACGGTGTGATGGAGATGAACTTGAGCTCCCATGGTAGACCAAAGGGAAATGAACCCAGCTGTCAGCATGAGGGTGTTTCTGGTTCACATCAGCGTTTATGTACGTGTGTTGTCAAGAATCAGTCATCATTCTGCACATGCTTTTCCAGTCCTCCATCCCCAGCAGTAACGGAAGATTCCTTGCTGCACCTGTGCCTTGCCCTTTGGTGGAGGCTCCTCGTCTCTCTGCCCCTGAGCTGCTTTGCTTGGCCGGGTGGTGGCCTTTCCCTCATCTCCTCCCACCATTCTGGTGCCCACACAGCAGGCTGACCCATCAAATGGTCCAGTGCTGTTGTGCCAAAGCGCTGCCTCTGATTCCAAGGGAGGAGAGGTTGCCTGGAGAACACTGCTTGGATCTATGGGGCGTCCAGTTGTCTTCATGTAACTTCCACTCTGAGCTGGACACTGGAAAACTACTGAAAACGTGTGAGCTTGCTGTACCAATGTAGCTTTTACAGCTCATGAAGGTGGTAATGAGAACCTACCCAGAAGTGAGCTCGGCACTAGAAGTCTTCGTTATCAAGGAATGCTAAGTTTCCTAACCAATCAGTAAGTGTCAATTTTTGCACAAATTTTTGTCCTCGTGCTACCACGGTCGGATTGCTTCGTGCGTGGGATTTGCATACACCGAGTTGAAAAACGGCGTGAGCAGTTGCTTCAAACTTCTCATTTCACTGAAATTTAACAATCAGGGCTGCTTCTTATCTGTCAGAAAGTTGTCTGTCCTTTTGATAGCTGCGTTTTGGTGTTTGTTATTTTCTTCTTCCCTCTCCCCAGGCTAAATTCTTCTAAGCGGGATTTTTTTTGGGGGGAGTAGGTAATTGCAACCCAGTTCCTTGTTACGAGCAGCATGGGCTATGTTGACGCAGAGCTTCTTTGGCTGTGGTGTGCTCAACCACTGTGCTAACACCAGAGCCTCTCAGCTGTCAGCGCTGACCTTGATCACGGAGCTGAAGCACAAGGCAAAGGTTTTAGCTCCACTGTCAGCATTTCGGGTAAATGTTTGGCTTGACATAAGGAAATCACTGCCCGAATCGAGGGTACGTGTGCGGAGATCGCATCCCTGCAGAGCGGAGGTGTGCTCAGCGTTGGCTGAGTTGTGATGTCCTGATGTTCCCGTGCAGGGGATGTGCTGGGCAGCACAGGGGGTTGGCAGCAGCTTCTCACGTGTCTCCTTTGGTGGGCAGCCATGCTCCCATCTGGCCATGGCGGTGTGGCACGTCGGGAGGTGAGCAGGCTCCTGGATGCGTCCAGCAAGGAGCAGGAGTGTGTCTCATCTCCTCCATCTGTCGTGGGGTGAGGTACCTCTGACCTGGCCCTTGTGGTTGGGCGAACACTGGTGGTGTCCTTCTCGTGATGCCAGCTGTTAACGAGGAGACCCCATGGTTTCAGCCACCGTGCCCATTCCTGAGCCTGGAGCCAGACACTGCGTGGGCTTTGTAGGGCTGGTCGTCCCTCTTGGAGCCTGGTGGTCCCGCTGTGTGTCAGTTTGCCTTGTCCCCCTGCTTCCCCAACCATCCCTGCCCTGTTCTTTGATGAAGATGCTATGGGACACCACACTGAAACCTCCCTGAGTTCAGATGAGATGTTTCCTGTGCTCCCTTCATGTGGCGTTGCCACCTACAGGAGGAGGCCATGGCCAGATAGGATGGAGAAGGAACATGGGAGGCCATTTGTGTGCTCCTCTGCCTCCCCCAGGACCAGCTCTGTCCGAGCCTTTTCTGACCAGTGCCCTCTGCTGAGACCCTCTGAAGCTGGACCTTCCCCGTGCAGTCTCTGTGCTTCCTTGTCCTCGCTGTCAGAAAGCTTTTTCTGACATCTAACCCCAATTTTTCCTATTGAATTTTATGCCCGTCGCTTTTCCGTGGTTGTTGAGGGCAGATTATTTTTGTCCCTGCCGCAGCTGCTTTCTTTCTGCCTTTACAGCCTCACCTCCCCTTTCCCACCCGATCTTCTGTTCTCTGGACTAAATATCCCAGCGCACGCAGGTTTTCCTGCAGAGCCCTTGAAAGCACAATCCGATCATTACTATTGATTTAGTGCGGGTTCTCCCCGTATCCTTTATTTAATTCAGATCCCTGGAGCAGCCCGTTCCAGCTGACACCCCCCCCCTGCCCTGCACAGAGCAGCGATCACATCGCACGTGCTGGAGATGAGGCCGCTGGCTGTAAGTCCCAGCAGCCTGTTCCTCTTCTGCCACAACGTGACTTTGTGGGCTCGTGTTCGGCGTGTGATCCTTGTGCTGCCCGGGTCTCTTCCATCTCTTCCAGCAGATCGGCTGCTGCTGTCTCATGCCATGTCCCAGCACCCAGCTGTTCTGGTGCTGAGGACTCTTTGCCTTCTGCCCAAAGTTCCCCCATTGCAACTTGTGCTCATTGCCTCTTCTTTCTCTGTGCCTCAGAAGACTCCGACTCCGTCTTCTGTAATCCTCATGTATAAGTAGCAGTTATGCTTCTCTCTACTGAACAAAATTATTTTTGTTTCCCTCTCCTCTGTGTATTTCTTGAGCTTCGAGCACTCATTTTGGTTCTGATCCTCTGACGAACTTGCGCATCATCCCAGGTTGCTCTCATCCGGGAATTCAACAAGAACGCTCTGCGCTCCTCCAGCCAATGAAAACCAGGAGTGGGGTCCGGTTACACCCATTTAGCGCGTGTTTGTGGTTTGATGGCGAGTCAGGAATTAGTTTTCTCATCAGTTCTGCAACTGGTTGGCAGGAGTCTCACCTCCTAGATTCAATTCCTGTAGTTTCTGAGAACGTCACGTCGGAGTGTCATAATTTTTGCAGAAGACAGTGATGTGATATCTTTCATTTCGCTGCTCTGAAGCTCAAGGAGGGAAGGTTTAGGTTGGATGTCAGGGGGAAGTTCTTTACAGAGAGTGGTGAGGTGCTGGCACAGGCTGCCCAGAGAGGCTGTGGATGCTCTGTGCCTGGAGGTCTTCAAGGTGGATAGGGCCCTGGGCAGCCTGGTCTAGTACCAGATGTGGAGGTTGGCAGCCCTGCTGGTGGCAGGGGGATTGGAACTCGAGGACTCTTGGGGTCCCTTCCAATCCAAGCCATTCCATGATTCTTTGCAAAGCCCAGGCTGCTCTTCTCTCATAAAGTAGCGTGGATCCCTTACACTGGGTTTGCTCTTTGTGGATTACCATGATTGGTCTTCTCTGTTTGCAGAGTTTTGCTTCACCCCATGTTGTTCAGGACAAGAAAACAAAGTTGCTTCATCTCTAGTGCCGTGTTCCTTGGTGAAGCCCGTGGTGACGTCGTTAATGTTCGGGCATTGAGGCCCCTTGGGGATTATGGGGTTAACTCCCAACGCCAGAGGTTTCTCCCGCAGGTGTTGGCAGCGTGACTCTTTGCTGCTCTGTAGATCTCGAAGGCGATTCATGGACAAATCTACAAACCAGGCACAAGGTCGCATCGTGCCTCGGGCGCTGTGTGGTGTATCCGGCCCAGCTGGTTCTGTTTCAGCTACAGCCAATTGTGGAGCAAAAATGGAAGCACAAAGGCAGCTCTCCCTTGCCCTGGCGATGCTGCAGCTTTCCCTTTGCCGTCATGCCGGGCACTCCATCCACCCCACGGCGCTTTCCTTCATCCCATCCCTTCTGTGCACACCTTGCTCGTTGCCTCTCACTTCATGACTCAACCTTTCTCCATCTCTTCTGCATCTGTCACGCTCATAATTGGGCATCAGAGCCTGGTAACGCTCGGAACGATCCGCCCAGAGTCCTTCAAGATTTGCACTTGGATGCAGACTTAACATATCATTTCCCTCGGCTTTCAGCGCAATGCAAACAGGTTGTTAGATGCGTTTTCTTCAAAGATTTGTATCTTGTTGCTTTAAAATAGGCATCACGGTCTGAACTCTGCAATTTGCAGTCACGTTGCCCAGGCAACAGAATTTTCTCAAACAGAGTGGTTTTGTTGAAAGAATGCCTTCGGTTAACTGTGATTTGTCTGAGTTAACTTCAGTTGTTGCCGACGGTGTTTGGATTTCTAACTAAGTGATGACATCATATCTTGGGATGCTATAGGAAGAAATGCGTCTCCTGCTGCTTATGGAGATGGTGAGCGCCGGTGCTGAGCGGACTCGGAAGGAAATTACAGAGCTGCTGATTTTTGCAGCGTAGCTGTGAACTCTTGCAAGCTCGCTGCTCCTCAACGTGTGTACAGCACAGGAACAGCAGCTGCTGTTGGACGCATTTTACAGAGTTGGTAGAAACGCCAAAAACTTCAGCTGTGGTGGGAATGTCAGTAACGTTTTGTTATTAATGAGCTCCCTATTTTCTTGTCGTCGCTACGATGGGAACCTTGTCTTCCTCCATCTGTTCTCCCCTGCCAAGCACTCAGGTTGCGGGGCTGTAGCGACGTGTGGAGCTGGCTGATCCCGCTCTCCTTTCTGCTGTAGTGGGAATGAAAACAATTTGTGGAGGTGTGGAATTCCAGTTGGCTCTTGGAAGGGTTATTCAGCCTGCCATGTGTTATGTCATGTCAAGCAACGCGTCTTCCTCACGCTTGCTGCCTTTGCTGTCCAAGTGGGGAAAGTGGCATTTGTTTGTGCATTCCAAAACACGATGGTTAAAAGTCAACTTAACTGATTTAAACGTGGAACCTTTGAGCCACTGATTATATCTGGTTGGGATCTTTGCCTTTCATGATAGCGCAGTAACCCGACTTCCAATCTCCTTCGTACTCACAATGAAAACTCCCTTGAAATCCAGAAGTTAGCAACGTGGCTTGCGAGGAAAATGAGCTATTGGTTCATCTTGATGAACCCACATATCTTGGGCTCAGTCTAAAGACAGCGCCACGGAGAAAGGTCAGTGTGCTGTGTCACACATCCTTGCACACGAGTGCCTTGGATGGAGGCCCAGGTACCATGCTGTCCATCCGCCCTGGGTCAGTGTTTGTCAGATCTGCTGCTCAGCACTCAGCTGAGGAATCTCCACGTGCAGCCGGAGCAGCTTTCTTCAATGCTCACCTGTGCTGAGAGAATCACACCTTTGTTCTTAGTTCTTCACCTTTTTGTTTTTAATTGGTGTACTGATGGAGTGTTGGCTGAATATGAGCCAGCAGTGTGCCCAGATGGCCGAGAAGGCCAATGGCATCCTGGCTTGGATCAGGAATGGGGTGGTGAGCAGGACTAGGGAAGTCATCCTGCCCCTGGACTCAGCATTGGTGAGGCCTCACCTCGAGTACTGGGTTCAGTTTTGGGCACCTCAATACAGAAAGGACATGGAGGTGCTGGAGCAGGTCCAAAGAAGGGCAACAAGGCTGGGGAAGGGCTTGGAGAATATGGCCTACGAGGAGAGACTGAAGGAACTGGGGCTGTTTGGTCTGGGGAAGAGGAAGCTGAGGGGAGACCTCATTGCTCTCCTCAAATACCTGAAAGGTGATGGCAGCGAGAGCGGGGCTGGTCTCTTCTCAGTGGTGACAGGTGACAGGACAAGGGGAAATGGCCTCAAGCTGCAACAGGGGAGGTTTAGGGTGGAGATCAGGAAAAACTTCTTTACTGTAAGAGTTGTGATGCACTGGAACAGGCTCCCCAGGGAGGTGGTGGAGTCACCATCCCTGAATGTGTTTAAAATCCGTTTGGATGTGGTGCTCGGGGACGTGATTTATGGTGGGTTGTTAGAGTTAGGGCAGGATGGTGAGGCTGCGGTTGGACTCGATGATCTTGAAGGTCTTTCCCAACCTGAACAGTTCTATGATTGATTCTGTGGTTCTGTGATTTTTTGGCAAAGTAAGTGCGTTGTTTTTTGTCCCTCCAGCAGTGCATGGGTGGGATAAGTGGTCGCCATCCTTTCCATAGCGCTATTTTAAGGCTTCAGGTGAACAGAATCTGTTCTTGCAGGATTTCCCCAGTCTTGGTGTTTTCCAGGTCTCTCTTCCAACTCACTGTTTCCAATCTGTGCTCCTCCTTAAAGACCCTTGTCCCAAAACCAAACCTGTCCATCCAGATGGGTCACTGCCGACTCCCAATTCCTCCTAGAATTCCATTTGTCGATGCAATATCCCCATTTTCTTGGGTGGTTTAAGTTGAGGTTGCTGATATCACCACACATTGTTTCCTGCTTTATGAAGCCGGTTCTTCTCTGCTTTGCATTTATGCAGTTGTTTTCTCCATGCCAAGCAAAACCATTTTCCTAGACCCGAATTTCACCTCTCTGCTTCCATCCGCCGCGCTCATAAACCTGTCAGTCAAACTCCACGTGTTGTGCCATTTCCCCTTAACAAGGTTTTCCTGAAACTGAGGAAATTATCATTAAAAGAGGAATAAAATCTAATTGGAGTCTGTGGTGTCAAATCTGGTGTGATGTATACAGGAGAAGATAATGTAGGAAAGCATTCTAAATGCTAAATATGCATTAGTGTTTGTAATGTACCGTACACAGCCGGTGTGAAGATCTCAGAAAACAATGGAGATATTGTGGAGATGTTAATATTTCTTACATTATATCCCTTTGGAAACACCAAGATATTTTCTGTAATGTTTTAAACATCCAGAAAGCCGCTCAGGTGAGAAGAGGGTGCAGCAATGAACGGCAGCAAGGGGAAGATAAACCCAAATAGGGGCAAAAAATGTGACTGCACAGCAAAGAGAAGGGAAAAGATGCCAAGTACCCTTAGTGCAGCTGTGAAGGTGAGTGCAGCTTAGAGGAAAGCAGATAAGGGAGGAAAAAGGGGGGTTTGCTCCCAACGAAGCTGAAACTGCTTTTCTTCCAAATGAAATGAGGGAGCCTGCTCTCTTTCTAGCAGCGTTTCCCCTCTGTAAGTGGGACTTCAGCCCTTGCTTGGATGGCATAAGCCTTGATCTCATTTCAGAACAGCTTGGTGTGTGCAGACAAAGCAGCCGGGCGGCTCCTGCTCTGGGTTCTGTGGCCAATGCTTTTGATCATTTCAATATTTAGAAGTGCTGCTGATCCTCCTCTTCCCTGGAATTTCTCCGGTTTTCCAAGACCGAGCGTCTTAACGGGCACGAAAACATCCTCTGCTGTTTTGTCCTGACTCTGTCACGTACCAGGAATCGTCTGTTTGAGCATTAGTTGTGGTTGGCAAATGCTGTCTGCCATCCTCCTTCGTCAGAAGTGGTGAATTCCTGCTCCATCCCTTGGGAAGAACACGTTTCCCATTCCTCCCAGTCCTGCCTTCTTCCCTTTTGGCCGCTGCTGCACCTGTGATGGACCAAGGGCTAACCCATAGTTTTTCTTCTTCGTGACAGATTGACGACGTTTTCTCCTGGCCGATCGCTTGGCCTGTTCAGCTTCCCTTATCAATCATGATACAGCTGAGCTCCGGGCTTCCCATGGCTGGTGTCAGCCCGCAGACCGTGAGAAGCCAATCTGGTGATGAATGATTTTCTGTCATCGTGTCGCAGGATGAAAGTTGCTTTTTCTGAGAGCCTGAGCGTGGGCACGCTCCAGGGATGCGCTCGTGCCAGACAGACGTGTAGCCCAGGCCTGCTGCCTGCATAGGGCATGGGTCCCCCAGCCCAAGTGCTGCCTCTCTGGGGCACCCCAAGGCACGTCCTGGGTGCAGCTCCATGCACAGCGTAGGCTGCTCACCCAGAAGCAGCTTTCATTTGCCTGATGAACTATTTTTTTTTTTTTTAATTTACCTTCTCTCTCAAAGCTTTCTCCTGATCCTCACTTTATTTATTTTCTCTCTCTTTTCATTTGAAGTTTGTCTTGCAGAAATTGATCAGGTTTCTGGCCTCCTGGCTTCCTCCCACTCCTCCTCCAGCCTTCAGTGTGAGACTGATCTAATTCTGAGTCAGATGCCATCTCGGTTTCCATTATCCCGATGATGCTGCTGACTTGAAATCTTTCCTGACCTGTGGCAGTCACGCTCCTATTTCAGATGCGACACAAAAGCCTCTGCTTTGCTGCAGGCCCTGTGGGTCCTCATTCTCCAGGATCAGGCCCACAGCGCTCGGGGGGTCTCTCATACCCACGCAGTTCTGATGGTAAGGGCCATCCTGGGCACAGATCTGTGCTGCTCAGGCCCACGAGAGCGTCCTTCAATGCGGGCCGGTGCAGAGCGCAGATGATGACTAACTCTGCCAGGAGGACTGGCCTTTCCTCTTCATCCTGTGCTCCCTGCACTAGATGGCACCGTCCATCATGACTCCATCAGAACAAGACAGCTGAGAAATACACTAATTGCTTGGTCTCTCCCCTCTGCTGTACCCAAGGCACTCTTTTTGCACAATGCTGAGTTGGAAGGAACCCCCGGGGCCACCTGGTCCAACCCCTGCACCAGCGGGGTCACACAGAGCTGCTTGCCCAGGACCACATCCCAGACTGCCGTGTTTCAGCTGGTGTCTGTTGCCTCTTGGCCTGTCACTGGGCACCACCGATGTGAGCCTGGCTTCTTTTCCCAGGTGCTGCCCATTTGTGGACCTTGCATTGCTCTCTGCAATTTGATGATCCCTTAATGCGTGCTTCATGGTGCTGGGAGGTGTCTGTGTGGGTGCCAGAGCAATTCTTCCCTTGCAGAATCTTGCTCCGAGCCTTCAGGAGATGCCACCCTTGGTCTATGCAGGAAGCAGAAACTCACTCCTTCCTGCAGCACAGCTGGTTTATGGAAGCAGTGACCTCCAGGACATCTCATCTGTGGGCTGCAGAGCTGCCCAGCACCCGTGGCTGGAGGCAGACTATGGGGGAGGTGACCCCCCCACACCAAGGCTGCTGGCAGTGCTCACACCGCGCTTCTTGGATGAGGCTCTGCTGTTTTCCCTGCTGCCTGTGTTGATGGCTGTCATCCCTACTGGAGATAGAGGCAAGATTTGTTCCTCTGAGTCTGCAGCTCGTATTTCTTCTCCAGCTCAAAGTCTTCCATGCTGCCACCTTAAGTTTTTCAGCCTCCTGGGAGAATTCAGAGTTCAGAACTCCCTGCTCCTCTTGATGGAAGAGATCACAGAATCATCTGTCTCTCTTTAGGGCAGTTTTGTGATGCATCTCATTAGGGGAATCATCGTGTTTTTTCCAGCGGCCCCATATGCCTCATCTGGAACAACCAAGATGTCTCTCTCTTCTCAGGCTGGAGCTGAATGGCTGCAGCTTTGGATTTCTTTTCTGTTTCTCAAATACGTTTGCCTGATGCAGATGATGGGCAGGCACTCCTTGTAGGCTGAGGTGCAGAACGTTGATCTCGCTGCCTGGCTGAAGTGCCTCTTCTAAATCAAGGCCTGTGTGTCTGGTCCATGGAGGGGGAAAAATATATATATACACTTGCTGTATTAGACCATGGGCAGTAAGCTGGGCGCATTGCACGGCTGGTATGCAGGGACAGAGGGCATCAGAGATGTGTTCATCTCAGATCAGCTGTGCAGCTCATGCACAGGAGGTCTGTCTATTGCTTGCAGGGAGTGTTTGGTCTGCAGTGTAGTCATACAGTGCCTGACCCCACCGGCACCTCCTGGAAGCAGCAGACTTGCTGCATCTGCGCCGTGTCACGGCAGCACACATGGCTGCGAGCGCATCGGGAGTTTCTGCTCGTATGGCAGCCCAGATGGAGCCACCGTATGCGAGCGCGAGGATCGACCCAGCAGGACTGCCAGACTTCTGGGAATCTAGAACAAATATAGAACGTGCTTGGAGGCTGCCTGGCCGAGGGAAGGTAGACGGCTCTGCAAGAAGTCCTGACACCCGTTCGCGTAGCGCTGCTGTGAATTGCGGCGATCAAAAAGAGGAGAAAGTCATTTGTTTCGCCTCATCTGAGAGAGACAGAAACGCTGGAAAGAGAAACATCAGCACTGGGAAGCCTCGCTCATTGGAGAAGTTCTGGAGGAAGTGGTGCAGAAATCATCCACGCCACAAAGTCGGGCAGGGGTACGGAGTGCTGCTCGGGGTCTGAGCAGAGCGAAGCTGCTTGGATGTGCTATGGTACCAAACTGCTGCCTGCAACCAACCAAACCAATGGGCTGCTTTCTGCAGAAGGTCTGTTCCCTTCCTGCCAAGCAGCATTGCTGATAATTGCTTCCTCCTCACCCCATGGTATCCTATAGCCGCCGCTGCTGCACCTCCACCTGCTCCCTCCTGGCTCTCCTCCTGCCTTCTCTTTGTGTTTGCACCCAGTAGCTGTCAGTACGTGTTTTGCACACCGAGGATGATAACAACAAAGTGCTGAACTTCTCCAACTGTTGCAGCTCGCAGCTGAGAAATACCTCTAAGAAGATGATGTGCTTTCATGCGGAGCATAAAATAGACGGAGATTTGTTTAATTCAGAAAGCGTTTTTTTTTGCTGTTTTTCCTCAAGTCAGAGGTTCCAGCAAGGGGAGTGTGTACTTTTTCAGGTACAAAAATGCACAAAAATATCAGCATTTCACAGCTGCACATTCTGTCCTCTGCTTAGTGTTACCATAAAACTAAACTCTTTCTACTCAAATTTGCTTTCCCCTCTTTTTCTTCCCACTTCATGGACTTCCCCATCAGTTTTTATGTCACAGAGGGGCTTCCCTCAAGCCCAAAGCATCTGGCTGGGACTGACTCATGGCCAGTTGGTTTTCTGCTGCTCCTCTGTCTCCCAGCCCACCCCTTCCCTTCTGTTTGAGAGCTTTGCAGTGTGATACCCCCGGCAATGACTGTGTCAGCTTTGAGTGCCATAGGACCCGTCCCTTCCTCAGCAGAGGAGAATACTGCTTTGCTGTGGATGTTTTCTGACTCTGAAGAGCAGATAAGGTTAACCCACCTTGGAACTCCCGGTGCTCACGCTTGTGAGCACAAGTCCAACGTGTGTATGCTCACTGTTGTATTGTCATCGCACGAGGATGACAATATTTTATTGGTTTTTTTTGAACTTCAGGATAGCTATTCTTTGCACTTCCCATGGAAAATACATGCTGCAGGTTGGAGCCCTCTCAGGTCCTGGCCGTGGGGGCAATCTGCTTCAGGTGGGAGCGGGTAACGTGGAGCCCTGGGCTGAGCCGGGGGCTGTAAGGGGCAGCCCAGTGAGTCCAGCGGGGAGCGGTCTCCCTGCAGTGCTGATGCGTGAACGGGTATTGGATTGAGAGAGGAAACTGCCCCAATCCTTAGGAAACACAACCAGATATCTTACACAGAGAGGTGGTGCTGCCCCATCCCTGCAGACACGCACGGTCAGGGCACGGGGCTCTGAGCACCCGATGGAGCCGTGGGGGTCCCTGCTCATCACAGGGAGTGGGAACAGACGGCCTTGAAGGGCCCTTCCAACCCAAACCATTCTGTGATTCTACAATAAACAGATTTCCCATCTCTGTACCCTGTGGCTCCTTGCTCACTAAAGCCACAGGACTCGGAGCTGGAGCTGTGTCCATTGGTGTCCCGCTGCCCGCGGCTCGCGCGTTGTCTGATGTACGCAATCATTTTAGCGCTGGGATGCAAAGCCCCAGCTGAGGTGACAGTGCAATAAGGGAAATCCTTTCATCTTCTTTGCATTTCCCGAGTTGGGATGCGACATGCCAACAGCAGGGCTCTTCTCCCTTCGCGGGGATTTACGTGAGGTGATATTCGTAGCAGACGTCTCCTTCATCGCGTTGCTTCTCGCCTTTCCTGGAAGCCGCGGTGTTTCCAAGGCTGTCACCTGCACACGGGGATGTGTTATTTGTCTGAACAACTTTGAAGCTGAAATGCTTTTTCCGAATTCTCCTTTCCGGCCTTTTGCCTGTCTGAGTATTCAGCTGTCAGATCTCCCCACGTTCAGGCAATCTGTCCTTCTGTACAAAAGCTTTCGTTGCCTGTTTAGAGAGTGTGACCTTTGGGACAGCAGACCTTGTGTGCGTATGTAAAGAGAGAGGGGGATTGCAGTTGGAAGCAGGCAGGGGGGAAAACGGGTTGGGGCTCATTTCTCTGTCACCACGGGCTCATTCTGAGGTTGCAGATGGAAGGTCTCCTTCCTTACGGCCATCGCTGATCCTGTACGGTTCTGGCTGGGGAGCTGGAGCGTGAATTCCAGACCTCGGGAATAGAAATTAAATCACGTAAACATTGTTGAGCTGAGGATAGTAAGACTATTTCTGCTGATAAAGGATCATAGTAGAGAGGTGTACGTGCTGTACTGAGTCACCGAGTTAAAAATATCCCTTCGTCACAAGTTGGTGGTAAAATGCAAACGAACCTCGTGTTTCCAAAAGCTGTTCCTGTAGGAGGGCAGAGCGCTGAGCAGCTGGAGCTGCGCCCGGCTCCGTCGGTGTCTGGGGGGTTCGGCGTCCCCTGATGGGGTGGTTGGTCTCAAACATCTGCCCGAAGCTCAAACTGGGGGTGTGGGGATGGTCCTGGCAGGGGCACAGTCCCATCCGATGCAGGACCTGAGCAGTCCAGAGCGGTTCTTCTGGCTTAATTATCTGAGGAGCAGCAATGGATTTTCGTGCTCTCCTGCCCATTGCGCTTTTGGTTCTTCCATGTTTTCAGAACCGGGTCCGAAAACATTCTTTTGACGAATCGGATTGTTCTGATTTCTGTGGTTTCAGGTTGGGAATTAGGAACAACCTCTGCTCCAAAGAGGGGTCAGCACTGGCACAGGCTGCCCAGGGCAGTGCGGGAGCGCCCATCCCTGGGGGTGCTCAATGATCGTGGCACTTGGGGACGTGGTCATTGGGCACGGTGGGATGGGTTGGGTTGGGTTGGCGATCTCTTTTCTGCCTGAATGATGCTGTGATCTTGTCAGTGCCTACAAGTCATTCCTAGCTGGCGTCGGGCATACCACCGCCAAGCCGCGAGGGGATGGGAACGGTGATCCGCGAGCTGCTTGCCACCCTTTTGGTGCACAACCATCGACAGACGCTCTCCCTGCAGTGCTGGGAGCGTGTTTTCACCTTGGGGTTACTGACTGGGCGAGCTGAGGCAGAACAATTGTTGGCTCCACGTCCCCCACGGAAAGCAGCTGTTGTCAGTCCATATGGCGTGGTCTGTGCAAGCGAGCACGGGATCAGTGCTGCTCAGAGCTGCTCAACTCTCTTCCCTCCCTCTCTTTTCAGGTGGCCATAATTGCAGGAAATTTTGAGTTGGCCGAAATCATCAAAACCCACAAAGAGTCCGATGTTGGTGAGTTGGATCTTTTTTTCTTATCCTCTTTTCTCCCTTTTTTTAATCTTCCTGTAGAGTTCAGGGCTGTTGTCAGGCGGGTGCGTGACCTGGTGGTTTCGTGGTGCTGCCCGTAGTGACTGGCAGAGCCTGCAGCCGCTTCGGGTCTCTTTTATGGCAGGACGGACCCTCTTTCCTTCTGGGACCATCAGCATTCAGCTCATTTGTCCAACGTAGTGTTTGCTTATGACTGCTGAGATTGCCAAGTTAAAGAGTGAGCCGAACCATTAATCTGGAGTGGGTCTGAAAAGTGCATTGTAAAACCCCTTGACTCATCTCTCTGTGCATTTCTGGGGCCATTTTATACTGGAGATCCTCCCCTGCAAAAGCTTTTAGCCAGACCTGGGGCTGGGAGATGCGTTCTCTCATAGCAGGGCTAACAGTTATGGGGCTGCCCCACAGTGGAGCTCCTATAAGCGAAGGAGCACCCACTGCTTCTTTCAGTTTGGGATTTCCTGCCACCACCTTCCCCCCTTGCAGCATCTCTTTGCTCCTTCGTTGTGTAGACATTATCATGCAATGTTACGCATCGTGCGATACCGGGCTTTAGGTCAGGTGTCCAATCCTGTTGATTTTTTTGATCCTGCCACCTGTTGAGTTTTCCCGGATCGTTCTGGGAAGTGGATTGCTGCAGAGCTCTCAGAGCAACGCGGGAACCAAGGCAAAGCATCAGTTCTCAGTGTGCGTGTGCCTCCCCAGGAGGTACAGAATCATCGGGTTGTGCCTGATTTTGGCTGAGATAGGATGGATTTTCTTCCCTGTAGCTTGTATGGCGCTGAGGTTTGGATTTACGATGAAAGCTCTGTTGATAAGACACTCTTAGATGCTCTGCTGTTGCTGAGCAGAGCTCACGCAGAGCCAGGTGCTTCTCAGCATCTCACACTGCAGCGAGGGGCTGGGGGGCACCGGGAGCTGGGAGGGGCTGCAGCCGGGGACCAGGCTGCACATAGGGTGTTGCATACCCCACGCTCAGTAACAGCAGCTGGGAGCAAAGAAGGAAAGATGTTTGAAGGGATGTCTTTTGTCTGCCCAAACAGCCGCCGTGCGCGGAGAGCCCTGCTCTCTGGCAATGTCTGGGCATGTGCTGCCGATGCACAGTAGTGAGTGAATTCCCTATTGTGCTTTGCTTGAACACGCAGCTTTTGCTTTGCCAGTTGAACCGTCTCTGTATCAATCCATGAGTTTTCTCACTTCTCACCTTTCTGATTCTCTCCCCAATCCTGCCTGGGGAGAGCGAGTGAGCGGCTGCGTGGTGCTGAGCTGCCTACCCGGGTTAACCCACAGCAGGTCACATAGATGGAATACGACTTGTGGAGCCTGGAGCAGCCTCCAGGTGTTGGGCTTGGCTCTTGGAAGGTCCCTGAGTCTGAGAACCTGCACCCCTGCTTGTCCTTTTACCGCTTCTTCTCTCAGGCAGCTCTCGCTAATGGCTGCTTAGGACCCTGTGAGAAGAGTCAGGAAGGACTTGGGGAAAAGCCTGAGACTTCCTGATAAGTGTTAGCAAACAAGAAAGCTGTCCTATGAATCCAAGGGGAGACAGGCTGCAGTGGGAGGGCTATGGGAGCAGATGACCTCCAAAGGTCTCTCCCAACCTCAATCGATTGGGTCGATATCTAATGGAATGACACAGTTTTTTTTTTTTTTATTGAAAAAGTTTATGGAAAATGGCACAAAACCATGTCAAGAAGGAATGAATTGTTCACGCTTTAGATACGCCTGTTTGTACGAAATAGGTCAGATAACAGTTGCGAGCTAATCGCGCACAAACCAGCAGGTCCAGATGGCATCCACCTGGGGTCAATGGAACTGGCAGATGAACATCCAAGCAAGGAGAAATTGCTTTCTGAAGTTCATTAAGAACTGAGAAGTGCAAGTGTCTGGCTGGAGGGAGAGCAGGTTATTTGGGAGCAGTGTTTGGGATGGGAAAGGGGCAGCGTTGGGCATCGGGGGGGCTCTGGAGCACCGCCGTCAGCCTGCTGGCAGGGCTGTCTGCTTGCCCCATTGGCATTCAAGTCTTAAATCTGCTTAAATCAACGCCTGCCAGCCACGTGTGTAGCTCGGTATAATCAGACGTGCACCTCATTACCTGCTCCTCACAAAAACATTTGCTGCGGTATTAATTGCGCATCGCTTTGTGTCGGTTGGATCTCTTGTCAGCTGCTCAGTAATTTTCACGATCCTTCTTTCTGGGAAGTTTTCTTAGTCTGCAGGTTTTAGGGTGTTTGTTTCAGCTAATGAGGAGCTGTCTGCGCTTTGTCCTCGTGATGTGGTACAAGTGCCTCTCCCTGCTCCTTTCAGAGCGTACTTCTGCATCAACAAAACAACCCAGAGGCTTTTAAAACTTTCCTCCCTCCCATCAGCCACTTGGTTCTCATTAATGTTTTGGTTCCCCGCATCCATTTTGAATGCATCGTAACTCCGTATTGATTTCAATTATTTTCCATAATTACGGGGTAAACATATTCTACAAAACCAATTTATGTCTTCAGCTTGCAGCTTTTGTCCCACTAAGTATTTAACCATAGCTGCTTTATTTCACAATTGTGGTCCTATGACTGCTATTTCTTTTTTTAACTCGTGATTTTATTCGTATTTACTCTTCCTACATGGAAGTAGATTTTGGGGAAACAATACAACATGAGTTCAATACTGAGAAATTAGTCTTAAGCATTACGTGTACGTAAGACTGGTTGGGACTGTCTTCCCTCTTTTAATGCCAGTGTAATCTGGTCGTGATTCACGGTCACTAAGCAACCACCAACTTCAAGTCAGAGGAATTAGTTCATCATCAGTCATAATGAGACCCAACGCAGTTGCCCTGTGTTACATAAAATACCTTTTTGTTGGGGAATTCCGATCTGTATGAGATCACCAGCATTTGTTTGCGAAACTGAAGTGCACCGTAACAGCAATGGTTTTCCTTACGTGTACGGGTAGGGATGGGGGGAGTGCCTCATCCCCCCTGGTCCTGTGATCTGCAGTGACCTGTTTTTTTGGGATGCGTCCATCTCTTGGCTCGTGTCTGCTGGAGATCCTACAGCCCTGGCTCCCTGTTGGCTCTGTATGGGAGCACTGGTAGCACAGAGCCTTCCTCTCTCCTGTTAGCTTGCAATGGATTTTTTTCAAGCTGTTTAGGAATGTGAAGACGTAGATTGGGCCTAGCAAGGGTCAGAAAGTGACACGGACACCTAACTCCTCATTAAGTGTCCTTCCCACGTGGAGAGATGATGAGCAGTGCATATCCTGATGCATGCATGTGTAAGCAGACAGCAGGGCATAAATTCAGACTGTGACACTTTTGGAAGATTCCATGAATCTTCGAGCACTGAACTGTCCATTGTTGTGAAAAAAAATTCCCAGCTTTGTGACATTGTATAACGCAAACCAAATCATAGAATCACAACATGGTTGGGTTGGAAGGGACCCCCCAGCCCCACCCCTGCCGTGGGGTGGGTGCCCCCCCAGCTCAGGCTGCCCAGGACCCATCCCTGCCCTGGGGAACCTCCAGGGATGGGGCACCCACAGCTCTGGGCATAACTACCACCAGGCTCTGAGAACATGTGGAATGTTGATGATCTCGAAGGTCTTTTCCAACCTGAGCAATTCCATGATTCTGTGATTCTATGGCATACAGCAACTCAGATAAACACGTGAGATGAGCAGAAGTAGAGGTTATGACATACATTTCTACCTTTCCAACTTCTTCCCTTGATCCCTTCTCACAGAAATCTTTGCAAGGTCTAAATGAGGTAGATGTTGAAAAACTTTGCATTGAAGCCATAAATAAGTACTCGTACAATCAAAAGCTTCGTTTCTTTTTGCCTAATTGTGTCAAATTTCCCAGAACGTGTAACAAATGCGGAAGTTTTTGCTGGGCTTAATCTATCACCTGTGTTTTTTGTTTTTTTTTTTTTGCCAATGATGTCTGTGTGTGTATGCGTGTTGGTCATTGGTAAAGGTAACAACATTTATATGACTGTACCGAGAACCAGCCTGCTGAATAACGTTGGAAATATTTCCCATTGTTTTTCTCCATTGATATTTTTATTTGGTCACTCTGGAACGGGCTGCCCAGGGAGATGGGGGAGTCACCATCTCTGGAGGTGTTCCAGAAACATTTAGGTGTTGAGCTGAGAGACATGGTTTAGTGGGAAATGTTGGTGGTAGGTGGATGGCTGGACTGGATGATCTTGGAAGTCTTTTCCAACCTTGGTGGTTCTATGGTTCAATCCATAGGGGTAACTGGAAAACTGTAAGCCAGCAGTGATGAAGAGATAAGTTAGAGAATGATGACTTTCTGTGTGACTTTCTTTCTTGTGTCATCTACAAAGACTTTTCCTCACTGCTGTCAATCAGAATATTGAGCTAGATGAAGCCTTGGCCTGACCAGCCCCCTGGTTCCTAAGGAAAGATAGAGTTCTCTGTTAAAATAAATGAAATGTGGTAGACCATGGTGGGGCAGCTCCTGGGTCCTGCTGCAAGGTGGTCATCTTCAGAGGAGCTAGGTGATGCTCGACGGTCCCTTCCACCCCAACCCGAAAGGTTCTGTGGATTGCAGTAAAGTAGAGGTGGGGTCTGTGCTCTTCTTGGCACATCACATTCAGTGCTCTCAACTAGAGGTGTCACACAGCAGAAGTCGTGGTGCAGCCCTGGGAGCGCAGACACGCTGCGGAAAGTCACTCCTAGCCGGGAAAATGGAGCTGAGTGGCGGTGGCTGTCAGGGCTTGCTTGGAAATGGCATTAAAACACAGACTCGGTGAGCTCAGATCTTAGTGTGCATTCGCCTGTTAGGTGTGGAGGCATTTTGGGAGGAGTATCAGGCACGGAGACCAACAATTCAGTGAGCACTATTGCAGTTCCTTTGAACTTAGCTGCAGCTTTTGGCCTGATAACTGGGACGTACAGAGCCGAATTAGCATCCTTTAACGACGCCCTTGGAATTGCGGGAGGAAGTTTGAAATTCTGTTTCTGGTGCATTTTCTGGTGGCATAGGGGTGTGCATAGGTGTGCATTAGGTTCACGTATAGATCCGAAATACTCGTTTGATGTTTCTGATTTTCTGCCGTCGTCGCTGTTCATTTCACCGCGTCGGGATTTCTTTTGGGGGGCTGGGCGGTGGCGGATGGTTCAGGCAGGACTCAGCGTGCTGAATGCGACGTGGGGACGCAGAGGAATGAAGAACGCCCGTTCTGCACGGAGAAATTTCCAGGATAGAGATGCAGGGGGTGAAGAGCGGCTGGGAGCCTCATCTCCTGCCCTGCTCGCAGGTGAATTGGCTGCACCTTTGGGGGGCAGCTTGGAGGGAAAGCTATAGCAACTTTAATTAACGTGTATTTTTAGCAGCTTCAATTTCAGTTGGACAAATAGTGAGTGAAGTCTGCTCCCACTGCGCAGAGCCGCGCTGTGAGCGGAGGAGGGGGAGCGAGCAGGGGCAGCGTCCGGCGCTGGAGCAGCAAATGTGAGTGCGAGTAATTGAGAGCCACACGGAGACGGCGGGAGGTGTGGATGGAGGATGCTTTCATTTTTGTTAATTTAAAAAGCAGACCACCACGGGGCTCTAATCTCTGTCCGAGGAGCGCTTCTCGGTGCCAAGGAAAATGAGCACAACTCCTGTGGAGCGGGCAGCTCTGCTCGGCCCTGGCGTCGTGAGCCTTTCCTTCAGCTTTCCTTCCTGGAAGCGATACCTGGAAGTCTCTTGGAAGTTTCTTTCCTTCCTGGAAGTGATACCTGGAAGTCCTTCCTGGAAGCGATACACCTGGAAGTCTCCTGGAAG
>NC_034409.1:254775-291600 GCF_002078875.1 Numida meleagris
AGCTGTGGGAAGGTGCTCGGTGCCTCCTTCCTTCAGCTTGGTAATTTTCCACTATTAAAATGTAAATGTGGCCTCGCAGCCTGGAACTGCAGAGACATTTGCACTTGGTGCGCTTTTGCTCTTTTGCATGAATATTTAACACCGAGCCAGTAAATCTCTAAATAACCTCGCAGTGTTGATTACCTCTTGGCTCATTAGCCCGCAGCTCGGGGCTGCCTGGAGCACGGTGCAGGTGCTGCTCAGGTGCTGGCACAGCATCACGGGTCTCGGAGCTCCTCGGGGAGCTCTGCTGCACCCCACGGCACTGGAGCAGCGAGAGGCATCTCCAACCCCGAGCTTTGCATTCCTCCTCCTGCAGGACAAAAGCAAACACGGAAGTGTCAGATTAAGCGGGCTGGCTGGAGCACGGCTGTACTTCTTGGAGCAGCGCTGTCATGGTAACTGGAGTGATTCATTTTGCTGCAAGATCCCCAGTAAACACACTTTGATTAAACTCTTGAGAAGGTATAGAAAAGAATCTTCAAAGCTGATTGTATGAACTGCACCAAGTTGTTTGTTTTTTTTTTTTTTTCCTTATTGCTCTTGCTTCTCTCCCTCCCCCCCTGGGGGCCGTGGGGAGGAAGCCCTCCTTGGAGCAGGATGCCTGCACCTGCTGGCTGCAGATCGGGCTCAGCCCTTGTTGCTGTTACCAGTTTCAGGTAGTTTGGGTGCAGTGAGAAGCTGCTTTGGGCTCTCTGTATTACGCTTTGCTTTGGGGCATCGTGGCGTGGCAAGGCCTCCTGGTGAGGGCAAACCAAAGCAAAGCAGTTTCATAGACTCACTGAGATTGGAAAAGACCTGTTCCAGTCAATTCACCATTTTCAGCTCCGTTGAGAAGTTCTGTTCACTCCCACAGAACAGTGCAGGGTTTCCCCGATATTTTGCTTCTGAACACACACAGTTCCAGTGGGGAAGCGTTGATTTGTGAGCACTGTCATTCCCTGGCTCTCTGCTCCTGGGGCAGGCGGCAGCAACGGCGAAGGAACCCACAGAGCTTCCACTCCAGACTGCCTCCACCATTTGCTGTTTCATTTTGGAGTCCATTTCACAGATTTTCCCCCACGCAATATGGGTATCTCTTCTGTCCTTTCTGCCATCTGGCCGAAGCACAACGTCCTCTTCTGCAGTTCTGCCACGTGCAACATTTTCTGTCTCCATCTTGTTGCGTGGCACAGTTGAGTGTGTTTCTGTACCTCTGAACGTATCTAATTTCTGCTGAGAGCAGACCTGGGCTTGCGCTGTACCTGCATGGCACAGCGTGCAGCCTGGCTGGATGGAAGCACACATCTATTTGAGGGCTTTGAAGAATCTCTGGAGAGAAGCCCTGTGTTGCTCGCACAAGCGATAGCTGTGTTCCTCTGATTGCCCTCCTCCTGCTGAAGCTGCCTGGATGCTGCTCCTCTGCGTTCTCACTTAAAACCAGGCTTGCTAGGCAGGTGTCATCATCCCTGAATCACTGACTTCTCTGCAGAAACATCTGCTCTTGGTCCAGCTGCGCAGTGATGCCCAAATGAGCCCCGAAGCGGTTTGGGCTGCAGAGCAAAGCACTGAATCTGGGGTAGACGAGGTATCCTCCAGCAGTGCCTGAGCAGTGGGACTCCCCAGGGCTTTGCAGGGCCCTGAGCTCTGCTCTGTGCCAGGGCAGGTGCCTGAGTCCCAGCCTGCGGCTGCCTTGCCCAATTGGCACCCAAGAGCTGAAGAGGCTTCACAGCCCCCATGTACACCATTGGAGAGCCTCTGCTCTCATGGTAGTAGTAGAAAATAGGTTTTTCCTCTCTGTTTCTGGGCTCGTGACTCCCTTGCCCCTAAATCACAACTTGGCAATGGAGGAAGCTGTCTCAGTCTCGCCTTGCATGCGCTTACTGTGCACTAGGGCCAAACTGAAATCCTTCAGATACTGCAGGTGCCCTCC
Organism: Numida meleagris; assembly: GCF_002078875.1. Taxonomy (NCBI): domain Eukaryota; kingdom Metazoa; phylum Chordata; class Aves; order Galliformes; family Numididae; genus Numida; species Numida meleagris. Next base: position 256,727 of record NC_034409.1, read on the forward strand.
TGTCCTTCAGGAGGCTGAACTGCAGCTGTACTGCCATTCTCTGAGCATGCCACCGGAGTTCGATGCTCAGGAAGTTTTAGCTTTGCAGTCTGTGACGTGACCTGGAAGCCTCTCGTTTGCCGCCGTCAACGCTGTGCCACGTTGTGCTTTGGGGACACTTGTGCTCGGTGTTCCGTAGGTGGGTTCGTGAGCTCTGGTGTGAGCCTGCGACGTGGGTCGCGTTTCCCTTTGTTTTTAGAGTGGATGTGGTCATTTGGGCGCTGGGATCGAGCAATCTGGACGCGTACGGCGATGGCCGCTCTTGCGTGGAGCGTGGAGATGGGTGCCCAGGGGATTAACGCAGCACGTTGAAGCACTCACACTGCCCTGTGGTGGAAATCCAAGTGCTTTCCCTCGTGCCAGGGAGCCCTCGAGCACCCTGCCTGCATCCCAGTGCCTAACAACTGCTGCTTGCACTGATGGAGTCCGCTCCACATCACCCAGCACGCAGTCCGTGCTCGGTGCTCCTCGGTTCCACCGAGACCAACAGGAGCAGAGATCTCATGCAGCCGGGAGGGATTTCTTTCAGGTGTGCTGCTTTCTTCCCTTGCGAGATGAGTCACTGCTTTTTTTTTTTTTTTTTTTGCCTTTTTATTTTTTTTTTCTCCTCTTATTTTGAATGCTAACAGTGTTTTCCAGATTTTTTTTTCCAGATTATCCACCGATTTTATTTGTTTGCTTTTTTATGAGGGTCGTGTTCCTTATGAGTCCCTTCCAGCTGGGGATGTTCTGTGATCCTTCCTTCTCTCCGGCTTTGGTGCCAAGCCTGGCGATGCTGGGTGCTGAAGGGCACTGACGAGCTCCATGATGACCACCCTGATGCTGCAGTGGGGCTGTGGCTGCAGCTCCAGAGCTCCTGGTGGCTGTTTTAGCATCCCAGTAGGGGATGGGGCCGTGTATGCAGGGTGAGCACGGTGTGATGCAGAGCTCCAGCGGCCTTGTCCCTCTGCAATGGGTGACTGCTGCTCCTGGCTGCGTCCCGGACAGCCAAAGGACAGGCCAGGCAGGTTCTTCTGGATCTTGCCTTTTTCCATGGTGAATATTTGCAGTTTAGTAAGTGAAATTGCCTCCTGGCACACCGCGGGACTTGCTGCTCCCCAGTTGGACCAGCAGCCCGAAGCTGCTCCCAGTGGAGCTGCCCTGAGCTCGTGCTTGGCTCACAGCCCCTATGGGCTCGCTGCCTTTCACAGGTTACGGTCCCATGGCCCCTGGGTTCCACCTGAGCTCTGGGTCCCTGGAAGCATCCCCTGGCTGTGTTCCCTGCTATTTGCTTTGGGTTCTGGTTTGGAAAGATATTCAGGCCACTGGCTTTCATCACCAGTCGGCGATCAACACTTCTAGTAACTGTAGTTCTGTGCCCTTACTTCAAGAGCCGTGCTTGAAGGACAGTGGATTGCTTTGGTTTGACAATCTTGGAGACTAGCGAGGAACTTCCTTGTGTTTCCTGTGCCTATCTCCAATTTCTGACGATTTTTAAACCTGTCAGTTACTGTGACACGCACCCGTTTAATATTTGCTTCTTTGATTTCGTTAAAGTGTTTTCCTGCGAGAGGTAATGTCGTACAGAATTAAATGTCTCCCGGAGATCTGTCACGTCGGGATGACACACGCATCCAGGGCACAGCCCAGCATGTTGCGCGTTGCCACCGGGAGCGCGGCGGTTCGCCCTGACTTCAGCTTAACTCACTGCGTTGTGTTGACGGGAGTGACCGTAGGTTGGAGTCCTGCAGACTCCCACACCTGAATCAGCAACACGTTTTATGTGCCCTGGACCATGCTTGTTTCCATCAGCCATCTCTTGTTGCTTCAGGGTTCCCATTGGATCCCGTTTGCCCTGCGGGTGCCCTGGGTGCGGGGCACGGCACTGCTGGGAGAAATCCCCCAGCCACGTGGCTGGAACGTCAGGGAACAAACACATCGAGTTGCTATGGCAGCAGGAAGGTTTACAGGAGCCTGAAATTGTTGTACTTTGAACCTAAAATGCTCCTCAGGAAAGTATTCCGCGTGTGGCTGTGCTGGGAGTGCTCTCAGGCGCTCAGCGATGGAGCAGAGTGTGAGACCTTCCTGGATGCGGCCATGTCCTGCTTGGGTGCTGGGGGTCAGCACCTTCCTGCACATTGGGCATTGTGGAAGCTGCATCCTTGGAAAGCGAAGTCAGGAGCACCCTGCTAGCAGCTGGCCCTGCTCCTTTGGGCAGGAGTGCAGAGACCTTTGCGGTGCATCAGGTGGCATGTTGTGTCCCCTTGCTCTTGCCACTGGGTCTGCACCAGGCTTGGTGGTCTCAGCCCTGAGCTGCTGTGGCTCAAGAGCGTTTGGACATCGCTCTCAGACATAGGGCCTGGACTTTGGGTGCTCCTCTGTGGAATCATGAGGTCACTAAGGTTGGAAGAGACCTCTGAGATCCCCGAGTCCAACCCCAACCCATCCCCACCGTGCCCACTGACCATGTCCCCAGGTGCCACGTCCACAAGGTTCTTGAGCACCTCCAGGGATGGGGACTCCCCCACTGCCCTGGGCAGAAGTTGGACTTGGTGATACTTGTGTGTATTCCAGTCTGGGATATTCTGTGATTCTATGAAGTGAGCTGGATGTTGTTGGCTACGTGCTCCCCGCTGAAGGTTGCCACAGATGCAAGACTCGCTTTAAGCGCGTTAAGCTTCAGAATGAGAACAGGTTCATTAAACAAAATTGGGGAAAATGTATCTTTTCTGACCTGAGATCTGCATCACTTGGGCTCTGCGGTGCACACGTGCCATGTGTTGCAGCACAGCACTTGTCTCTCTGCATCTACATGAAGTTCCCCGTCCACAGTCCTCCTCCCTCTGCATAGCTGCAGGCAGAGGCAGGATTTGGCATCTGCAGGTGGCTTTGTGTGGTCTGCTTCTTCCAGACACTGCTAAGGGTTAGGAAAAGGGGCAGGAAGGGCAGGCATACCTCCAGAACTGAGGTGTAAGTGGTGGCCGGGATCACTGCCAGGGACCACGTGCATGTGCCCACCTCCGGACCAGGCTGTGGGCTGCAGGGGGTCCCACTGGTGGCCCTGACCCTCACTGTGGCTGTGGCCCCACTGAGGACTCCCCGGTGCCTCCCAAGATGCTGCCTCCAAACCCTCCTGATCCAGCTTTTCCACTCTGAGTGCTCCCAGCCTGTGGCCATTCCCTGGGGAGAGCTATGCTGGGATGGGAGCTGGAAGCAGATGGAGCCCATCCTCGTCTGCTCCGGCTCTTCCTGTGCTCCCATAAGGATGTGGCTCCTCTCCTGGGTGGTGAGGCCCTGGCACTGCTGCCCAGAGGGTGGGTGCCCCATCCCTGGAGGTGCTCAAGGCCATGGATGGGGCCTGGGCAGCCTGAGCTAGTGGGGCGCTTTGAGTTCCCTTCCAACCCCCAACCATTCTATGATTCTATGATGATTCCTGCCCCAGCTCCGTGCTCCTTCTCTGCCACCGTCCTCCAGCCCCAGCATGACCATGGAGTCACAGAATCAGTAAGGTTGGACAAGACCTCTGAGATCCCCAAGTCCAACCCAGTCCCACCGTGCCCACTGACCATATCCCCAGCAGCCAGATCTACTCCTTTTCTTGAGTAAAAGCCATCTCCAGGGACGGTGACTCCACCACTTCCCAGGGCTTCTCATTCCAGTGCCGGACCACTCTCACCACCCAGCTTCGCCCTGCACACCCGGTGCCTAACGCCACTTCCCTGCCTCTTTTTGCAGTGCCTTTCAGAGAAACTCCCAGCTACACGAAGCGGAGACGGATCCTCGGTGCCGGCGGCCTCTCCTCCCCGCGTATGCTGCAGCGCTCGGCCAGCGACAACAACCTGAAGGCGGAGACCCGGGCGTCCTACTCGCCGGTGCCCTCGCTGCGCAGCCTTCCCCCCCAGCTGCTGGCCCAGATGCAGGAGGCCGCGGTGGGGGTCGGCGGTGGGGACGGCAGCTTGGCCAGCTCCGGCAGCATCCGCAGCGCCCACAGCCGCTCCCCGTCCCTGCAACGCGTGCAGGAGGAGAAGGAGGTCGACCTGCCCACGCTCCGGAGGAGCAGCCGCGGCAAGGCCAGGTGAGGGCTGGGGTTGGCACCCATGGGAGCAGCTCTGGGACGCGGGGTGGGATGCAGGGAGCTCAGTGCTGTGCGGTTCTGCACCATCCCGTCCCGGCAGCGTGGGGAGCGGGGCTGCCCAGGGCTTGGCACGAGCACAGTGGGGGCTGCTTCGATCTTCTCCCCATCCCTCGGTCTAATTTTGCGTCTCGGAAGAGTGGTGAGTACATCAATTCCATGTTGTGCTTGTTGTTGCCATGACAATGAATGCATCTTGAAAACTAATATTTGGAGGTGGCGTACTGCAGAAATGCCAGCCCCTTGTGTGCGTCCGAGCCGGCTCCTGGTTGTCGCTGCCTCCTCCATACCTACAGGTGGTTGCTCTCTTGAACCCACTTGGGCCTGGGTGCAGTTGGTGGGCATGGCCACGCTCCCTTGGTGGGTCAGCACAGGACCAACACTCGCTGTGATATGGGGATAGCACTGGCCCATTCGTGTGGCAGTGACCTTAGTTCTCCTGCTGCTCCCTTGTCACCCAGTGACGAGGGTGGACAAGGACCATGTGCAACGCGAACTCCAGCTCTGTCGCTGCTCTGACTCTGCCTTTGGGTGGATCCAAGGCACGAGTGCCCTGGTGGTTTAGGGCAAAGGCCTCCCTGGCAAAGTGCTGCCGCTGGGACGGAGTTGAGGAGAAGGCCTCTTGGTGAGGGCTGGGTTCAGGTTTTGCTTCATGAAGTCCTCTGCTGGAGAGGTGAACCGCAGCCGTGCCTGGTGGAAAGTAACGTCTGCTAGCGGGGGCTTCATGGGAAACTCCAATGCCATGCAGGCAGAGCAGGAGGCTGAAGAGTGGGTGCCAGCTCTGGGCTGTCCTCGTGCTTGCTAATGAGCAGGAAATAGGTTTGGGCAGCAAGGAGCCGGTCTGCAGGTGACAGCTCTTTACATTAAATGCCACACCAGCAACGGCTTGGGGGCCCTTCAAGGTGATCTGAACAAATCAGGGAAACAGAAGCACGTCAGTGAACGAAAGCTAATGAGAATAAATGCAAAATAGCTACTAGAGGGAAAAAAGAATCGAACGACTCGAGTCCTCGGTAGGATTCCTAATTAACAGTTTAACCTGAGAGAAGCTGCAGGTTGTTTCCCATGCAGCTTGTTGGGAAGCTCTGCTCAGCGTGAGCTCGGAACAAAGTGCAGTGGTTCCGCATCACCGCAGGAGCTGGTGGAGGAGGACGTGGGGAGCAGCCCAGTGCTGTGGCCAGGACCTGTGCTGGCACCTCCAGCGCAGCTGGTGAGCGGGGACAGACTGAGTTCCAAGCAAATGATCGTCAGGAATTTCACAGCCATGAAAAAAAATCCTCTGCTCTGAGGAGAGATTTAGGAGAGCTGGATTGTTACCTTAGAAACGACACGAAGGGGAGGAAAAAAGTTAAAAATATTGAAATCATGGAGTGGCTTGTGAGAGGGGAATAGGTAACTTCGGATTGTTTCGTGGCACCAGGAAAAGAAAGAGCATGCAATGAAATTTAATGGCAAGCAAATTCAAAACCGGGATGAGACGGTGCTTTTCCTCCGCCCTGCAGTTAGCTCTGGAATTCACTGCCTTGGGAGCTTGCTAGACAGGGGCACAGTGTGATGATAAAAGCATTAGGAGGTCAGAGTGGGGAATGTAATTTGATAATCAGTGCCTCTGGAGCTCCTCCTGGAATGGCTGGGAGCAGCGGGGATGCACGGAGCAGCTCTGCCCGTCCTCTGCCTCCTGCCTGGGCCAGGGCATGGAGAGAGCCGGGGCGACAGGATCCATCCTGGCTGTCTGCATTTAATGATGTGTGGATCTAAGTTTTGTTCCATTTTGTGCGTATTTCTGTAGGGGTAGGAGTATTCTGAGGCTCTGAGCTTGGGGCAAGCGGAACTCGCGCGCTGCAGCCGCCGTGCTCAGCGTGGTGTGCGTGCGGTGAGGTCGGGGTGGTGGGGTGAAGCTGTCCTTGGGGATGGGAGGAATGCAGAGCAATGAGCTGAAGCTCGAGGCTGAGAGCCCTGATCCCCTGGGGGAGGAGAGAAGGCTGAGGGGGATGTGGGCAGTGCTGATGGATGTCTGATGGGAGAGGTTGGCAGGAGCGGGCCGGGCTCTACTCACCGGTGCCCAGTGCCAGGGTGAGGGGCACTGGGGACAGACTGGAGCCTGGGGAGTCCTGTCTGACCATGAGAGAGAATCATGGTGTCTGATATTACTTTAAATGATAGAGATGTATGAGTGCCCCGCCACCGTCCAGCAAGAAGCAAGTGCTGGGAGCAGCTCATTAGCAGCTGCATTTGGTGTGACCCCTGTACCTCTCACTCCTTGTTTGGCCTCATCCCTCTACAGGCAATGCCTGGTGCGTTCACATTGGGTTTGAGCTTTTGTTGAGCGATCCCTATCACATCTCAGTGCTCAGTTCCCTGGGATGCTTTCTTTTCTGAGAGGAAAACGTTTGTGGTTAAGTGACAGTGCCTCCGTAAGCACGTGGAGTCCTCTATCATCTCCCCAAAAAATCTTGCGGAAAAATTGGTTCCGGGTCAGATTTTGATCAGGATAAATACAAAGAAAAATCCGTGCCTGCAACGCGTGCCCCCAAATCCTTTATTCCGAGGGAGGAAACAGCCAGCAACATTCTGATTGTTTTGCAAATATATTCAGGATGGCAGACGTAATTGAAGGGAAGAGTGGTCGAGCTGCGGCGTCTCACGTTTTCCAGGAGCAATGCTGTGTTTATGGGCACGGGGCAGAGCCGGGTGATGCTGGGGATGGATGCACCCCACAGGGCTTGGGACAGCCTCACTCTGAGCATCCCCAGTGATACTGGGCTGTCCCCTGGGCCCATAGCTGGGAGCCCACCCTGGGGAGGCTGTTGGTGGTGCAGGTGGCTGCCATCCCCCCACTCCCAGTGCTCTGATGGGCGGGGGTCTGCACAGCCCTGTGTGACCGTAGTGCACAGCTCATGCCCGTAGCTCTGTCCCAGAGCTGCTCCTGGCAGCAGCGTGGTGCAGGCGCAGGGCAGCTCGGCAGCAGAATTACACCGCGTGTTTTTCAGGCTGTGGTTCTGATAGCTGCTAATACTGCGTTTCATGAGATGTGTGATGCGTGACTCACAGCCAGCGTGCGAGAGCCTCCACCTTTTTTCCTCCCTCAAATCCCACTCCATAACGAGCGTTTCCCTATCTGCATCCCGCTGCAGTTGATGTCTCTCCTGCACAGATCGAGCACCTTCAGCTTGTCAGGGTCTGTTTAAACCCAAACCTCATCCATTCCCCAGGCTTTTCCACGCTTTTGGGACACATTCTGTGTCGCGTGATCCTTCAGAGATGAGCTTAAGTGTTCTTAGATTGCTTCAGTCCATCCTTAAACTTCCCACTAGATGTGCAGTCGGGCTCACCCAGACATGAATTAGTTCCTGCTGCTGGTTTCCAGGTGAGCTCTTTCCTCTCTGCCCCTGTGAAGTTACACACCATCTCACACTGATCTTTGTGTTAAAGGCTGATTCAGCGATGAGCAGACATTAAGTTGGTCTTCCTTAGCTTCATCCATTGGAATTTTTCTCTCTCTGCAGTGAGAACCAACCATTTCCAGCAATATCTGGGATCTTTTCTTGCTGCCAGTGCATTTGCAGAATGCTTTCTTGTTTGCCTTGCTTCTCTCTGCAGTGGCACTTCTTGTGATTGTGCCTTCTGGATTTTTCTATTTTGTGTGTGTGTGTGTGTGTGTGTGTTTTGCCCACAGCAATTGCTGCTGTTTCCCAGTTTCTGTAGCATTTGAAGCCTTCCCTCCAGCCTGCCTGCCTTCCTCCCAGCCTTCCTTCCTTCTCTCCCTCCCATCTTCCCTCCTGCCTTCCCTCCCTCCTGCTTTCCCATCTGCCTTCCCTCCTTCCTCTCCTCCCTCCCTCCCACTTCCCCTCCTGCTTTCCTTCCCTCCCTCCCTCCTGCCTTCCCTCCCTTGGGTGAACACTTCCCGTTTTGTGGCCATTCCTGCCAACTTTGCCTTCGTGTTCTCAGCCCTGTCGGAATCAGAGCCCATGAAGAGCTCCTACGTCTGTTTTCTGCACCGTGTGCGTAACAAGTGGTCACAGCCACAGTCCAGGAGCTGGCTGGGCAGTCCGGGCCCCGCTCCTGGTAGCAAATCTCAGCTCAGTGCCACCTCTCATTGCCCTGCATCCCCTAAAGCTGCTCCAGAGGGCACAGCACAGGGCACTGCTGGATCAGGAGGGCCATGTTGCCAAGCCCGGCCGGTGGCTGCACATGGCACGTGCTCAGAGCAGGACACATGCTGAGGGAAGCAGGGATTCTGCTACCTGCACCCCGAAACGCCTTCTGCTGTGGTCCCGGCCATGAGCATCTCTGCAGCAGGCAATGCGAATTGCTGCTGTGCCCGAGGCTGCTGCGGGCAGAGCGTGCACCGAGCACTGCTTCTCCACCGCACAGAAACCCAGAGAGCGTCCTTTGCTGGCAGCGCCCCGAACGTTCCTGGCCCTTCGCCACCCTGAACAAATATCCTTCTTCTGAAATTGCTAAAACTGCAGTTATTGCATCAACTGCATCCTAGGGATCTTATTTCTAATAATCCTGACCTCTCCTCGGGGGGTTTTAATAAAATAGATGCCTTGTCTCAACCTCTTTTCTCACATTATTGCATTTAACTGTGTGGACTGATGCACTTATTCCCAGGCCCCTTTCCCCCTCAGCGCTGTGAATGAGATCTTTGCCCTAAGTGCTAGCTCGCTGCTTTGCTTATTTATTTATTAAATGCCTCAGCCAATTTGCTTTACCTTCCCGGCTTCTGAAAGGCTCTGAGCCATTTGATTTGCTCTGCACACATTGGGGATTTGAGGAGAAATGGCCACAGATTGTTTCATTCTCTCCCACCCTTTGCTTTCCAGCCTGGTACCAGCTCTTAATCTGAGTCCCTTCTGCATCTCAGCTGCAGCCTCGGACCCTCCCTTGCAGCAAAATCATTTCCTGGGGGTACCAGTGCAAAGGCTCTGCCCTGGGTGCTGCAGGGCCCCAGGGCTGCAGTGGGAGCGAGTTTGTGGCATGGCCAGCAGCGCCAAGCGGTGCAGTGATATGGGGCTGTGCCCCACGCATCTGATGTGGGGTTTTGTTTTTGGGGTGGGGTGGTGAAGAGCAGAGTTGGAGCAGCTCTTGCTCCTGGTGTGGTGCCGTGGTCTGAGATAACGCCTTGTTTGGGGGGGGAGGGAGGGGAGATTCAGGCTGGACGTTAGGAGAAACTTCTCTGAAAGAGTGGAATGGGCTGCCCAGGGAGGTGGGGGGTGGGGGGTCACCGTCCCTGGGGCTGTTCCAGAAACGTGTAGGTGTTGTACTGAGGGACACGGTTTAGTGGGAAATACTGGTGGTAGGTGGATGGTTGGACTGGGTGATCTGAGAGGTCTCACCAGCCTTGGTGATGCTATGATTCTAAAGGGTTATTTGGTCAGTGCTCCTTTGGAGAAACGTGGTGAGGAGGAGCGCTGGTCCCCAGCCATCCAGCAGGGCAGGAAATGAGGGGTCCTTGCAGAGGAACTGCAGAATAATGAGGATTGGAAGGAACGCTGGGAGGTCATTGGGTTGAACCTTCCACGAAGGAGAAAAGCAAGCTCCCAACTCGTTGGTGAAGGAACAGGAAGGGCCTCATTCCCCCCCACTCAAGGCTCCTCTCCAGCTGCCCCCAGCCCACCGTGGGGAGAGGAACCCAGCAGGGGCAGCAGCTTAGGGCAGAGCTCTGCTTTAACGTGCACCTGAACCGTGCAACGCCTGGAAGGTGCTGCAGCAGCTCCGGGTGGGGAAAGGCCGAGGGAGGGAGCGTGCGGCCTGGAGAAGGGACGGCTGCGGGGAGGCCTCGCTGCGGCCTTCAGTGCCTGGAGGGGCCCGGACACGGGAGGAGAGCGGCTTTGTGCGTGGGCAGAGGGCGATGGGGCACGGGGGTACAGCGTTAAACTGAAGCAGGGGAGACTGAGGTCAGATGTGGGGGAAATCCTTCACCCACAGGCCCTGCACTGCTGCCCAGAGCTGTGGGTGCCCCATCCCTGGAGGTGCTCAAGGCCGTGGATGGAGCCCTGGGCGGCCTAAGCTGGGGAGCAGAACTCAGCCCACGGCAGGGATGGGTCTGGGGGTCCCTTCAACCCAACCATGCCGTGGTTCTGTGAGTGCTGAGGTTGGCTTGTGCCCTGTGGCACATGGGGACATGGTTAGTGGGCATGGTAGGGATGGGTTAGGGTTGGACTTGATGATCTTAGTGGTCTTTTCCAACCTTTATGATTCCACGATTCTGTTGGTGACCCCCTGGGCCACTGCCCCTGGAGCAGGAGGGGCTGCACATGGCACTGCACCGTCTGTGCGTAGAGTTACTGAAATAGCCACGTTTCCGAAAATGTGGGACAGTGAATGACAACAGCTTTAATCAGCTCAGCATCATGAGGTAGGAGAGATGCTGACAACACTCCCTGTGCCTGCTTCTGAAGGTAATTTCAAAAAGATGACAGAAATTCATCAGAAAGGCCTGAGAAATCCAAAGCGGTTACATCCATATGGGAAGTGCTAGGGCAATCCCACCGGAGGACCTCTGGGAGAGGAGCTGCTCCCTGGCACACAATAGCTGCCTGCAGTGGGTACAGGAAAATATCTGGGACTAAAGAGACTACTGGGAATGGGGATCTGGGTTTGGGGAAGGCAGCGTGCGTGCCAGGAGCAAGGCGAAGCTGTTGTCCAAATGGAGACTGTGTGGGTTGTGCTCTTCGGTGAGGGTCTGGTGCACTGGGTGGGATGGAACGTGTCCCAGAGGGGAACTCATTTCTTGACCTCTCAACCCTAAACTGGCAGGAAAATAAAGGTTTGGGAAGAGACACTACGTCATCCTAAGCAGCGTGGGTGATGTGACAGCCAACGGCAGCAAGGCTCGCTTGGTTTTAGTGGTGGTGGCTGCATGAAGGGAGAGGGGATTAAACTGGGATGGGATTTTCTTAGAAGGGGATTTCAGTTTCATCCATCCGACACACTGAGGCTCGGTGCCATGAATGTTACAGTGGTGGACAAACAATGCATTGGTGTCACCCTCTGCCCCGTGCAGCTTTGTGCTCTTGTTGGTAGCACTGGGCTGCCAGAACAAAGGGAGGAGGTGTGAGCACCAGGAGCACAGAGCCAAGGGGCCACAGCTTCAGCCCATGGTCGGGGCTCTGAGAGCTTTGGTGAGGTTTCATCTCCAGTCATTCAGACCTAAGAGAAGAGGGATTGCCTGCGTTAAAATGAGCAGTGAAATGGGAACGATGGAGCGAAACGTCACCGCATTGCTGGTCCAGGGCGTGGTTATTTTATATGGGGGAAACCACAAGGCTTCGAAGTCCGATGGAGTTTGTTGATAAGTACAGGTGATACATACTGCAGGGAAGGAATTCAGACAGCCTAAACGCTGTACAGGATTTTAAATTAACTGCGGTCCCACCGGCCTCCTTGTCAGCTCCACCATGAAAAATTCCACTCATTCATGAGGAATCGCTCATTATAATACAGAAGAAAACATCAAAATGTACGGAATGGGATAGAAAATAGGGTCACTAAGGCTGTGCTGTGCCAATGCTCGGTGGGGTGCTGCTCCCCGGTTGCTGCAGGTGCCACCCACACGGGGAAGGGATCAGTGGGGCCATGGGCAGTGGAGGGGGGGGGACATGCCACGGAAAAGCTGAGGATGTTCTCTCAGGGCTGGGTTATGCCCACGGGCAGAGTCCCCACGGCGGACCTGGCCACCAGCATCCTTTCCAGTGCCCCGCTCTGTATTTCCCTGTGGTGCTTCTCTCCCAGCTGAGCTCTTCAGTGCGCAGAATATTTCCACTTAGAGCTGTCTTTCTTTCCTCTTTTCGTCTTTCAAGGGGTGTCTGCCGTCACCTGCAGGGCTTGTCGTAAGAGCTCTTCATCCTGGCCCTGCTGTTGGCACACTCTCCTGACCACGGCCGGCTTATAAAGTGCTACAACGGTTTGGGTTGGAAGGGCCCTTCAAGGCTGTCTGTTCCCACTCCCCGTGATGAGCAGGGACCCCCCCAGCTCCATCAGGTGCTCAGAGCCCCGACCCCTGAGCGTGGCTGTCTGCAGGGACGGGGCAGCACCACCTCTCTGTGCAACCTGTGCAGTGCCTCACCACCCTCAGTGTGAAGACCTTGCTCCTTACGTGCATTCTCAATCTTCCCCCTTTCCATCCCTTTCCATCCTTTTTGTGCCCTCCTCCGGATGCGCTCCAACAGGTCATTGTGTCTCCTGTGCTGAGCACTCCCCACCTGGATGGAGGGCTCCAGGTGAGGTGTCCCAGCGCAGAGCAGAGGGGCAGATCCCCCCCTCTCCCTGCTGGCCGCACTGCTCTGGATGCACCCAGCATGCAGTTGGCTCTCAGGGCTGTGAGGGCACAGTGCTGGCTCGTGGTGCTGCCCCCCACCAGTTCCCCCACGTCCTTTTCAGCAGGACTGGGCTCGGTAATGGATGCTTTCCATCCTTCTGGCACAAGGACGGCTGCGCAGAGGTGCCTGCCCCACAGTGCAGCCCTGCTGCGCTCCTTGTGCCTGCAGCATGCTGGGGCTGTCCCTGCCTCTGTCCCCACGTGGCTTTGGGGAGGGGGTGTCCTTGGAAGACCCGGGTCCAGTGATGGCATCGATACGCTCTCCTGGCACGGTGCGAGTGGCCGTATGGCTTTGAGCAGCGGGCTGGGAGCGCAGGCATGGCCCGAATGCCAATGAGCTCCACGCAGCTCTGCAGCCCACCGTCCTCTCCTGGAGAGCAGACAGAAATGCAAAGTGGTTGGAGCAGGTGGCTGGTGCTGTCCCAAGCGGGCGGCTGCCAGGCGCGGAGCTGCTGTTGCAGCAGGCAGGCGGATTGCGTGGTTCTCCGCTCTGGTGCGCTGCCCTGGTGCACGCTGGGCTGGCTCCAGCGCCGTGTTCTGGATGGCGAAGTGTCACGTCTCGCAGCTCGTGGCTATTTACACGCACTTGTGCATCTCGCTGCTTTTCCCAAAGACGTTAGCCCAATCATTTGCCACAGCATCGTCAGCGTGTGATCTCTGAGTGCTTCCCAGGGCGGGCAAGTTAATGGTGTTGACTTCGGTCATTGCATTGCAGGAGCTGGCAGAGCCGCTGTGCTTTGCTCCCATCTCTGAGAGCTGTGCAGTTCCAGCTGTACTCAGTGTCTCTCGGCCCTGCCACCATTCACTGCCTTCCTGCTTGGCCTCATGCAGCCCATCTCTGTGCCCTAACCCCTGCTGCTGTCCTTACTGCCGTCCCCGTGACCCCAGCCCCGAGCTCTGCGTGCTGCTCTGGAGCACTCCTGTTGGCACAGGGCAGCACCTGGATGCTGCAGGCAGCGCGGAGCAGTGCCCATGGTGCAGATCCTGCCAGAAACCGAAAAGGAGGTTTGGCAACGTCAGGGCCGGAATAGCAAATAGCAGAGGAGATATCCTGGGACTTCTGTCAATCAGTGGCACTCTTGTCTGGATATTACCGGGCGGGCAGGCAGCTCTGAACAGAGCTGTGCAGGCTGAAGGCGGAGACAAACGCTGCAAAGAAGCACGGGCTGGAGGTGATCTCTTGGTACACAGATGTTGGAAAGAACGAAATAGTTTCTGCAGAAGCAGAGCTGAGCAAGGAGGGCGCGACTTAACATCACATTGGTTTGGAGGATCCATAGGACTGGAGGTCTGGTCTCAGCCATGCCCTCCCCACCATTATCCACGTGCGTTTCTCACGGCAGCACTGCTCCCATCACGAGCATTCTGTGTGCTTAGGGCTGATGGAAGAGCAAGGGGAACGTTACCACTGGTGCTGAGCCTCATGCAGCGCTGCCCGAGGCACAGGGATGCTGCAGCTGTTGGTCACTTCAGCTTCGCCAGCCCAGAGCGTTCGAAACTGGCCCTGGCTGCGGGGCTGACTCGTAACAAACAGAAGCAGGGGCCAAGGAGGGAGATGGCAAGTGGTGAAAGAAGTTATGATGGTGACACCAAGCTGCGTGGTGTGGTTGACACATCCGGGGGACGGGAAGCCGTGCAGAGAGATGGGGCTGAGTGCACCTGATGGAGCTGTGGGTTTCCCTGCTCACTGCAGAGGGCCCTTCCAACACAAACCATTCTGTGGCTGTGTGATTGCCCGTTAGACAACAGTATGGGAACTGCTGAGTCACAGCCTGAGCCACTGATTGAGCACCTGGAGGAAAGACCCAGTCAGCCCTGGGAGCACAGGTGAAGGCAATTCGCTTCAGGCCTCATTTAAGGGCTGACTGCCCCTGAGGAAGGATCTCTTTCTGGAGATCCCTCTTTGGTGGAAGCTCTTCCCTGCAAACCCAGAATCTTCTGATACAGGTGAGTGATCTACTTCCCTTCCCTTGTAGCACCTTGCTATTGTGCTGGTCCTTCCACCTCTTTTGTAATTCTTTTTCCATCGTGTTGGTCCTTCTGATTGCTACAACAACAAACCCATGGAACTCTGCTGCAAATGCAGCAGTGAAGAGGTGGTCCTGGCCAGGGATTGGACCAGTGCTGTCAGAGTTTTGGCTGGGGATCGCTGCTCACATCAAGGGCTGTGGGGATTTCTAGCAGGATTAATGCCTGTGTGGGGAAAGGTTATTCCTGGCTTGCTGCTGTTTGCTTTTATGCTTTCTCCCTCACAAATTAGGATGAGAGGGGATGGGCTCAGTGTGCTGGGGAGGGTCAGGTTGGAGACTGGGAACAATTTGTGCTCTAAAGAGCGGTCAGCGCTGGCACAGGCTGCCCAGGGCAGCGGGGAGTCCCCGTCCCTGGGGGTGTTCCAGGACTGTGGGAATGTGGCACTTGGGGATGTGGTCATTGGGCACGGAGGGATGGGTTGGGGTTGGACTGGGGATCTCGGAATGTCACTTCCATCCTTGATAATTCTGTGATTTTATATGGGTTCAGTGTGCTTAAACTCTGTAAAGGGATGTGCACTAAAGTTGGCAAAGTGGCTGCCCACATTCCACTTGTGCTTTGCTTCATCTGATGACATTCAGCACAGCTGTCCTGATGGCAGCAGTCTCAGTGCACAAACAGTCACTGGGGATTTCAGGGGCTGCAATAATCCCAGCCCCAGGCACCCCAGGTGTCAGCTGCCTGCACCATGGGCACGAGGTCAGGAGAGGAGGGAGCGATGCTCATGGCCCCATCTAGAGGGGATTTGGGATCTGGGGCAGCTTTTGATTTTACCTGAAGATGGCCAACTTTGAAACACACGTGGGGTCTGGAATGACAGTTCATACTCCCAGTTTTTACCTACTTCTCCCAAGCTGGTGTCCCTGTGCAAGGCTACAGTGCTGGTGCACCTCCATCTCTATGGGTTCATCATGGCCATGCGCCTCTGTGCGGTGCCGAGGTGCCCCAGCTGTGAGGCTGGGCTTCTGCCCAAAATATCTGATATTTAAAGGGTTTTATGTCCCAGTTTAATGTTTATGTGCCCATAACTCACGTGCCCAAGTCTCCCTGTAAGAGCACCGAAGGCATTTGGGACCCCCAGAGCTCTGTGGTGTGTGCTGTATGGAGTGACCCTGGGCTGCAGCAATTAATGGGTTACCATCATTATCTCCACGGTGCGGTGTTTACGACATCTTTATAACCCTCCTTGGTTACAGTGCGCGCACCCCAAATGAGACCACGCTGCATGGCTTGGCATGAAATTGCTCGTATTGCCCGGAGTTCAGCATCACTGACGCTGGGCAGCAAGCTCAGCTGTTGTAAAGCGGATTTGTTCCCTGTTTATGGGGCTATTACTTTACGGTGGGTGAAGTCTCGCCAGTGGCATTTCCGAGCTAGCTGGCTCGCAGCGACGTGCTCTTTTAGCTGGTTTTAATCTTCCTGTTGAAATATCTTCCAGCCTGAAATTTCCTAGTTTTTTTTCCATTGCTTCTGGCTCAGCGTCAGTTAAAATGGACCTGAGTGTTCGAAATGAGGGAAAGTGGAGGAAAAATGGTTGCAGTATATTCTTTGAGTAGATCCTGGTATAAAACCCAGCATGGCAGAAAGCTGGTGTTTCACCTGGGTGTTAGCAGTGAACCAAGCAAGTGAGTTAGTGCTTCAGAGGAAGTGAATGCTGATTTTGCACGATGCTAGGGATTGGAGAAATCCAGTTTTGTACTTGTGTATGCCTTCAGAAATGCCACTCTACAAAATCAGGGTCCCATAAATGCTGCTGTGGTCCGGATCATAGCACTGCAGAGATCCTCCCTCTTTCCTTTGCTCACTTCCAGCTCCTTGCCCCAACCAAACCAATGGAAGCACGCAGGTTGAAGCAGCTGTGGGTCCTCATCTGCCAGCCGTGATGTACCTTTGTGACATTGCCCTCGCTGAGCCCATTCCTGAGTGTCTGTACACATGCAGGGGGTGGCAAAGGGGCTGGGGCGTGTTTGCTGTGCGCTGCAGGAGCTTGGGTGCATGGAGCCAGCCCCAGCACGGCACCAGCACAGTGGATGATGGACACATACCATGTCTTGTGTTCACCTGGGGATCCCAGTGCTGGGCTGGACTGGGGCAGCTGCAAGGTGTGCAGATGTGCAGAGCCCTCTTCTCTTGGCAGATGTTCTGTCTGAATGCAGGAAGTGCTGTAGGTTTCCCCACATTGCATCTGTGTTCATTTCCAGAGTCTCGTCTCCGTTAGGTAGTCCACCTTTGTGTTAAGTTCTTATCAAAATCCAAGGCGAAGTATTAATGTAACTTTTGGAGTATCTTTATACCACTCTCACTGCTGTCAGTGCGAAGGTGGGAAGAAGCTTTCCTCATGGGTGATGCACCCAATGGAAGAAGCCGTTGGCAGTGCTGATACCGGTCACTACCAGGATTTGATTTGCAGAGCCACTGGGGACAGGGCGCCCATGCTTCTGTCTCTGAGCAGCTGAGTGGGCCATGAAGAGATTTTTACATCCAGAAGGATTGCTCGAGTCCTGAGCTGAGAGTGAGGGTGGCTCTGAAGTTCTCCTGAATGAGAAGGAAGGCTCTATGCTGGCTCTGGTGGCACTCATCCTCCTGGCTCGCCAGGGTTTCCATTGGATGGGCAGGGAGGAACGCTGCGTTGGTGCAGCTGGCAGAGAGGTGGTGGCACGGAGCTCAGGGCTGGCAGCAGTGCGCTGGGAGGAGGGCTCCGCTGGCTTCACCATTCAGAAATGGAGCTGTCATCATTCACAGCACTCATAGGAACACCCAGCACCAGCCCTGAGTGCGATCCAGCACTGCAAAGCCCGAGCGTGCGTTGCAAGGGAGCAGCGCTGCGTGGCTTCTGCACGCAGCTCCTGCTCAGCACCGTGGCTTCGCGTGCTGGTGCACTGTCCGTGCGTTCAGGATTCCTCCCGAATCTCGTGGGAAGGGACCTGTGAGAGCTGCTCAAGGCATTTGAAACCTCCAGCAGAAATTCGAGCGCTGATTTTTTTTAGACGTGCCCTGCGGGTATCGCTGCGGAGAGATGGTTTTGAGTGGAGGAAGGCTTATGCATTTGACGGCAACCACAAAAGATGTTGAGTGTAAGTTGAATTCAGAAGAATTCAAACAAGAAATTGCACTGTCTCAGGGCTTTTTTTTTTAAAAGTGAGAATAATTAAGAGTTTAAGTGAGTGATCCCGTTATCTTTAAGCTGAGGCCGGGTTCTTGTCCAGCTGCGTGGTGGAAGGATGGAGCAAGGACATTGTGAGCAGCCAGGGCAGGGCAGGAGGCCACGTGTTGGCAGCCACAGGGGGAGGTGATTGGGTGAGCAAAATGCATTCAGGTTTTCTGCAAAGCTTTAGATGAGGTTTCATATTGCAGCTGCTGCTGAAACTAAGGATGGGACAAAATATTTCATTGTGGCTCGAAGGCTTCTAAATGGAGGGAGTGATGGGGGGGACTGAAATGTCGATTTTCTGGGATGGCAGACAGTGAGGAATGGGGCACCTGGAGCTGCTGCTGGAACTGCTGCGTTCTGTTTTCGTCTCTGAGCTGGGGAAGGAAGTGTGCAGTGAACCCTCCACGTCTGTGGAAGAGGCCAAGTTTTTTGGTTGTCCAAACGATGCGACGATGCTGATGAGGGCTGAGTGCACCAAAGGTGGCAGCTGGGCCACCACAAAGATGAACACAACATATTTCATACTTGCATATACATTGCTTTAAGTCCTACATTCAGCTACACGGCGCCGAATGCGGAGTACAGCTCCAGAAGGGCACTGATAGCTCTCAAAATGATGAGCTTGGGGCACTGTGGCAGCCAGAAGAACTGGTGAAACACATGGAGAAGAGATGGAAGGAAGGCAGTGCCACTGGGGGCTGTGCTGATCCTGCACTGCTCGCCCTCAGCGCTGCGTGCATTTCAGGTCCAGCATCTCGTGGAGCGAGAGGTAGAGCTGGAGAAGGCCCGGAGGAGGAGAGCAGAAATGCTCATGAGGATGGAGCAGCTGCCCTGCGAGGAGAAAGTGCACAGGGACTGCAGCCTGCAGAGGAGCAGGGTTGGGGAGGCACAGCCAAGGGACACAAAACCACCAACCACCGCACGCAGTGGGTGCAGAGCTGCTGTCAGCAAACCCTGCAGCAGGGTTCCCAAGAAACTAGCTGCAGATCAGGTAGAAGCAGGCAAAGCCTTGAGGTCTTCCCTGTGCAGCAGGCAGTGCAATTCCAGATGCGTGGCGTGGGAGGCCATGGGCTGTGCTGGGAGGTGCAGGAAGAGGTGAGATGAATAGCTGGAGTGCAGTGCTGGAGAGCACAGATGTGGACAGGACCGAGCTGGTTAGTCCAGCTAACGTCCCCCAGAGCTGTGATGGATGCTGGAAGGCTCAAGTGAGTGGTGAGGCACACATGCTGTCCTTAATAGCAACTTCTAATGCTGCTTGTCAGAGACAGAAAACTGCGTTATCAGACCATTAGCCTGGTCCTGTGAAGTATTTCATATATTTTATGCCCTAATTAACTTAGGGTGAGACTTGTCTTGTTGTTGTGTTGCACTTCTTTGACATGAAGTTTGTAGAGAGTCTTCCAGTTCCCTCCCTAGATGCTTGAAGCGTGATGGAAAGCTTCTGGCTGTTAGCATCTGCTGGAAGCTGCAAGCAGCTCGCACGTCTGACTGCATTGGATGTGTCATTTGTGAGATCTGCTTAGGTTAGATACAATTTCCATCCTCAGGCCTGATCTCCCTTGGTGCTGTAGCTGACATAGCTTTCCTCTGGTGTTGCTGTCATGTTTCTGCATATGGGAACCCTGCCTGGGCCCCTCGGTGCTGGCGGAGCTGCTGCATGCTTCGTTGGATCTAAGTCTGCAACCGTGGTTAAGTGAAGCTTCTCCAACCACGTCCCTGAAGTTTCCCCTCTCTTGTCTCCATTGTGGCAGTTCAGAGGATGCCTTAAAGAAAAAGATGAGCTCTGAACAGTCTGTCAAGGTTCTGACACAGACCTGGATTATTGAGCTCTGGCTTATTGTCAATATTATTGTCTCAGTGTACAGTGGGAGTGAATTGTCTGAGGTGGGCTGAGATCTCAGCACTGGGAAGCTGCTGGTCCGAGGGGCTTTGGGCAACGTGCAAGTTGAAGCAGGTTGTGGTGAGCATCAGTACGGGGCTGTGCCCCAGCCTGCCTGTTTCTCCAGCCCCCAGCAGCTGGAGCCTGACATGGGCAAGGGGTGGATGATCAGCATCAGACAGCCCTTTCCTAACCCATCTCTAACAGGCCAGAGCTGTCCTGAAGCCCCGGAGCGCTGAGGATACATCTCTCCGTGCAAGATGAGACTCAGCAGCTTATGGTCATCTGGGAGTTGTGGACTGCTTCCCAAGGGGGAAAACGATGCAGAAGGGCTACAGGTCCCCTTTGCTTTCCCCCAGTGTTTTGTGTAAGGTATTGACATGCTCTGGAGGTCCTCTTGTGCACTGAGTACCTGCCGCACACCGCGCTCTCCATCAGCTCTTCCTCTTAATGTCATTCACGTATTCAGGAACGGTTTCTAAAATTCAATCACATCCCCATTCCAGTTGCCTAATATACTCCAGCGGAGTTTTCATTATTGGAATATATTAAATTAAGTTGTTTCCTTTGCATCTCTTAAAGGTGCAGCTCCCTTTTCCCGTCCTCCAGCGGTGAATGGCCGTGTACCCTGCAGAGCAGGTGGCTGCACAGGATGCACGGGTGGAGCTCAGTGCATTCCTTGTCCACGCAGGGAGGCAGGTCCGACGTGCTTCCCTGCTAAGGCAGTTCAGAGAAGCGATGTTTGGTGACATCTCGAAATCCAGTTATTTTGCTGCCGGCTGATTTGTCTGCTGGGGCACAGCCATAATTCAGATGATCCCAATCATGCTGACAGATGACTTGCTGCACCTGTGGCGGCTCCGGGCTCTGGATGCTGAGATGCTGGTGTGATCCGTGCCCAGTTTTCCCAGTAGGATGGAGGGGAGAGGTCTGGAGAATGGCTGAGACCCGTTTGTACACGGGTAGTCCCCTGTGTTCAGATGAGGAAACGGCCTCGGCAGTCCCTGGTGCAGGAGGGTCTTATCAGCATCCCAATCTGAAGGCTGCGTCAAAGACAAAGAATAGACGCCGCGGCGACGATCTGCTTGAAGAATTGCTGCTACTGATAAGCAGTGTCTTCCCCTCGGTTAAGTTCCAGCCTGTATGTTTATAATCTGCTTATCTAAATTTCCTACGTGCATCCGATTGAATGTGGCATTCTGCTTCGC
Source organism: Numida meleagris (assembly GCF_002078875.1). Lineage (NCBI taxonomy): Eukaryota > Metazoa > Chordata > Aves > Galliformes > Numididae > Numida > Numida meleagris. The sequence goes on from NC_034409.1 coordinate 277,472, forward strand.
TTCCTATATTGAGCTGGTTTGTGCATTGCTCAGCAGCTCCGGCAGCGCACCCTGCACGTGCTGAAATCCACCCCGCGCTGGAGCGGGGCAGTGGGGGAGTCCTCATCCCTGGGGGTGTTCAAGAATGTGGGATGTGACACCTGGGGACATGGTTAGTGGGCATGGTGGGATGGGTTGGGGTTGGACTGGAGATCTCAGAGTTCTTTTCCGACCTGATTATGTTTTATGGTTCTGTAGAGAGAAAGGTCTGACGTGCTTTTCGGTGAAGGCGTCAGGGGTTGGCTGCAGCACCCTTCCCCAAAGCCTTGGCTGGGGGTGGGCAGCCAAGAGGTGTCCCAAGTGCCTTCAGCTACCTGGGGGATGGCGAGGTGCCCGGTAGACCCGAGTTTCTGGTTTTTCCTTCTGTCTATTTGCAATTTGCCATTGATAGGAGAGAGTGGCTAATGTGGAGCTGCAGCAGAGGCTGGGAGCAGGGGAGGTGCGTGGTGGTGGTGGAGATGACCCTCTCCTGGTAGCTACTGTCAAGGCAATGTCATACAGCTTCATTCTGCCTAGCAATCAGCATGCCCTGCCCTGAGCGTGGGGCAGAGTCTGTTCCTGAGGATGGCGCAGGACATCGTGGTTAGCAGTGTTTGTGTGTGAGAGGGCAGCGACCACGTGTGGAAGGTGAGGCAGTGGTGTGAGAGAAGGTGTGAAAGCAGAGGAGGAGCTCCCCATGTGTGAAGGCGAGTGGAAGGTGCTGGGAGCAGCAGGAGATGTGGGGAGGAAGGCTCTGCCAGGGAGATGGCCCATTGTGTGCGGGGACAGAACACGTGGACATGAGCATCTCCAGTCTGGGTCAAGTGCTGCAGGGAAAGCTGGGGCAGTGGCATGCAAGGCAGGCAGGGGAACATGGGGTGGGAAGGGATGAGATGGGATGGGACGGGACAGGATTGGATGGGATGGGATGGAACTGGACAGAATGGGATGCTGCCGTGTCTGATGGCAGGAGAAAGCATGGCTCGAATGTGTTTGAGCTTTGGGAATTGGCTCCACGAAGGCTGAGGCAGCGAGTGGAATTGCTGCACCCCATCCAGAAGTGCTTTGGGAACGTACACCCATGGGGAATGGAGTTAATCTGGAAGCCTGGGGGTTACTGCTGCCTTGCAAGAGTACTTGGAAGCAGAATCCATGTTTACAGTGCTGTGAAGATGCATGTACACACATTTACATATGCATATCTTTACATATCCATATATACTTGCATTTTTTTCTGTTTGCCTTTCTATCTATCTAATCTATCTGTCTGCCTATCAGAGTGGTTTACTGTAACTTGCTCTTGATCTCTGTGATCCGTGATTCAGGTTTTAAGGAGCTTGTGCATCTTTTTTTTTTTTATCATCACTGAATCGAACCCTCCTGGATTTATACTGGCTACGAGCACAGCTCCCCAGGAAAGGTGAATGCAGTAGATCGAATCTGTTGGTGCAACAGAGGACATCTGATGTAGTGCCCTGTGTTAAGCAGATGGTTCTCTTGGAGAGCGTGGCATTAAATGCAGAACTGTGATGTAAATAAGCAGTGGTATGAACGTGCAAGGGTGGTGGGTTGCTGAAAGGGAGCTGCTGGAACAGGAGGAGGTTGGTAGGAAAAACCAACGAGTGTTGGTCCTGTGAATGGTCTTCAGTGTGATCTCTGGTGTCCTTGACACGAGGAGCGTGCTCTTGAGCTTCACTGATGATATAAAGTCTGTGCTCAGGGGGGCTGGGAGGCCAGGGAGAATTTAAAGTACAGGAAAGCTGCAAGTAAGATGCAAATGTAAGCAAGATGTATTTAAAAGAGAACAGATTTCTACTATGAATCTGTAGTTATCACGTCTGTTTCTGTTGGAAACAATAGGGAAAATGTTTGGGAACTTTAATCAGAAGATGACAGCCAGAGTCGGTGTGATGTGAGGGCAAGTGCTGACACCATTGTCCAGCATCCTGTAAGGCCTTACTTAAAACTTAATTTAGAATAGAAAATAGAATAGAATAGAATAGTTCGGTTGGAAGGGGCCCTCAGAGGTCATCTGGTCCGACTGCACAACCACTGCAGGGCTGACCTGGTGAAGTGCATTGCTGAGGGCATTGTCCAAATGCCTCCTGGACACCACCAGGCATGGGGCACCAACACTTCCCCATGCAGCCTGTTCCAGTGCCTGAGCAAACGTTCTCATTAGCCAGCCGTGGAGATTGTCTGATCCCTTTTTGCAGTTGTCTCCGCTGTCGGCATTCATGGCATCCCGGTCCCGTAGCTGAAAGAAATGGCTTTTCCTTCTGTGTTCAAGTCACGTCCATGCTGCAAGGTTAAGGGTTACAAAGGCACTGGAAGTGGGCTTGGTTATCCTACTGGAGGCAGAGGTGGGACTCAGCTTCAGCAAAGGGTGTAAAGTACCTGAAGGGAGGGATGGAGCCAGGCTCCTGCCAGTGGTGCCCGTACAGAAACAGAGGCAATGGGCACAAACTGGGGCACAGGTTCCTGAGCATCAGGAAACACCTCTGTGCTGTGCAGGTGGCAGAGCCCTGGCACAGGCACCAGAGAGATTGTGGGGTGTCCTCCTTGGGGATCCCCACACCCATGGGGCTGGGCACAGCTCTAAGTGTCCCTGCTGGAGCAGAGAGTGACCAGATGGGCCCAGGGGCCCTTCCCACCCGCACTGCTCTGTGATATTGTGAGAGACAGTGGATGCTGGCACAGGTATGAGTTGGAATCATTGTTCCACGTGGATCTGGAAAGTAGAAAGTGACCTTAGGAGCTGCAAGGGAAGTTCTTCCAGTAGGAGCACTAAGGACAAGCAATCTAAGTATTTTTAAAGCAAAGAATCGTAAGTTCATCGGTGACTGTACAGTTACCTGCTGAGGCTGATTTCACCGGTGATGCTTCCACTCCAGTGTTCCTGGTTTGGTTTGGTTTTCCCAGACTCACAGGGCTGGGGGTGTTGGAAGGGACCTCTGGGAATCCCCATGTGCTACGGCAGGTTCCCTACAGCGGGTGGCAATTTCTTCATGGGGCACATCCCAGACACTTCTTTATGGGCCTTTGACGCATTCCATTTGTGTGTTCTGCAACTCAGAACAACGGAAATATTTTTAATCATGCCCCAGTGTTTGTTTGTTTGCAAGATAAAAAGTTGCACTGGGTCAAATGGTGCCGGCCGGGGGAAGATGCTTCCATGGAACTGCAATTCAGAGTGCTGAGCAGTGCTGGGAATGAGGGAAGGCAGAACGATGCGACTTTGAGCATTGCCATGAGCAAATGCAGCTGGCAAGAGGGTTGGATGGAAGGTCCATTTAACCCAGTATCTTCTGGCTAATGGCTAATGCCTTGACGAGTGAGAACAGGAGCTATAACTCTACAAAATGCTCTTTTTTTTCCAGCTGTGTACGGCTCAGGGCTTCCTTGACTCAGCCTTGGTACCTGTTGTAAATAATGGCTCACAGCAGCGTGGCTTTTCCCAACAGAATCACAGAATGGCTTGGGTTGGAAGGGACCTCAGGGATCATCAAGCTCCAGACCCCCCACCATAGGCAGGGCTGCCAACCTCCACATCTAATACCAGACCAGGCTGCCCAGGGCCCCATCCAACCTGGCCTTGAACACCTCCAGGGATGGGGCATCCCCAGCCTCTCTGGGCAGCCTGTGCCAGCACCTCACCACTCTCTCTGTGAAGAACTTCCCCCTAACATCCAACCTAAATCTTCCCTCCTTGAGCTTAAAACCATTTCCCCTTGTCCTGCCATTATCTACCCTTGTAACGAGTTGACTCCCCTCCTGTTTGTAGGCTCCCTTTAGGTCCTGGCAGGCTGCAATGAGGTCACCCCGCAGCCTTCTCTTCTCCAGGCAACAGAGTTTGGTCTATTGATTTCCAAACGCATAGAAACAAGCAGCGGAGTTTTGCAGCTCCCTTACCCCAGGTGCAGTTCCCCCCTTGCCATCTCTCCCCCTCTCTGCAGTGGGGGAGAGCAGCAAGTCCCCACAGCTCCCGGTCCCACCGTGCTGTCACAGGGCTCTGCTGTGTCCCCAGTGCTCCGGGTGCTTTGGCCATGGAGCTGCTCCATGTGCAGGAGCTGTTGCAGCACTTTGCACCGGATCCTCAGCCTCTCCCAGAGCTGCAGCAGAATGTCCCTCCTTTGGAGACCAAAGAGTGCACAGAATATCCCCAAAGCAGGGTTGGGTCCTCCCAGCAGTTCACTTGTCTGTGTATGCAGTGCTCTTGGTCTTCAGAGAGCCTCTCCATTCAGCAAGCGATGCTACCAGGCTTCATGGCATCGTCTTCCTCCCCCAGAACCTTTTGAAAAAGCAGCAGGCCCATTTGCCACCCTCTGATGCTCGGAGCTGATCTGAGTAAGGGTTGTGCTGAGGTTCCTCGTGCTGCACCTCTGCTGCTTGGTTCACCCATCCAACCTCAGACCTCTGCTCTCTGGAGGAGCCCCATTGTAGGGACAGCACCAGACTCTGTCCCATCTCCTGAGCGCATCGCTGGCAGATTTTGGCTGCTTCTCCTGTTTTGAGCCCTTGTTGTATCCCTTGGTTATCCATTGGTCATCTTAAGTTCCTGACAAATGCTCTTTTCTGGATGTTTCTGAAAGATGACGCGCTGCTTTTCAGGCTTTCTGCGCATTGTTCTTCCAGCTCCGTTTTCGTGGGTGTTCTTTTTGGTTTGGTTCATTTTTTTTGTTTGTTTGTGGGTTTGTTTTGCTTTCTTTTTTTTTTTTTCTCCCATTTAACTTTAAAGGATGCGTGATTCATTCTGTTTGGTTTCGGGCTTTTTTTTTCCTCGCTGCAATACAGCTTTGTCTTTTTGCCTGGCATTTCTTGTAGGACCTTCCTCACCCCACAGCTCCCAGCCCTGCTCCCTTCCTTTAGGCCTCCCCATGTCCTCCTGGGATGTCTGAGCCACCCATAAGGAGCCTGGGTGTAGTTTCCAGGCCACCAGCAAAGCCTTCGCTTTCAGCTGACCATTAGAGTTTCTCACTGCCCAAATTAGCTTTTATGAATTAGGAAGTCCCAATGCGTTAAACTGGGTGCAGTGGTGGTTGATTCATTGGCTTCCACTGTCCTGTTTCTTTCTGGCTTCACCCCCTACAGTGTGAGCCATCCCCAGGCAGGTGCTGTTCTGCATCTACCGGCTTTCCCCCCCTTTAGTTAGAGGCCCTCCATGTTATGTTAAATCCCAGCAGCCGCTTCTTTTGGGTTGTAGAAGCACTATGCCTTTCCTGTATGGGTATCCTACTTGTTGCATTTTCCCCAGTTTCTGATTGCTCCACATCATTCTTGATTGCACCGTGCTCTCAGCCATGCAGTTGGATTTTACCTCCCTGCTCCTCAGTCCTGGCTTTGCATTGTACTAAGGTATTTCTGAGAGTGTTCACTTGCGGGTCTTGGTCTTCAGCTCCTGGAAAGCTGCCTCCAGCAGCTCTCTTCCCCCTCCTCACATGTCACTGCTCCGCGGGCCTCAAACATGAGACCCTCCCCAGCATTTGGAAGGGTCCCACGAGGGCTGCCACCTTACCAAATGGGACATTAGTCACCAGGGAGTCCGCTTGTGTTTCACAAACCTGTTCATCTTGGTGCTTAGCAATCACAGAATGGTTAGAGGGCCCTTCCAACCCAAAAGGCCACCTGTCCCACTCCCTGCAATGAGAGGGACCCCACAGCTCCATCAGGTGCTCGGAGCCCCATCCCCTGCCCGTGGGTGTCTGCAGGGACGGGGCTGATATGACCATCCCATAACTTGCCTCGGTGGCAACGTCTTCACTTTTTCAGCTGTCACGTTGGCTTTGCTTTTTGCAAATTTACATGTTTGTATTCAGTGCCTTTCACACCTCCACGCAAAGCTACGAATCATGTGCACAGCTCGTCGTCAGCCATCCATCCTTCTGGCATCTGTTTTAGGGTTAGACTTTCTGGGCTCACAGAGATGAAGAGCAGTTGCATGGTGCTCCGTAACGAACTCCGTGCGACTTGAACAGCTCCAATTGAGGGGCTCACCTGCAAGACAAAGCCAGAGCTGGATGAGCTGAGGAGTGAATCTCCAGCACAGAAGCCAGCTTGCACCCTGCGCCCATGCTCTTCCTCAAGGGCTGCGTGGGGCTCTGGACAGCCCAGCTGCCCCACAGCTTGTGTTTATGCTGGCAGTAGCTCTGTGCAGTTAGAGCCTTCGGAGGGCTCTTTGGCTGTGGGAAAGTTGGAAATGGCTGTGATTACTTTAGTGAGTAATGCGGTGTCAGAGCACGGTCTGACCGCGTGGCTATGCTCCCAATCAGCACCAGCCCTGCCTGGGGGTCGGGGGGCTGTGCCAGTGGGTCTGGCTTGTGGTGTCCCTGTAGAGTTCTTCTGCACCACCGTCTCCCATCCCTCAATGACAAAACCTCAAGGTGCAATCCTTTTTTTAGCCCAAAACGGAGGTCTCTCCATCTGAATCTAGAGCTACTATAAGGTACAAGTGGTGGGGGGAATCATTGTCCTTGGCGTGCTGTGCTCTGACTTGAGGGCATCTGCCTTTCATTGCTGATGCGGTGACTTCTGAGTGTAAAGCAGTGTTAGAATTCTAGATGCAAGTGCTGGTAAGGTGCAGGGCATGGGAATTACTGTCTCTTTTATTCATGTGTAGTGTTGTCCATCATTACTTTGAGAAACATAATTGGCACGTGATGCCTGGCTCCCAGAGCTCCCAACCATGAAGCAAGGAGCAGGTGTGGAAGCAAGCTATGGAGGGAGATTGAAGAATGGTGGGGATGTGGCACTTGGGGATGTGTGGGCATGGTGGGGATGGGGTTGGGGATCGGGATCTCTGAGGTCTTTTCCAACCTTCGTGGCTCTGCAATTCAGGACCACACGGTGGGGGATGCCCCAGCCTGGGCTTGGAGCTGTGCAGCTGGAGGCCCCAGGTGCCTGCTGAGGGGTGGATGGAGCCCATCGTACTTCCCACGTCTCATCGGGGCCTTCCTGGCTTCGCAGGCTGAGGCAGATGAACACAGTTGCCCAAACATACATTGTCTTTGAGACTTCAGAGAGTGTAAGCTCTGGCTGGAGGAAGTGCCCAAGTCCTGGCGTGACACTGCTTGAGCAGAGCTGTAGTAGCACTGCCTCTCCTTGACTGCATTAATCTCTGTAGGCAGCAGCAAAGTCAGGCACACGTCCCACCTGAGCCAGGAACGTGCGCCTGGCATGGTGCACTCACTCTCAGAGTCGTGCAGGAGAAGGTGTGGGGTTGAAGGCAAGGAAGGGATCGTGCACCCACTGAGGTCTGGCATGGATGTGTCTTTCTGAAGTGCATCATCAGTTTTGTGAACTCTTGCATGCTGCGGTGGTGGCCAATGGACCTTTGGTACCTTCTGGCAAAGAGAGCCCATTCTGAACGGAGTGAGGTCTTGCACCCTATGGACGTGGCTCCAGCACCTGCCCCACTGCTGCCTGGGGCTGCCTCAGTTCATCTCCCAGGTTTTAGTGGAACATTTTAAGGCTATGGGACAACCTACCAGCATGTGCCAAGAGTGGGTTCCGCTCAAGGAAGCAGCCACTGGGAAGTTCTATGATTCTATGACAACCCGAGCGCTTCTGCTGTTCATCCTATGTTTGCAGAGCTGAGCAGTAGGAAGTAGGCGCGGGGACCTGCTCGAGCTGATCCCTCTCAGGTGCATGCATCGTGTCAGCACTTTGCTAGGGCTCAGCTCATCAAGGTGAGAGGCAGAAACTTCAGCATCGTTGTCTTCTGCACTGCCATCACTCTCGGAACACCAAGGGGCAAATGAACACCCACTGGGTCCATTTCCAGCGGGTCCCGTTGCCAGTGGGTTCCATTTCCACCCTCTGCAGCTCTCTGTTGGCAAACCTTGTCATTGCATCGTGTCGCTGGAGGCAAAGCGTTCGGGTGAAGGTGACCCCGTGGCTGCAGCAGTGAGAGGCACCTCCTGCCCCGCACCACCCCATCTGCCAGAGCTGTGTCCGCCGATGCTCCTCGGATCCCGAATTCATCCGGGTGGTGGCACAGTCTCTCTGGCAGCAGGACAGGCAACGTGCCCCTTCCAGGTGCCGTCTGCTGGAGGCGTCACAACACGCGCGTCCGCCCGGCGCGTGACTCAGGCGCGCTGCCTTTTTTAAGAAGTACAGATGCGGAATAAATGGGAGTCAATTACACTTCCTACACAAAGAATCCCCTTGATTTGGCATCTGACACAGACGCATCCTTCCTTCCAAGGGAGTGGAATTGAAAATTCGTTTGAGCTTCCAAGGAAACTTCTGCAGTGAGCTCTCCTCCTGCATTGCACGCGTGTGTGTCCCTGCAGCCCGGTGCCAGGGGTCCCCCAGGGCACACAGAACTGCCACCCCATCCCCTTTATGCTGGGGGCAGGCCTGCTCCCCTCAATGCCTTCCAGCCTCTGAGCAGCACCCTGGAGGGTAGCTTCCCTCTTTGGTGCTTAGACACACCAGTCCTAAATATGATGTACAAATGTTATGGCCTTGCCACGCTCGCGGTGTCTCTGCCCACAGGGCTGTGCCAGGGAGAAACGTCCACGGCACGTTGGCCCTGTGAAATATTCTTCTGTGCAGGTTTCCTTTCTTTGGCCCCGTTTTAAGACTTTAACTGTTCCAGGTGGTTCCAGTAACTTCTGGAGTCACCAGTGGTGGTCTCCACGTGCTGTTCTGGAGGTTCAGCACAAAGCTCAGTCCTCTCAGTTTTGGAAGGATGTTGGTCTTCCTCACGCAGGATATCCGCAGTTCTCAGCTTGCACCTCTCCCAGTCCCCCAGCGTCTGGTCCATCCAGGTATGGGTAGCGGTGCTCCCATTGCTTTGGGCTGATCATGGAGAACATCCTGGTGGGACGCTGCCAAAGTCCCAACTCATTCTCCTCATGGTTCGTAGAATCATAGAAAAGCCCAAGTTGGAAAGGACCCATCAGGATCATGGAGTCCAACCCATGGCTCCACACAGCACCGCCCAAAATTGAGACCCTCTGTGTGTCTGAACGCTCCTTCCCCTCCAGCAGTGGAGGCTGGGCCGTGCCCTGGGGTCTGTGCTGTGCCTTGGTTCCTGCTCCCGTTCCACCTGTGCCCATTTCCCCAAGGGGATTTCAGTGAAGCTGAGCTGTGAGCTGGCAGTTGTGCACCCATTGCATGGGTGCAGATCTTTGTCGTGGAGCCTTGGTGCTCAGTGGGTGCCGTGGCAGCTGGGATGACCTTCTGGGAAGTGTCCTTCTGGATGCTGTGCTCAGTGTCTGCCACGTGCAGGTGGGATGCAGATGTGAACATCTGTTTATGAGGAACTGAACTCATATCCCAGAGCAGTTTGTCCCACGTTTAGGGCACTGGATTTTGACCGGGGCGCACGTAAGGACTTAGCAGCCAGAACGTTAAAGGTTTCTTAGTCTCAATCTCTGCAAATGATTTCCTTCTACACGGAGCAGCTCCCACCTTCTGCGTGGCTTGGGTTCCTCCATCGCCCGGCGTCACAAAGCCGCCGACCTCCAGCAGCTGAAATGCTGATAGCGTGCGCAGTGGGTCGGGACCGATTCATCACCTCCTGTCACCTCCCGGGTGGCACCGACCAGGAGACGCTGCTGGAATGATTCATCTTTTTTCTTTTCTTAATAGAGCAAAATGTTTGAAGTGTTTGGCTCGGTCAGCAGCAGACTGCGAGCATCCGCCTGGATCCCAGCCTCCCGTCTCCCTCGAGGCGTGGGTTTGGAAATCCTTTGCAGCTCTCTGCAGCCGCTGCCTCCTGCGCTCCTGTTGTGCATCTCCAGCGGAGCCAGCCTTCCTCCCCTCCTCGTGAAGAGGACCCGCCGGAGTGAGGTGCATGCTAATGCACCGCCGTTGGCTGCTCCTGCATTCGCTCGACTTATCAGACAGGTTGTCCAAATTCTGGAGGACTGTGATCTTGCAGGATAGGCAGGATTAAAGGCATAATTTCCAGAAATCCCCTTATCCTCTTTGTCGACTGATAAAGCTGCATTTTGTCTTATCCGATAGGGCTCTTTAAGATCCGATGAAGCAACCCAGCAATATAAAACACTTTTGGCTGTCAGGGCGGAGAGGCACCGATCCAGCCGCCACGGTGGATGTTTTACTGGCTGGGAACGCGCACGGAGCGTTTTAAAAGAGCGAATCGATATCTGTGATTATACGAGGGGAGACAAAACCTTTTAATTAATTGTCTCCTGAGGGTTTCCAGTTCTGCTCCGTCTTCTCCGGACGCGTTGCGGTCAGGCAGAGGTGTTGGGACTTCAAGGGACGCGGCTCAGCAGCAGACCCACACCTGCAGCGCCGCGTGGAACGCTGCCCGGATACGAGGGGTCCTCTCCCCGCTGCCTCTTGCTGCTCCTGCAGCCCTTCCCCGTGTGTCCTTGGCGGCAGAGCCTCAGCCCAGGCTCCTGGAGCATCCTCCCAGTGCTCCATGACCAATCTACTGAGGATTTTGGTGCTCGGCCATGGGGTGCCTCGCAACACTGTGTGCTGCGCTGCGTTCCCCCGGTGCAGAGCAGCACCGTGCACCGTCCCCGTCCCGCTGCTGCACGAGGAGCAGCCTGCTGAACTCCCGCTGCTCCTGGCAGGCGCTGGATCTGACCCAAGGGCTCCTCAGCTCCGGCTTTAAATAGTGCTCTGTGCTAATGAGCGGAGCGCTGCTCTCGCCGCTGTCTGAAGCCGAGTGGCTCCCGCTCCCCCATCGCTGCCTTTTCCCAAGCCGTGTGACGCTGCCGCTAATTGGCTCTGGTTAGCAGGTGATTTCTCGTTTAGTTCTGCAGGGATGACCTAAGACCAGAAGTTTCTCGGCAGATTGAACAGTGAGCTGAGCGAGCGGTGCTCTAGGAAGGGAGAGGGATAAAAAAGAGCGTTAGCAGTCAGCCCGAGTCTGCCTGGTTACCCGGCTCTGGGGTGCGTGGGGGGAGAGGGTGGGGGTCCTGCTCAACCTTTGTCCCAGCGGGGAGGCACAGAGCTCTCCGTGGAGGAAACTGCCCCCTGAATTTTGGACAGAACCGGCACCGTTTGGTCGCTGCAGCGGAGGGAACCCAGGTGGTGCCCAAAGCTTCTCTGAATGTTTTTCCCACTTCTGAATTCAGGATCGTTCCCCACGTAGCTGATGGACAGCCAAGGGAAGTTCCCCTCCACCACCGAGATCCACTGGGGGCACCCGGCTGGAACGCAGCGTGGTGGAGAAGGACCTGGGGTCCTGGTGGGCACCGAGCTGACCAAGAGCTGGGTGATGGGGGGAGAGGATCTGCTCCTATTCGCAGCCACTCCAGCAGCACTGAGCCCAGCGCTGGGCTCCCAGTACAAGAGAGATGTGGACGTACTGGAGAGAGCCCACTGCAGTGCCGTGAGGATGCTGCAGGGCGCGGAGCAGCTCTGCTGGAGGAGAGGCTGAGGGCTGGGGCTGCTCAGCCTGGAGCAGGGGGGCTCAGGGGATCCCATCCGTGTACACAGATACCTGAAGGGAGGCTCAGGGAGATCCCATCTGCACCCATAAATACCTGAAGGGAAGTACGAGAGGATGGAGCCAGGCTCCTGCCAGTGGTGCCCAGTGCCTGGACAAGAGGCAGAGGGCAGAAATTAGAACACAAGTTGCTTGCAACGAGCATCAGGAAACACTCCTGTGCGGTGCAGGTGGTGGAGTCCTGGCACAGGGACCCAGGGAGGTTATGGAGTCTCCTCCTTGGGGATCTCCAAAGCCACCTGGACGTGGGGCTGGGCACAGCTCTGGGTGTCCCCACTGGGGCCAGGGTTGGAGCATGTGGGCCCAGAGGTTCCTGCCAGCCTCAAGCAGTCCGTGGCTGAAGCATGAATCTTATCACCGTCTAGAAATACGACGCCTTTCTGCAGATGGCCTCATTCCCAGGCTTTGAGGTCCTGTCTGTGTGCTGATGTCAGCTGGGGACGTCTTTCATCCTTCCCTTGGCAGCTCTGGGTACTGCAGAAGGTCTCAGAACCAGCAGTCCCTCCAGACCTTTCCAGCTCCTCCAAGGACAGGTGAGCCCTGAAGGGAGCTGCGCTCCATGATCCTTGTGCATCCCTTCCAACTCGGGGTGTTCCGTGGTTCTGTGGAAGGGCCTTAGCCCACCCCAGAACGGGGAGAATAGCCGTGGTACCCCCCCTGTGCTGATGTGATATAGCACAGTGCTCACGTGCTTGCTGCCTCCAAGGATCCTTCATTTCTGCTCATGATAAGGAATAACCATTAGGACTTACATGACCACGCTGGGAGGTGGAACCACCTCCAGAATTTGCTGTGACCAAATCAATGTCCCATCCAAAGAGCTTTTTGTTTTCTGTAGGTGGGAGCAGCTCGGTGAGTGCATTTTTGGTACATAAAACCTAGCGGACGCCGTCGTCGTTTGGAGTTAGCTTCTGTCTCAGAGATCTCCTGGGGGAAGATGGGCAGTGAATGGAACCAAGGAAGCCCGAGATGACAGGCTGCTGTTCCTCAGGCTGAATGTACCCTGGCCAATTTGGACTCTGGGGGTCGGTTCCTTGCCTGTGCCCCCCTCTGGGGAGCGGGTGCTCGTCTGCGTGCTGGTGGCCATCCCCGGCATTGCTGGAAGTGGTGGTGGGGTGAGCCCTGTGCTCACGGCAGACCCCGCTCTGCAGGGCTGGGAGGTTCAGTGTTTGGTTGTCACTCAGGTGCTGCCCAAAAGTCCCACGTTGTGAGGGCTTGGGCTTTCTAATACCGCTTGCGTGATGGCAAAATCTGTCTTCTACCCAAACGCCGAAGAGCGGCGGCTCGCCACGAGGTCCTTGCAGCTCTCGTTACCCGGCAGTGCTGAGTTCCCCGTGGCACTGTGCTGTTGTGTGCATCCCCCAGCACAGCTCCAGGAAGGTTTCTGCAGGAAAATGGTCCCAGGTACCCGAGCTGTGCGCGTGGGAGCACGCGGATGTCACCTCGGGGTGATTCTGTGATTCGGCGGCTCAGAGCAATAGGAGCGGTTTACAAATCCTCTCTTTTCATGGCTGAAGTGAGAGGCAGCTCCGGCGCCAGAGACAACTCGTTCTGAAAAGAAACAGAAAATTAACGATCCTGTGGTTACGAGGAAGGGCAAACAGATTAACTGCAAAGCTGCCAAATGCGTTTCGCTCCTGCAGGGTTCTGCTTGTAGCACATTTTGAAAGAGTGGGAAATTCCCCCGTGCAAAAAAAAAAATCCTTTCTATATCCTAAAGCAACCAAAAAAAAAAAAAACAACAACCTGATATTCAGCTCTCCAGGGGGAAGGAATTCAGCATCTGTAATAGATACTTTGAGGATAATGTGCAGGGTTCCTTAGTGTTGCCTCCAGGAGATAATGCAGAAATGTGGCAAGACGAAGCATCAGCAATCCCCAGAGCTCTGGCACCGCTCCTTGGCTTGGGCTGCCCCATCCCTGGGCACTGCTGTGCTCCCACCTCCCACCCCGGCTCCGCTGCTGGGACAGAGACAGGAAACCTCAAAAATGGGGGAAAGGAGCAGTGCTTAAATCTAGAGGAGAATCCCTCAGCCAGAACTTCCCTGACAAAGGGATTCTCTGTTGATGGGCCCTCGGGGAGTGAAGCAGCTGTCCTTGGTGCTCGGAATGCTTGGTGCATTTCATAGTCAGGCTCACTGAGGTTGGGAAAGACCTTTGAGATCCCTAGCCCCCATCCCCACCATGCTCACTAACCACGTCCCCAAGTGCCACATCCCTATGGTCCTTGTACACATGGAAACCATCACAGACAGCTGCTTTCAGTGGGCAGAGCACGATCAGAGCTCGGCACTGGAGACAAAGGCACGCCACCAGGTTTCCGTGCTGATGCACAGCATCAGCTCTGAGCACCACCGACCTGCAGCAGGACCAGCACTGGGCCCTGGGCTGAAGGCAGGGTACAGGCCACTGCTGTCCTGCACCCGGGGGACAAGCAAAGCACATCGGGCTGCAGCTCGTGGCTTCCAGAGGGGCTGCTGGCCCCAGGACAGCAAATGCCATCAGGAGGAGTCGGTTCTTGGAGCTCGTTGCATCCCCTGCAGCGGGTGTCAGCTGAGCAGCGTTGGCTTCTCTCAGTCATCCCCCAGCGTTGTTCTCTGGCTGGCGCTGAGCAGCCTGGTTGGCAGCTTGGGTGGATGGGCTGCAGGCAGATCGCCACAGGGAGGAAACCTCG
>NC_034409.1:292171-294010 GCF_002078875.1 Numida meleagris
AGCCTCTCCTCCCAGTGCCCCGGGGAGGAGGAGAACATGGGCACCGCGTGCGGTGGAGTCACCATTATACACCAGGGACACGGAGAAGCTCCTCGGCTGCTGAATAAACACTGCCGCGGTCGTGTTTGTTTTATGCATAATATACGAGGAGCGCTGGCTCCCGTTCAGAATGAGGTGAAGGATCCAGCGGAGATCTGCTGCGGCACAACCAGGCAGAGGAGAGACGTGCTCTGTTGGGCAGCGGGGTGCCCCGTGGCGTGGGGAAGTGGAGCAGGGACACGCCAAGGGTGCTCCTGTCTGCGCCAATGGGAGACAAACTGGAGCCACGTGGCTCTACCGGCGTTACCCAGTTGGGAACACGGGTAGGAATGTGCCCGGAGTGAGCCTGGACCTGGAGCAGCTGCGCGGCTGACACGGGTCTCCATCAAGCGGGCATTAACGTGAAATACGATGAGACTCATTAACATCCCTTAATTGGAGTCGAGCCTGCTGAAAAATAGACCAAACAAAAATGGTCGCGTTCTTTGAGACTATTGCAAAACTTGTTATAAACGTTACCTCCGATATAATAGATGGGGGCTGCGGAGGCATTTGGACTTAATAACTCCTTAATGATTAAAAAAAATGAGTGTGCTGCAAAATCAATATGGCAGATATGAACTGGATTGCGAGCCACGTAATTAACGCATCCCCAGTGCAGGCGCTGACGGGGAGTCACGGGGAATTTGGGCTGTCGTTCTGATCTCACGGTGCCTGCGCCAGGGCCGCCCTTGGTCCCGGGGCGCTTCCGAACGCATTCGGCGCTGCGGCATTGGGAGAGATGGGGAAGCGAGGTCAAAGAAACCCAGAAGTGCAGGGGTCTCTCCCAGCCCAACCCCCCCCAGGGCAGAGCAGAGGGGAGGAGCACGTCCCTGCCCTGCTGGCCGTGCTCTGTGCCGTGCACCCCAGCGTCCCAGTGCCCATTGGGGCACACTGCTGGCTCGCAATCACCTTGTGGTCTACCGTTGGCCAACTGTTGGTCAACAGTCGGCCTCCGGGACCCTCAGCTCCTTCTTTGCAGACCTCCTCTCCAGCAGCTCAGCCCCCCAGCCCGTCCTGATGCTGCTGTTGCTCCTCCCCAGTGCAACATCCCCGTGGGTCGGTGGGAGCGGGCGGTGGGCGTGGGGCTGCTGTGTCCCAGAGCCCGCTGGCACCGCGTGCACTTTGCTGCGAGCTGCCTTAATGCCGACGTGCTCTTCACGCCGCTCCTGACTGTCTCCAAAGGCATAAAGGAGCCCTTTAGAGCTCTGAGCTGGTCTTTAATATCTCGGCATTGACTAAAACATGATACTGGAGTGACATTTAGAAGCATTGTAAGGGAAGGAAGGGGAGCGATTTGCAAATTTGGGACACGGAGCTTCAGACATGGGGCAGATGCTGCCGTCATGGAGCGCTGGGCAGCAAGCGTGGGGCAGGGCTGCAGTTTTCGGGCACGGGGCTGCAGGCTCGGGCGGGGCTGCAGCAGCGCCGGGCCACGTCGTGACGGTGCCGGCGCAGCTCTGAGCACCGCAAGAGCCGGGCAGAGCCCCGCGGCGCTGCTCGGGGGCCCGGAGCTGCTCCCGGCGCGGGGGTGGCAGCGCGGGAGGCCCCGGTGCGAGCCCCGAGCAGAGGGCGCTGCCCGCCCCCAGGACCGGGAGCTAAGCCCCGTAAGCGAGGTGCCCCGGGTGCATCCATCCCCGATTCCCCCCTGCCCTGCCCTGCCCCCCATCCGCAGTGCCCACCGCCACGCTCCCGGGGCTGCCCGGCGGAGGCGGCCACTGGGGGGCGGTGCGGAGCGTGGGCCCATCCCCATCCCCATCC
>NC_034409.1:296077-300535 GCF_002078875.1 Numida meleagris
GTGGCTCCACTCCGTGCCCTGATGCTCGGTGCCAGCTCCATAGCGCAGACCCTTTGCTCAGTGCTGGGCTGGGAGCCCCTTTGAGTGGACAGTGCCTCGCTGGGGCCCTGGGGCCATCTGTGGGCGCTGTTGGGGCACGTGGCCCTGATCCAGAGCAGCGCGGATCAGGGTGCAGGTGGTGAGGAAACACCATCCATGCAGGGCTGCCAGCCGCACAGCCCCGGCGACGCGGAGCTGGTGGGGGATGGCGGCACTGCCCGTGACGTTGGGCAGCTCTTGGAAGGCACAGTCAACTCGCGTTGGGTCAGGAGCCGGCTTCCTCTGCCGGAACGTGATTCCGGGTGTTTCGCGGAAAGTTGAAGGATCTTCCCTTCCTTCTTTCCATCCTTCCTGCCTCCGCTGCCGCCTCTCGCGCCGCGGGCTGCAGCTGCTCCTCTGAGCGCTCGCGTCCGCTCTCTTGAGCGGGGCAGCGCAGCTCGGGCGCACGTGGCACCTCCAGGAGCGTTGTCCTGCGCTGCGGACCCCGCGCGTGGCAGCGGGGAGGGGGCTGCGGTGACCCCCGTGCCAAGGGCGTGAGTGCGGCCGTGGCTGCAGGTGCGGTGTTTGCTGGAGGAGTCGCTGCGGAGACGGGGCTTTTCCCGTCTTCACCCACTCGCCGGTGTTTTCCGTCCTGCAGTTCTTCATCTCGCCGTGTGTGTTTTTGTGGGAGGGAGGTGGTGCGGTGCCGTGCCGGCCTGTAGCGGTGACAGCAGCGCGTGTAATTCGTGGACTCACCTGTTGCTGTTTGCACATCTCTGAGCGTGGGGCTGGGAGAGGAGAGGGCTAGTTGCATCCCAGTGCGGCTGGGGCTCAGCGGGAGGGTCCCGTGGTAGCTCTGTAGGAAGGACCCCGGGCAGGGCAGGTGTGCTGCTGTTGTGTGCTGGGTTATAGCAGCAGGGACGTGGAGTCATGGGCAGGGTGTCCTGGTTTTGCAGGGTGATCACAGAATCATTCAGGTTGGAAAAGAGCTCTGAGATCCCCCAGTCTGACCCCAACCCATCCCACCGTGCCCAATGACCACATCCCCAGGTGCCACATCCCCACGGTGCTGGAACACCCCCAAGGGATGGGGACTCCCCACTGCCCTGGGCAGCCTGTGCCAGTGCTGAGCGCTCTTTGGAGCAGAGATTGTTCCCAGTCTCCAACCTGACCCTCCCCAGCTCACCATGAGCCCAACCCCTCTCTCATCCTATCACCATCACCTGGGGATAGAGACCAAGCCCTACTTCACTCCAACCTCCTGTCAGGAGTGGGGGAGAGCGCTGAGCTCTCCCTGAGCCCCTCAGCCCCACACTGCCCCATCCCACTCCCTCAGCCACTCCCCCTAGAACCAGCAGGACCACGCGGTGCAGTGTGAACCAGGGCTGCATTCCAAAGCAATTGCTGTCGGTGGGGCTGCACCCCATGTTAAGAGCAGGTTGGCTCCTGCCAGGTTCCTGCTACGGGCTCGGTCTCGCACTGGGTTTGTTGCTCTGGATCTTTCCTCATGAGCTGTCAGTGGGAGGAAAGCGCGGTGCAGGTCAGGGAATTATCATGGCAGCATGCTGTGACCATCCTGGTGGTCAGTGGGTGACACAGGACAGCGATCGATGCTGATGTTTCATCTGTAAGATAAGCAAAAGAACATGCAGGAAGGGGAGTCTGTCCTTGGGCTGCGTGTTGCTGGTAATGGCAAACAAAATGAGATGTCAGAGCCCCGAGCAAGGCGAGAACCGATCGTCACCAGCCTCGGAATCCCGAGGTTGCAGAGTGATGTGGCTCCTGGCGAGGGGACTCGGTCAGCAGCCCAGGAACG
Organism: Numida meleagris; assembly: GCF_002078875.1. Lineage (NCBI taxonomy): Eukaryota > Metazoa > Chordata > Aves > Galliformes > Numididae > Numida > Numida meleagris. The sequence goes on from NC_034409.1 coordinate 297,912, forward strand.
AGGGGAAACCAGGAACGCGATGAATGCGCCGGTCCTGGATCTCATTTCTTCACACGTTGTGATCAGGAGGAGTGATTCTCAAGCAACTGTTACTATGTGCACCCAACAGCAAGTTCTGCTCCGCGGTGCAGCTCTCGCTGCCATTCTGTGTTGCAGGATCCGAGCCGGCCCCGCGTGGAACGAGCGAGTGAGGAGCTGGTCAGGAGCCACAGAACTGTGGGATGGTTTGGGTTGGAAGGGCCCTTCGAGCTGCCTGGTCCCACTCCCTGCAGTGAGCAGGGACCCCCCCCAGCTCCATCAGATGCTCAGACCCCCGTCCCCTGACCGTGGGTGTCTGCAGGGATGGGGCAGCACCACCTCTCTGTGCAACCTGTGCAATGCATCACCACCTTCAGTGTGAAGCACGCCCTTACCAGGAGCCTCGCACCTGGGGGCTGCTGAGGTCTCTCTGCTGCCACTCTGTTCTGGAGGCAGCTCCGGAACCTTCCAGGCTCTGTGCTCCTGCTGATCTGCTTGAATCGCGGAATCGCTCAGGTTGGAGAAGAGCCCTAAGGTCACAGAGTCCGCTTGCTGCGGTGCCCCGGGCACAACAGCTGCTGGGAGCTGGCTGCTCTGTGCTGCACCACGGCTGAGGGGCTGTCCTGTCCTCACAAACCAGTGCTCGGTGCTGACTGCTGCCCAGCCCAGCGGGAACCCCGGCATCGGTGTGGCCCCGTAGGGCTGCATGTTCCATCATTGGGGCTGGAGAGCAGTGCCCACCCCATGCTGTAATGTCCCCTGTTCTTGAAGCCCCTGTGTTCCCCCTCTGAGCCCCATCTTTGTGTCACTGTTTCATGCTGGGTGTCCCCGTGAGCCCCCAGCCACAATGCCTCACTCTCAGTTCCCCATATCCCTGTGGCTCCTGGGGATCGCAGTGTGCTGGAAACAGCCCTTGGCCCAACGCTGGGGTATTGGGTGGGAGCTGGCGAGGGGGGGGGTGGGTGCTGCAGGGCTCCTGGCACCCATTGGTCCCACTGACACTGGGACAGTGGGGCACCGCGTGGGTCCCTCCGGGCTGTGCCGTGCGGGTCGCAGCGCTGGGCTGGCGGTCGTGGTTGGAAGGGAGAAGAGTTTTCAGGACCACCGACAGCTCTCGGAGACCTGGATCCGTTATTTCCTCCCATTGGAAACTCTGACAAATGAATCGTGGAAGGAAAACCCAAGAATGGCTTGTGGAGGTTAAAAGAAAATGGACGGAATAAAGCCAAAATATCTTGGGGAACCGGAAGAACCTATTTTTGGAAGAAAAGGGGGTTTTGCTGCGTGTTTCTCGAACCGCTCGGTTGTGTCTCGCCTCATGAAGCTCCACCTGCTCATTTCTGTAGAAATATCTGACCTCCTCCTCATCCCCGCTGTGCTCCTCTTTGCCGGCTGTGGCACTGGACAGGTAATTGTGGCCGATGCAGAAAAGTATCCGTGTTTATTGGCTTGTAGAAGTTGCTCCTTGGCTTATTGGTGCTCTCTTGTCCGGGTGTTCCCCAGAAGTTCTGTTTTTGCTTCATTTTTTTGAGCTCCCGCTCACCATTTTATGTCTGTTCCGTATCTGCTTAACCACACGTTGGTTTTGCCATTAACGTGCCCCATTCCTTACGTCTTTTCCTGCAATTAAGTTTTGTTTATGCCTCTGATCAAGCCTTTGGCTCTTCTCTTAAATGAGTTTGGTTTCTGTTACAAACAAGTGGAGCTCTGTGATTACTGTTCTGGGCAGTGTCCTGATGGGCATTGCATTGCTTTGGTTAAGTAAAGAGAACATAAAAAGTGAAACAACCTAAGTTCTAAAGAAAAGCAACTTTCTGGTGGTTAGGAATATTAGATATTTTTGGCTCAAGCTATGAACTTTATGTCCCTTTCCTCTCCTTCTGTGTGCTAGTTGGCCCCTCCAGTGTAAGACACAACGGCGCTGCACTTCACCTCTGGTGTTTCTCCGTGGCTCGCCACTGATGCTCTGGTTGGGTTGTTCCAAGCTGCCCATGGCTTTGCCCTCCCATTCGCTGGAGGAGCTGCAATGGGAGAGGAGCACCCAGCCCACAGCTGGGCTTGGGGCTTTAGGGCTTTGAGGCCCCTTCCAGCCCAACCATTCTGTGGCTCTTTGAGACCCAGAAGGGCTGCGTGGGGCAGGAGGGCTCCAGTTGGGAGGGTGCAGCCTGCAGGGAGGGGACCAGGGTCTGGGCGTGTGAACCCCCCTGGGCAGCACCAGATTCTTCCCCCAGGTGAGGGGCAATGCCGTGGGTCAGAAAGGCACCATGGGGCAGTGTGTGCAGGGAAGGGCAGTTCCTGGGGCTCATACAAGGTTTCCAAAGTGCTGCTGATGGTCTGACATCAATCACACATTAAGAGGAAGGTTGGGAGTGCCTAACGAGGACAGGGCAATGGGAAGAGGTGTCAGAATTGACTACAGCGTAAAGAAGAAATGGAGATTCCCTGGGGACATGCAGAACATGCCGTCCCTCTGTGGTTATTAAAGCTGCCACCGGTTGGCATTACAAACTCTATTTTTAGCAGTCCTAAACTATGGTGAGAAAAATTCGTCTGGCCTAAAATTTTCTCATTCTGCTTAAAGTTTAATTCTTGCTACAGGTCAGGCT
>NC_034409.1:301055-303331 GCF_002078875.1 Numida meleagris
CTGGGAATTAGCTTTTCGGAGCGTTTCTGTGCCCACCTCGGGACAGGGATGGAATTGGAATTCCTGGAGCAGCTTTTCCTCCGAAACGGGGTCAAGAAATTCTTTGCCTTCCCTCTTGTTCTTTCTGGGAAGGTCATTCTGAAAGAGATGGGAAGAAGCCAGGATGCGGCTGGTGGCTGTAGCCTGCTCTGAGGATTACACAACCTCTCGGGATCGCTGTCTGTCAGAAGTCCTGCTTTCTGCTGTGCTACATTTCCTTGAGTTTAGGGCAGGATTTTTCCACTGAGAAAGTGTGTTGCGGGTCAGCAGCGCGGCCGCTGGGCGTTGGTGCTGTGGAACTGGAACGTCCAGCCACAGCCAGACAGTCGCTCTGGAAAGGAGAGCATCATCGAGCAGAAACGTTCTGCTTAAAAGTTTGGGTAGGAAACGGCCAGAAAACGAAGGGAGGGCTGAGGGATGGGGTTGACAGAGCAGCATCGGGGTCCCCTGAAGCAGAACAGCGCTGGCCTGAGCTGCTGTGTGAGCCATTCGCCTCCAGCTTCGCTTTCCGTCCAGGGACACAACTGAGGGGATTTTGCTCATTTATGGTAAAAACAACAAACCCCTAAAACTTTTTGATACTTCCTTTTTCTCCAGCATGAATTCCTCTGCCTGGGAGTAGCAGGCTCTCAGCCTTTCCCCATCAGGAGGTGCTCCATCTCTGCAGCCCTTTGGAAACCTGGAGGTCAGGAAGTCTCCCTCCTGTGACGCTCTGGGTTTCCCATTCATTCATTCCTTACCCGCGTGTTTTAATGAAATTTCCCCTCTCCTGTTATTAATGGAGAGTGGTAACGATCGTTTCCCTTCTCACCGTTTCTGTGTTTGCATTTACAAGTGAGGCTGCCTCGGTGGTGTCTCTCTAAAATACATGAAGATGAAATTCTTCAGTGCCTTCCCATGCTGCTTGCACGTTATGTGGGTGCCCAGCGTGAGGTCGGGTTGTGGTGTGGTTGCCGTCAGAACTGTTGGATCTTGGCTTCTGCAGCGACGTGCTGAGATCTCCCTGCTGGTTGCTGTACAGTAACGGGATCGCTGAGGTTGGAAAAGACCTCTGAGATCACCGAGTCCAGCCCCACCGCGACGCCGAGCAGAGGAAGCCTTGCTGGGGACCCAGACGAGCGAGGTGCCGTCCACATTGCTCCATCTTCTGCTTTCCAATGGGTGCTGCTGTGAGTGGCTGCTTCTGGTCCTGCCCAGGAGGTTCCTGCAGACCCCTCTGGAGGGCTGTGCTGGGGCTGTGTGCGCCGGTTCAGCAGTGGGACCCGGGGCTGAGCTCCTCGGAGGACAACGTGTCCCCATGTCTGCTTGAGCTTGGCTCGCACCAAAGACACCCCTTATTTTCTTGGTCTTATTTCCACTGGGCTACGCAGAACGGCTTCGTGTTCCTGTCTCCTTTGTGCATCTTGCTTTTTGGATGCACTTTTTCCTTCCAAGAAATTTTTCTCTTGCAGATAACCCCATTTAAGCGTTCTTTGCCAAGCCCGTGATCCAATTTGTTCCTCATCCACTGGTTGTTCTCCGAGCGCTGCAGGACTTAAAAGTGCAGATGCCTGGGGAGAAGCGTAAAGTAATCCTCTTAATTTAACACTGAAGTGTTTTTCAGAAGGTGTGTTGGGGGGGATTTGTGCTCCTGAACTCCTCCTGAAGGTCCTTCTCGATTTCCTGTGCTTTGTCTGCATCCGAGCTCTACAGCAAAGCAAAGTTTGTCTCTCAGCTGCGCTCCGCTGAGCAGCGTGTTGGAGGGGATGAAGGGCTGCTGGACCCCACGGTGCTGCCAAAATAACAGACAACCTTATTCCCTCCTCGGAGTTTCTTCTGGCAGAGCTCTGCCTTGGTGCAGTGCTTTCTGCCTGCGGACACAGGAGGCACTGGACAAACAGAATCATGGAATCACGGAGTGGTTTGGGTTGGAAGGGCCCATCGAGCTGCCTGGTCCCACTCCCTGCAGTGAGCAGGGAACCCCCCCAGCTCCATCAGGTGCTCAGAGCCCCAACCCCTGAGCGTGGCTGTCTGCAGGGACGGGGCAGCACCACCTCTCTGTGCAACCTGTGCAGTGCCTCACCGCCCTCAGCGTGAAGACCTTGCTCCTTATGTCCAGTCTAAATTTCCTTCTGTTACTTGGAAACCATCTCCCCTTGTCCTGTCCTGCTGAAGAGCCCGTCCCCTCCTTTCCCGCAGCCCCTTTAGATACTGAGGGCCGCTCTCAGCTCTCCCGCAGCCTTCCCTTCTCCAGCTGC
>NC_034409.1:304756-305476 GCF_002078875.1 Numida meleagris
TGCTGCCCAGTGCTGATGGGTGCAGCCCTTCTCTCTGGGCCCTATCCCAACATTGGCCCATCCCAGCCATGTCCTGGGGCTCAGGCTCCCACTGCCAGAGGCCCCCGACTCAGTGACCGTGTGATCTGCTCTGCTCTACTGCAACTGGCTTGCAGCTTATTAAAATAAAACCACAAATCAAACAGAAAACAGGAAGTAGGGCGGACACCTTTGGATGGGCCCATCCTTTGGGCACGGGGTCACTATCGTGGAGCGGAGCTGTGGAGGTGCAGCGTGAACCCCTTGGCTGTGGATGTCAACTTGCAGAGGCTGCCTGCGGTTAGGGCAACCCCACCACTGCACACCCATCACCGTGTGCTGGGAGTAGGGTGACCCAGCATCCCTGCTGTGCTCCAAGGGATGCTCTGAGGCTGTTGGGAACAGAGGGGTTGACTCAGCCGTCTGCATGGGGCTGGCCCCTTTACACAGCCGCACCTGAGGCCGTTGTCTAGACTCCCTGCAGTCAGTGGTGAGAAATAGCTCTTCCAAAGTGCAATTTGTCTCATCCCGAGTTAGACATTTAAAATCAGTCTGATGAATCACGCTCTGAAATAGCCTGTTTCTCTGTTGACTAGCTCAGATATAGATAGTCCTTTCACTATCTCTCTTGGCCATTAGCAGGGTCTCTTGCAATCCACATCAGGGCTGTTGGCTTCAGCATCGGCTTCCCGTGCTCTGCTG
>NC_034409.1:305995-306960 GCF_002078875.1 Numida meleagris
GTGGGATGGGTTGGGGTTGGACTGTTGATCTGAGAGGTCTTTTCAATGATTCCATGATTCTCTTGGAACCAACAGACGTTCCCCATCAAACCATCATTCTTCCTTCTCATGTGGCTGAGGTGTTGCTTTGCAGAGGGAGTGAGAGCTGGGCGCTCGTGGCTGTCTCGCTATGCTCTGCTCCATTTAAATACTCAATTAATATCTTTAGTCTCATAAGGGTGAGGTTAATGAATGACTGAACAGGCCCAGAGGGGTTGTGCTCCCGGTGGAGGTGGGATGTTTCTGTCGGGGGCTGCAGGAGGTTGGGTTGGAGCAGTAGCTCCCGAGCTCTGCTGGCACGTGGTGGCAGTGGGATCCAACCCTTGGCCCTGGGGGAAGCTGCCGCAGGGACCCAGGGCTGACGGGAGCTGTGAACCCAGCCATGTTTGGGGATTGCACGCAGACCCAGGGTCTCACCCTGTGGGGCTTCCCGAGCGATGCGTCACCGCCTCTGGAAGCTGTCACTGCTGGGAGCACTGGTGGGCGGGAGGGGCCCTCCTCGGTGTGTTTTTCTTGTCTTGATTAAGAATTAGCAATGATCCACACGCTCTGCTCTTTGTTTAACTCTCTCTGTCAGATGTGTGTGTGCTCCGTTGTCATTTATTCTTGCTGCTTGTCGGAAGGCGCGTTTCCTTCCCCACGGGATCACAGTTGGATCTGAGTACAACGCGGGGCAGTTACTGTGATGCTCAGGGATGGGTGAGAGGTGCCCCCACCTCTGTGCCCAAGGGTCATTGTGCCAGCTCCGGGAGCCTCAGGGAATGGGGGCTGTAGTCTGAGCCTTGGGGTGAGCTCGAGTGCAGGGCAGTGTAAAAGCCAAACCCAGAACCAAGATCTTGCATCACATACATGAGTGGCATAGAGTGATAGAACCGTGGGATGATTTGGGTTGGAAGGGACCTTCATGCAATCACAGAATGGTTTGG
>NC_034409.1:313385-314586 GCF_002078875.1 Numida meleagris
GGAAGGGACCTCTAAGGGCCATCTGGCCCCAGTCCCTGTGATGAGCAGGGACACTTGCAGCTCCACCAGCTGCTCAGAGCCTTGTCCATGGATGGACGTCCCAGCAGACCTGTAGCAGGCTGATGCTGAGAGCCCATATTGCCTATTTCTAGATGATAAGGGATGACGGTAATGATTTTCTGTGATTCCTGTGCATTGCCTCTAGATACCGTGTAGTTCACTTTCTATGCTGAGAACAATCGCAGTTTGTTAGGAGCACAAATGTCGCAGCTGGAGGCAGCCGTGCGAGGTTCTGCAGCAGGGCACAGCGGGATGCCTGGTACTCCTGGGCACATGCACACACCTGGAGGAGAAGTTGCTCCTCCACTGACTGCAGGGCTCATCGGGGGCTGTGAGCCAGGAATGGGGGTCCCGTGGTGGCTGTGTGCAGGGGGGGTTGGGGGCATTTGGCTTCTGACCGTCATCCTTCTTCAAGTCCTCACTATTGGCTGTCTGCGTGAGCATCTGCACGATGCCAGGTGCTGAATGAACATCTGCTCGCCAGCAGCGGTCATTGCAGGCTTTGTCTGCCGGGTCCCACCATGCCTTCCCCCAGGGCCCTCCCAAATGGTGCCCGAGGAGCAGCCCCTGCTGCCCTGTGCTGCGGAGCCGTTCACCCACCAACAGCCGCCGTGGCCTCTGACTTGGAACTGAAATCGTTCATTTGGTCTGGTTCAGTTCACTCCCAAAGCTATAATTATCATAAAAGAAATTATATTCGCTTTAATTCTGCAGAAGAGCATCTACTTATAAATATGATTTGCTGTGACTAATACATTTCCGTTCAGATCTCTGATATAAATTAACAAATCTTTTTGCACATGAGAGCGCCGGCACTGTAATGGATTTGTTCTATCAGTGACAGATGAGGGGGGCTGCGCCCGGTGGTGGAGCTTTGCTGATCTGTAAGAGTTGGTTGGGGTCTCTGGGCATCTCCCACCAGTGCTGCTGTTTACAAACTTCTGGACGTACAGTTGGTAACTGCAAAACCCCACTGTTTGCTCTTTGGCTATTGCTTTTCTTCTGTCCTCTGCGGGAAAAGAGTTTCCTTACTGCCCCTTCCTCACTGAGATTTCTGTAGGCTCCAAATCAGGGAGTCCTGGGGCACTTCTACAAATGCACACAAAGAAGAGAGTGCCTTTGTTCCCTCTGGATTTTAGGT
>NC_034409.1:315437-349304 GCF_002078875.1 Numida meleagris
TTGCCCTACAACGTGGCCTTGCCCTACAATGTGGCCTTGCCCCTCGGCTTGGCTGCAGCCAAGCCTGGTAACATGGTAAAGATGCTGCTTCTGCCAAATGCCATGGCAACCAAATCTGAGGCTGAGATGTATTTTGTAGATGACCTCTAAAGACAACCTGTTGGAACCAGGGTTGCCATTTCAACAACACGCACTCTCTTTCCTTGGAAACCTCTAAATTAAGACGACATTCCAGTCAGATGTCCTGAGGTGTGCATGGAGCTGGCAGCTCTCCTTATTTACCTTCCAGAATTAGAAACCCCTTCATTAATTCAAGTCAGCGTCTTGTGTGCCTCAGAGTGACCTTAGTGGCGTCCCAGATTTTGGCTGTGAGGGGAACGTGGACCTATTATTAGAGGGAAAGCTCGGGTTGAGCTTGCCAGGCTGCAGCGGCCGTAGGACCGATGTGTGCTGGGACAGCTCAGCTCCCTGCTCACCGAGGGCTCAGGAGCTGTGCTCACGGCGATGCAGGGCTGCAGCTGGGAGGCTGAGAGCTCTGGGGCTGTTCACCTGGAGGAAAGGAGGCTGAGAGGGGATCTGAGCAATGGCTTCGGCCTGGCATTGCCAGAGCCATGCTCGAGATGAACGTATGCCCTCACAACTCACACAAGCACTGCCGTGAGGACTGTGGTAGCTGGAAGAACCCAGCTGCTCACATCCTCTCTGGAGAGCATCAACAAGTAGCAGGGCGTGCGAGGTCGTCATCTGCTGGTGCAGGACCTTCCTAGCCATTCATGTATTTGTCATAGAATCATGGAATCATGGAATGCCTCAGGTTGGAGGGCCGTCCAGTTCCAGGGAAAGGGCGAGAACACAGCAGTGGGTGAAGCCAGCAAAGATAACCCGGGACACAGCGCCAGGAGTGTGGGTGTTGGTGTGCTTGGGGATGGGGCAGCCACGAGCTCAGGTCTGGAATCACTTGGAGCCTCCTGCGGACTGCAGTGCACGGAGCAGGTGGACATCTGCCTGGGTTGGGCTTTCAGGAACCGCAGAATCTCCTTGGCGTCCAGCGCTGCTCTGTGGGGTTGGCTTTTTTGGTGTTTATTTGCTTTTCTTTCAGATAGAAGAGAAAGTTCCATTTATAAAATAGCCTGTTAGCTTTGGTCTGCAAGGCGTTGTGGCGTGGCTGTGACCCATGGATGTGGGTTTCGAGGGGCCACGTCCCAGGGGTGGTCCTGTGCTCCGGCTCCGCGCGGTTCTGCTTTGCTCTCAGCTAATGCATGTGTCCCATGGTTTTTCTCTTTTATTTTCATTCATGCTTCGCAGTAGACGAGCAGCTTCGTGAACTGGGTAACTATGATTTTTTTTTTCTATTTTTTTTCCCTTCGCTTTCCTGCTCCTTTTTCCTTTTTGTTGTGCCCTTTGTGTGTAGGACTTAGTACAGACGTCTGGACCTCTCCTCTTCCTTCCTTGATCCTGCCATGTAGCCTGGATGGGGCTGTGTAGTGCAGAAGGGGCTCTCCTTCCCTGCCCTGCCGTTCCTTCCACGATCCCTGCAGTTTCTCTATTCCTGCCTGTCCCCTGTGGGGGGCTGGGGAACACCAGCGGTGGGGACACGGACTTCCCAGCATGTTCCTTCCCCACGGGGGCCCTGTGGGAGCTGATCCCTTTGAGCCTCTGCAGAAGTTGTGCTGCTGCTGGGTGCTGAGTGGAGCCCTGTGCTTCCCCTGGGAATCATGGGATCCCAGAACAGTTGGGCTGTAAGGATCCTTTAAAGATGACAGAACCACAGAACGGTTGGGTTGGAAGGGTCCTTAAAGATGACAACCACGGAATGGTTAGGTTGGACGGGTCCTTATGGATCATAGAATCCCAGAATGGTTGACTTGGAAGAGTCCCTATAGCTAATAGAACCACAGAATGGTTGGGTTGGAAGGGACCCCCAGCCCCACCCCTGCCATGGGCTGGGTGCCCTCCCAGCTCAGGCTGCCCAGGGCCCCATGCACGGCCTTGGGCACCTGCAGGGATGGGGCACCCACAGCTCTTGGCAGTGCCAGGGCCGAGGTGGGAGGAATGAGGCGGTGGCAGTCAGCACGGAGGTCATGGCCCTGTGGTGGTGGCTCACGTTTCTCAGTGCCAGGTGTAGGTGTTGGAGCCTTGTTGGAGGGCAGGTGCCCTCCTCTTGGCCCTGTCCTCAGGCTGGGGATTGCAGCTGAGCTCTGTGAGGACCCCGAGCTGTCTGCAGGCAGCAGGAGCAGCACCGATGGTTCCTCTGCTCCCACCACCACTCCTAGGGGTGGGGCGCTGGGTCCCACCAGGATCACCCTCATCATTCTGTGCCTGGAGAGGGTGCCCAGCCAGCTCTGGAGTGGTGCCATTGTGGCCCCACTGGCCTGGCCCGTGGCTTGGCACCGTGTGGCCATACAGCTGTGAGCCATCCAGGCTGCCGTTCTGGGTGGTGCTGACCTCCGGTTGATGCAGGCCCAGGGGCAGAAGAACTCTGCATGGAACAACTGTCTGCCTGACTCACACTGAGCACTGGTTGGCGTTAAGCATGGCCGTGGTTTGCAGCTGCCGGTGGAGCTGGCAGGTGGCATTTCCGTGCACCTCCCGTGCTTTGTTTGCTGCTCCCATCTGTGGTGTCTGCGTGGCCCCCGCATGGCAGGGCAGCAGGAGGAGCCCAGGAGGTGGAGGATCTGTGGGCACAGAACCACAGAACATCCCGAGCTGGAAAGGACCTGCAGGGATCCCCGAGCCGAGCCCATGGCTGCGCTCAGCACCACCTGAACCCAAACCCTACAGCTGAGAGCAGTGTCCCAGCGCTGCCTGAGCTCCAGCAGCTCAGGGCCATGAGTGCTGCCATGGGGTCAGACCCATCAATGGCTCCTCCTGGGAGTTTCTCCCCGTGACAGAGTAACATGGGAGATGATAAGGATGAGAATGCAGAGCCTGGGTGCTGGCTTCAGGGCGGCAACAAGCAACACAGAACAAGAGAGAAGCAGAAGTCCAGGAGCAGCTCTGCAAGCGTTGTTCCTCCCTGGGACGGACCCAGACCTCTCACTGTGCCCGAGGAGCAGGGGATGGCTCTGTGCATCCCAAAACAGGAGCAGGCTCCGGTCGTGTGCCCGCAGACCCAGGGAGGTTGCACCAGCTGCGTTCACCTGTGACTGGCTTTGAAACTTAAAACTGTTTCCAAGTGCGGTCACTTTTCTGTGTGGGTGGCAACAAGCACTCAGCAGAGACCTTTTCTGCCAAATTGAATCCGCCCCTCTGACGTGTTCAAATGTCACGTCTGCTCTTCTGAATATTTAAGATTTTTTCGTTGGGTTTTGACCTTGCATTAAAAAAAAAAAAGAAAAAGGGCTTTCTTTCGGTTTCAGTTCAGGGAAACGCTCCAGTTCAGGGATCAGCAGGAAACTTCGTTCAAGAGCCACTGGGGCAGATGTTTGGTGTAGGAAACTCAGCGCGTGCAGTTCACCTCGGGCTCTTGGGGGTCGCTGAGAGCAGCGGGTTGCTGAGTGCCGTGGGGACAGCATGGGACATGGCAGCTCACCGGCTCCGTTGAGCCCCCTGTAAACCATTGGCAGTGTTTCAGTGGAATGCAATTCAGTTTGCAAATGCTGACTCTGCTTGGGAGCTCTTCCTGGGCTGTGCTGACTCACGGGCAGTGCTGGGCAGCAGTTCTCTGCTCGGCTCCGCTGCCAGGCTGCACAGAGCTGCGATGCTACCAGGGCTGGGACGGGGCTGCACAGCACAGCACAGCCCTGCTTGGGTCCCAGCCCTTGTCTGGCACTGGGTGTGAGCACTGCTGTCTTTAAGGGGTTACCTTAAAGCAGCTCTCATTACCAAGCGCAATAACGAGGCGCATTCAGGATGGAAGTGCTGCTTCAAAAGGAGAGGGGGGGAAAAATGGCGTTATCAAGATCTGCCTCAAACAGAGCAGTGTTTCAGCTCTGCTCAGGTCTCCCCTGCTGTTCTCACTGGGAAATCTCAACTCTATTTCATCCTTTTGGTGTTAGTTCTTGGAACCAGCACCTTTGACTCATAGTTAAGAAATGAGGCACCTCCATCAGTGACTCTTAGTTAGGGAATGGAGCACCTCCTTTAGCGGTGTATGAGCTCCTTGCTCTTCGTCCTTAGGGTATTTCTGAACCAGGGAGAACTTTCCTAAAAACTGAGTATTTTTCCCCACTCTCATCATTTTTTTTCTCTTTATTTCCCCTCTGATGGTTTTGTCAGGGACGCCGCTCTGCAGCCTGCTCGCTGTGTGGCTGGGAAGGATTTGGAGCTCCTTCCCATCCCCGCTTTCCAGACGCGGGTTTCTCTTGCCTTCCTAGGTGACTTCATTAATTAGCACATTTCTCCTCCCTCGAAAGGTTTTTGCTTCGCTTTGCAAGCACTCGTCGCACGGAGAGCATATGCTGGAAGCCATGCAGCAGAGGAGGCGTTCGCTGCACAGACACTGCGGGGCTGCCAGCTCTCTTCTCCTGAGAGCCCACCTGGCACCGGGGCTGCCGATGGCAGCAAACACTTCTTAACGTCGAAGCCAAGAGCCATGTGCAGGACCATGCTCATGAAGGAACGCAACAATGAAACCCCTTCCTCACTCCTTCAGTTTTCTTTTTCGCAAGGTCGCAGGATTTTCGGTCTTTTTTTTTTTTTCATAAAGTTCCCATCCGTTGGCTCTGGTCGTGTCACGTGCTGGCCACTGAGCTCTCTGTACCCACGTAGTGCTCTTGCAGTGCCACTGAGATGGCTGGCTCTCTTCGTGTTGTGCAGTTCGTGCTCCCCTCCTGGTGTATTTTTCTCTGCAGAGGTCTCAGCTCCAGCACGTGATGTTTCCCAGGGTCTCTTTTCTTTGGGGGTCTCTTGGTTGGAAGGTGGTTGAAGCTCACTGGATGATGCGCACCGTGCTGTGTGGAGCAGTTACCCCGTGAGGCTGTGTAACTCATACTCCTTGTGTAACTGCAGTGTCTCAGTTAGCAGCAGCTAATTTTCTGTGATGGCAGCTCGGTGGAAGCGCATCTGCACTGTGTTGTTTGTTGCCCCTTAATGCAAAAACATGACCATGGCCATGTTTGATCAGGACAGCTGGTGCTGCTCTTGTCCATGGCAGTGGCCCCATGCTGAGGCCTGGAGCAGGATGGACATCAGGAGTTGCATTGGGCACTGCCTGGGAGTTAAGTTACACCTGTAACAACTCATGGATTAATTTGTTGCTCCTGGTCCATTTGTCTCCCTTTTTCTAGTTTCTCCACCCAAACCCATGTAACTCGCACAGCCAGTGGTGTCCTATGGCACAGCGTTCCACACCCAGGGGTTGTGTGAGCATCACAGAGGGGCAGGGGCTGGGGCTGGTGGCATCTTCCCCGAGCAGAGTGCCCATGGCCATGGCCAGGTGGCTCCTGGGAGGTCTCCAAATGGCACTTAGGGTCGGCTGATGCCTCCAGCACTGCAAGGAGCAGAGGGCAGCAGGAGTGCCTTCATCCTCCTCTGGCCATTCCCCCAACCTGCCATGCCAGCGATGTCTCACAGCCCAGAGGGTCCTGCTCCATGCAGTATTTCTCACCCAGAAGCTGTTCCAGAGCTTCGCTCTCATCAGCTTCTCCTGGAACTTCTTTCACATGTCTCCGTCCTTTTTGACATGGGACAACTGGAATGGTGTGCATCCTTAAATCGCTGGGCATGGTCGGGGTCAGTGTGGCTCAGTGTCAGCCGTGCCCGTGCCTGATCTCACTGGGTCCTCTTCTAACCCAAGGAGAGGCAGTGCTGGGGGCTGTCTCAGGTCCAGCAGGAAAGAGGGGAATTCAGTGGTACCGTTAGTGAATACCTTTATGTTTAAGTAATAATGTTGAATCTGGTATCTTTTGGATTCCAAGAACCATGAAGACGTGGCACTGAGGGACATGGTTTATTGGAATGGCGGGGATGGGTTGGGGTTCGTGATCTCAGAGGTCTTTTCCAACCCTAATGATTCTGTGGGGCTGGCTTTCATTGTTAAGTTGTGTGGCTGAAGGATGGTTGTTACCTGCTCGCTTTTCAGGCAGAAACCGGCTCTAAAAAAGCCTTGCTTTAAATGTGGAAATGAAAGAGAAAATAAAGGAATGCGGAGTAGTGTAGACTTGCAATTTAACATTTCCTCTCTGCCTCAGAAGGAGCGATGTTTGGGAGCCCTATGAGCCATGGCTCCTTTCGCTGCGTGTCATCTGGGGAGCTGACGTGGAGGGAAGCTGTGGGACCTGGAGCAGCAGGGTGAGCTGCGGTCCTTGTCAGACAGGACAAATGAACATCGCTCCACTCCTGGTGCTCATTGGGGGTCATAGAATCACAGAACTCCAGAAGGTTGGGTTGGAAGGGACCTTAATGATCGTGCAGTTTCACCCCTGCTATGGGCTGAATGCCCCCCCCCAAGCTCAGGCTGCCCAGGACCCCATCCGTGGCCTCGGGCACCTCCAGGGATGGGGCACCCACAGCTCTGGGCAGCAGTGCGGGGCCTGTGGGTGAAGGATTTCCCCCACATCTGACCTCAGTCTTCCCTGCTTCAGTTTAACGCCATCCCCCCGTGTCCCATCGCTCTCTGCCCGCACACAAAGCCGCTCTCCTCCTGTGTCCAGGCCCCTCCAGGCACTGAAGGCCGCAGCGAGGCCTCCCCGCAGCCGTCCCTTCTCCAGGCCGCACGCTCCCTCCCTCGGCCTTTCCCCACCCGGAGCTGCCGCAGCCCCTGACCGTCCCCATGTCCTCCCCTGGTCTGGGGCCGTGGCTGGGAGCTCCACACTGTCCCCTGGAGCCGCAGGGCTGCGTGGAAGCCCCACACAGGGCCGAGTCCCGCGCTGCTTGTTGCCGTGCTGCCTGCAGAGCTGGAGCTGCGTGCCTGGCTCGGATCGCCGGTGCCAGCGCTGCATTACAAGCACATTCCCCTGCCCGGGCCAGGGCTGCCTGTCCCTCCGTGGGCTCCTCAGGAATGGGCTGCGGGGGTGGCCGCTAATCAGAAATGAATCCTTCCTTTCATCTGCTCCCTTCCCTCATTCACTTTTGTGTGGGCGTTTCTGTCTCGAGCAAATTGGATTGCAGGCTGACGGAGCAGAGCCTATGGGAGGAGCGGGGAGCGGCAGCCCAGCACCAGCTCCTGCCCGACCCAGTGCCCGGGCACTGCCCCTCCTGTCCCCGCTGCCCCATCCATCCCAGCACCGTGGCTGCCCCACTCGTGCCGTTGGCTCGCCCGTTGTTTTCCATAACAGACTTCGGAAGAGAAAACCAAATATGTTATTAACCAATGTGAGGTCTCCCAAAGGACTGAGCAGAGTTGTGGTGTCTGCTGTTTTGTTTCACGAGACGCTGTAGTGCTCACGGTGTTCTGGTTTCCAGTGTAACTTGGACCTGTAGGCACATGGTCCCTTCCTCCCTTTGTAGGTTCCAGGTAGAGGACATCCCTGCTCCTGTCCCCACGTGGAGGACGTCCCCACTCTCTGCCTCTCCCCTGGCTGCAGTTGCTGCCTACACGGTTTAAGTTTTTCGGGTCAGCTGTGAAGCCCTTTGGTAGAACCCCCCTGGGCCGATGGCACCGAGCGCTTCCTCCGGCTGCGCTGCAGAACAGAGGCACGAGGCCCAACCTTGGCACAGCACAGCACCGTCCCTGCTGCTTTCCCTGGAGCACTGCGTCCAGATGGGGAGTCCTCAGCGCAGGAGAGCTGGGGCGCATCCAGAGGAGGATTGCAAAAAGGATCTGAGGGGTGGAAAGGGGAAATTCAGACTGGATGTAAGGAGCAAGGTCTTCAAGCTGAGGGTGGTGAGGCACTGCACAGGTTGCCCAGAGAGGTGGTGCTGCCCCGTCCCTGCAGACAGCCACGGTCAGGGGATGGGGCTCTGAGCACCTGATGGAGCTGGGGGGGTCCCTGCTCATTGCAATGAGTGGGACCAGCTGCCTTTGGAGGGCCCTTCCAAACCCAAACCACTCTGTGATCACTGATGGAATCGTCCCCCTGGGTTTGCACTCTGCCATTGCAGGAAATGGGACAGCCGCCTGCAGGAGGCGTTGGGTTGAGCTGGGCGGCCCCGGCAGTGCTCTGCTGCTGAGCTTTGTACGTTTGTACCAAACCCGGTGCATCTGGGATCACAGGAGATGTTTAATTTTCAGAGTGCTCCACTTCTGTTTCTGAGAAGTGCCGTGTCATGCTGCAAAGCGCTTGGACAGGAGGAGAGGTCTGTTGCTAATTAGAGAGCTGCGAGCTCTTGGCATTTGAAATTGCAAAGGTGTCAGTGGGCTGCTCGGAAGTGTGTGATCTGGTAATTTTTGTTTTGAAAAAAAGCAGCAGAACGGCTCCCAGCGTCACAGGGCAGGGCGGCTGCGAGCTGCGGGGAGCAGAGCCCGCTCCGAGCAGGGGGCACAGCCTGGAGGTGCTGGGCAGCGCCGCGACGCCGAGCAAAGCGGCGGTAACGTTCAGAGTTAATAAATGTGCAGTGCAAAATGCAAATGTGCACGGGAGGAAGAATAGCCCCAATAGCATAGAGGCAGCAAAGGGAGTCCGTTAGCTGTTGGTGTTCAG
Source organism: Numida meleagris (assembly GCF_002078875.1). Classification (NCBI taxonomy): domain Eukaryota; kingdom Metazoa; phylum Chordata; class Aves; order Galliformes; family Numididae; genus Numida; species Numida meleagris. The sequence goes on from NC_034409.1 coordinate 323,960, forward strand.
ATAGAAGATCTCGGAGTAATAGCTCCTCCGTAGCGTTGTCAATAGTGATTGTAAGTAAAGAGATAACTGTGAAGTCAGCGCAGTGCCAGGAGCTGCTGCATCGCACCCAACAAAGAAAGTTAATTATTAGAACAGAAACGATCAGCGTGCACAGGGTGAATGTGTGACGGGCCCTCATCGGGCAGCCTGAGGAGCCCTCCCCCTGAGGTGTACGTGTATTAGTAATACAGAAGTATTAGTGGAGTGTAGAGGGGGTAACGAGGGTGGTCAGTGGTCCGTGGGTCGGTGGCATCCTGCAGCATCTGCACAAGGAAACACCCGTGTGGAGTTTAGGACTTATCTGTTTGGGAAATAAACGGCTGAGCCTGTGGTGGCATGGAGAGGCTGGAGGAAGGCTGCCTGCAGATTCTTCATACGGGAAGGGAGAGGTGCTTGGAGAAATACTAGGTCCACCCTGGAGGTAGAGGAGAGCACCTTTTGTGCAGCGTGGTGTTGCACTGCAGGCTTCGCTGCTGCAGGGGGTTGTGGAGGCCAAGGATGCGGGCGGACTGTCAAAAAGGGGAGGATGCGTTTCTGGAGGTTTGCAGCATCTGCTGGACAGCACAGAGCCCCAGGGGCTGGAGAAGCATCAGCAGCACGGCCGAGCTGTCAGCTGCTGCCGCCGCCTGGGTGGGAACGCTGTGTCGGGGCCGTATCCCTTCCCCGGAGCCACCGAGTGCTCTGCAGTTGGGGATTTCCTCTGTACGGCTTTGGAGTGGAGCTGGGATGTTCCTAATCCCTCTGTCTTCACGGAGAGGCTCTCTCAGCTCAGCAGTACATGAGCCCTGCCGTTGCCAGTCGCTGCGTTAAGCGTCTGCTCCCAAAACTTGGAGTGGGGCTCACGCAGCGAGGGCTTGGAAAATCCCATCAGGTTGTAGTAACCCCGAGATGCTGTCTGGCCGTTCCGTGATGAGGCTCTTTACTGCTCGAGTGCTGTGGGGGTTTCCCAGCCCCCGGGGCTCTGGCAGGATTCCTCCTGGCATGGGCTGGGGGGGCGATGAGCAAGCAGCGGGGGGGGGGGGGAGGATGAGCAAGCAGCGTGATGCAGCTTGGCACAGCGCTCCTATCGCTCCTCGAGCTCTTTGCTGCTGGTGCTGCTGGTGCGTGGCTGTGGGTGTTCTCTGCGGGCAGAGCTGGCTGGGGCAGAGCTCTCCGGCTGCTTGTCCACGTCCAGGAGCTGAGGACTCGTGCTGCTGCTGCTGCTGTGGACTTGTGTTGCCGCCGCTTCCTTCGCACCGGCATCGCCGTTGATGCCCTGAGAGCCCGTGACCCCCAAGCAAAGCACGCAGCTCCTGCTCCTCTCTGTGGCTGCCCACCACAGGGCTGCAAATGAGACGGCCAAGGGCACGGGGGTGGTCACGAGGCAAAAAGCAAAATGCTTTGTGCTGGGGAGGAAAGCGAGACGCGCCACGGCGGGGCTGCTGTCTGCATGTCACCCTGGGCAGCGATGCCCTAGGGTTCCCATCCCAGGGCTGCTGGGCTGTGCTCTCTGAACCCAGCAGTGCTCCCTCCGCTGTGGTTAAAGCTGCCAGCACAGCAGCTGGGGTGGGCAGGGTTGCTCTGCTCTGTGGGAACAGTTAATGAGTTAATTGGTGTCACCTGGCCGGGAGGGCGGCACATGAGCAGCTGGGATGCTGTTCTCTCCGCTCTCTGTGCTGGAGGAGGGTGATGCTGGTTCCTGCTCTGTTGAGGTCCCTTGTCACCGACCATCTGCACGCCTTGTGGGATGTGAGTGGCACTGTGTGTGTGTGTGTGTGTGTGTGTGTGTGTGTGTGTGTGTGTGGTTCTCCTTCCTTCCCCGTGCTGGGAAACCAACTCTATGTGATTTGTATTGAATATATTACATTTATTCTGCGTATATACCAGCCAAAAGAAAAAAAGAAAGAGAACTAGGACATAAGAAACCCCACAGGCTGAGGTGCTGCCTCTGTTGCAGTAAGAAATGCCTTCACCTCTATGGAGCAGAGAACACCTTCCCTTGGTTCCGTTGCCAGCCGGCACGTGAGGGATGCAGCAGCAGGACTGCAGTCACCCATAACTCTTTCTGGAAACATAACCAAGAGTTTTTTGAGTTTTTTTCTTCTTTTTTTTTAATATAAATTCTCCGGTTTCTGCCATCTCTTCCCAGCAGCACCAGGGTGCCCGGTGAACGCTGCCTCTGTGCAGACAGCAGTTCTGACCGGTCCCTAATAGCCCTGGCAGCAGACTGGGGGCACAGCTGGGCACAGGCCCCGTGGTCATTACAGCTGCATGTGGTGAGCAGAGCACGGTCTCCTCTGGTCCTGCTCATCCAGGCAGCCCCTGTGCAGCTCCGTCTGCTGGCCGTGTGTCCGCTGCTGTCCCTGAGTCTGTCTGTGCTCTGGGGGGAGGGGGGAGGTGTGAGGAAATCAGAAGTGTGGAGGAGACCCCAGGACACTGATCCGACCCCGGGGATGCTGTATGGGAGGAGGCAGCTTGTAGCGGGGGCAAACACAAAATGGGACGGGATGGGAGAAGGTGAAATCGAAGCGTCAGACGATGAGGGCTGAGTGTTCTGATCTGTGTGGTTTGTTGCTTCTGATATCCAGCTGCTGGAGGAGCTCACAAGGCCGAGGGGGGTTCCCTTGGATGTGGTCTGACCCCCGAGTCAGGGAACTGCTGTGATGCTGAGTGGGGAACGTGGCGGGGTCATCACTCCCGAGGTGAAATGCACATTTGGTGTTTCCATCTAAAATACGTGTTCTGATTCAGATGGAGTCGTGGGCAGGACGTGGAGATGGTGGCAACTGGGGAAGATTAATGCAGCAGTTTCATGCACGCTCAGAAAACGTGGGCTCACAAAGCCCCGCGTCCCCGAGCGCGTTGGGTTTTGTGCGCTGCGTGCCCATTGTAAGGGGGTTAGGGGAACTGCCGGGGTGAAACGTGGGGTTCTTCCTGGCTGCACCCCCCTGCGAATCCCAGCCTGGTCCAATTGCGGCCTGAAACTGGGAGCAGACACCTGCGGGAGGTGAAGGAAGAGGCAGCTGTTGGGATCTTGCAGCTGAGCTTTTCGGGAGCCCGGCGGTGAAGTCCGGCCGAGAGCTGCCCTGGGGCTTCTCCCACTCCCTGTCAGAGCCGTGAACGCTTGGATCAGCGCAGAGCTGAGCCGAGCCTGGCTCCCGTTTTCTGCTGCCAGCAGTTAATTCCTGGTGACACGTCCCCTTTGGATGGAGCTCGGTGTGGGCGTTGAAACCCTTTAGCCGTGAGTCGCAGGGAGAGCAGAGGGCAGCAGGCTGGGCTTGCTGGGTTGGTGCTGCTGATCCTGCTCGGAAGCTGTCAGAGATGCTGTCTGCCATCTGCTCAGCTCGCAGTGAGCAGCGCTGGTGTTTGGGTTTGGTTTCTGGTTTGTGCAAATGGGGGTTTCAGAGCGGCGCTCCCCAGCGTTGCTGTTCTTTGCACCGGGACCTGGGTGCTCATGGCAGCGAGGACAAACCTGCAGCTGCCTGCGTGGGGAAGAAGTCATAAAAGCTTCAGTGCAAACCAACTGCTCTGGTAGATTCCGTAAGATCACAGAACATCCCGAACTGGAACAGACCCACAGGGATCACCGAGTCCAGCCCCCAGCCCCACACAGCACAACCCAAACCCTATGGCTGAGAGTGATGTCGCAGTGCTCCCTGAGCTCGGGGCACTGCCCACTGCCCTGTGGGGCTGTGCCATGCCCACCACCCTCTGGGCCAGAACCTTTCCCTGACCCTTCCCTGACGCAGCTCCATGCAGTTCTATCAGGCCCTGTCTCTGGCACAAGAGAGCAGAGCTCAGCACTGCCCCTCCGCTCCCTGTGAGGGGTTGTAGGGCGGCCATGGGGAGCTGTAGGGCGGCCATGGGGAGCTGTAGGGCGGCCATGGGGAGCTGTAGGGCGGCCATGGGGAGCTGTAGGGCGGCCATGAGGAGCTGTAGGGCGGCCATGAGGAGCTGTAGGGTCACCATGAGCCCTCCTCCTCGGCCTCCTCTGCTCTGGGCCAAACCAACCAAGGGTGTTCAGCTGCTCCTCACAACCTCGTGCCCTCAGACCCCTCCCCATCTCCGTAGCCCATCTTCGGATGTTCCCTAATAGTTTTATGTCCTGACATTATGGCACCCAACCTGCACCCAGTGCTCGAGGTGAGGCTGCACAGCCCCTCCACTCATCAGCCAGCAGCGCTGCTTTGGGAAGAGCTCCCCAAAACAAGGGATGTTGTCCTGCTTTATGAGGAGGAACCTTGCTGTTCCTTTCTCCCTTCACAGGCAGGAGAGTGGGTTAGGTGCTCTCAGCTGCCGAGGGCCCATGTTCTCTGGGAAATTTCAAGCCATGGAGCCCCGGCTCGCTCCTAGGCCTGCTCCTAGGCCTGCTCCCTGCCTGCCAGCACCTCTGGTTTCCACTTGCTCCTTCTCAGGTAGATACCTCTGCGGCCCTCAGTTCATCCTTTTTGCTTGGTCTCTGCAGACTGCAGAACGGTTGGGGTTGGAAGGATCCCCCGGAGCTCATCCAGGCCCCTGCCCTGTTCTCCCCTGTGCCGCTGGGGCTCGGGCAGACCCCGGGTTCTGCTTTTAGGGTGGGCTCTGAGCCCACCCGCCGCCCCTCTGTGCACACATTTGCAGCTCCCAACGCATCGCTGCTCCCAGAAATCCACCTCTCGGGCACGTGTCTACATTTTGGGCGCAGAAAGCACTAGATCCGAGGAGGTGGAGGAGTCCCTGTCCCTGGAGGTGCCCCGGAAACGGGGAGATGTGGCACTTGGGGACGTAGTGGGCACGATGGGGATGGATTGGGATTGGACCGAGTGATCTCAGAGGTCTTTTCTAACCCTAACGATTCTGTGGCTTTAGGGACAGAAAGCACTAGGTACACCTGCTGCCTTTGCTGCGTGACCGTGCACAGCTGTGCTTGCCTGCACAGGGCAGCCCGTGTGCCTGCAACCTGCAGCAGGAGTTACATGCTGAAGTGTGCTCCCACGTGTTCCCTAAAGTCTTCGCATGTTATGAAGCACAGAGCAGGAATGGACTGAGCGGAGGTGTTGCTTGCTTTGGCTGAACTGAGCATATCTCTTGTACGTGAGGTGAAGAGCTTGGAAGGATCTGGCACCTTCCCCACGAAGACAGGCTGAGGGAGCTGGGCTTGTTCAGCCTGGAGAAGAGAAGGCTGCGAGGAGACCTCATTGCAGCCTTCCAGTATTTAAAAGAGGATGATAAAAAGGAGGGGAATCAACTTTTTACAAGGGTAGACAGTGGTAGGACAAGGGGGAATGGTTTTAAGCTCAAGGAGGGAAGGTTTAGGTTGGATGTCAGGGGGAAGTTCTTTTCCAAGAGAGGTTTGGAGGAAGATCCAAAGCCTTCCTTGTCCTTGTCCTCCACGTCTTTCGAGCTGCGTCCTGCCCCCTTTGAGCTACGGGAGCTGAATGCAGCTGGTGTTTAAGGCGCTTTCCTTATCACTCCCAGCACCGGAGTGGGTTTTCGTTGCTGTCATTTGATGAGCTGTTCTCAGAGAAGGATCCAAATCAAAACCTGCCCTGCCCGGGCTCCTGGCTGCACGCTGCCCATTCGTGCGTGGGAAGGAGTGCAACCCCTGTCTTTGCTGGAGTTACTGGGGGTCGGGTTTACTGCCTTTCCTATCTGTTGCTCCTGCTGGTGCTTTTGCAATGCTCGGTGAGGAGCGCGGTCACATGCGTTGGCTCAGCTTCTCCCACACCTTTGCCTGCAGCAGGAGCTGGAGCTGGAGGAGCCTCTGCATGTGAATGGGAGGATTCAGCAGCGAGCCCCGCTGCTGGTGCCCTGGGTGCTGGGGCTGCCCTGGGTGCTGGGGAGCTGCAGGCGTTGTGCAGGCATCAGCCCCTGCACCAGGGCAGTGGTCAATAGGGCAGATGCTGCAGGTGCACGCACCAGGACGTGGCACATGGTGGCTTGCACGGTGACTCGTTCGGGGTTCCAGGAAGGACCTGAGCCCCGTGCCCTGAAGATGTCCCTGTGGGGAACTCCTGCCCCGCAGGCAGCCGCTGCTGGGACCAGGGCTCTGAAACCCAAAGGGATCGGAGCATGCCCTTCCTCTCCTGTAAGGGTCTGTGGGAGGGGCATGGGGTCAGTTTGGGCCCCTCAGGATTGCTGTACGGCTGCTGAGAGTGGCTGGGTCGGATCCCCCCATGGTGGGAGAGGAGGAGGAGCAGCGTGGGCATCAGAAAACTGCCTTGGTCCCCTTCCAGCTCGGATCATCCGGGTCGGGGCCGCGCTGCTCAAGCTTTACATATCACATTTGGAATCTGCTCATTGGATACCGGATCCTGAAGCTCTATTCAGGCTGAAAAGTCCTCATTAACATTTTGGGAATACATTAATTCCCTTCCTTTCCTATTCCAACCTGCTGGCTTTGATTGGCACTATTTTTTACAATAAATGCTTAATTAAAGGCATAATGACTGCATAATGATTGTATTAAAAGCAAGATGATTATAAAAATCAGCTTAGCAGCTGGAGGCTGAAGGGCTGGAACAGCTCGGAGCAGAACTGTGCGTGGCAGAGCTGTGAGCCTGCTCGCGAGCTGCTCACATGTAGCATCCGCTGCAGCTGCACTCACAGGCTCCCGTGCTCGGCCCTCGTGTTCTGTTGTATGGAGACTCGCTGCAAAACTACCTCCTGCCTGAAGGAACCTCAGGCCGAACGGCAGCAGGTGGGGAAAGGTGGCTGTGCCCCCGCTGCCTGGGTCGCTGCAGGTGAGGGGCAGAGCTGTGGTACGAAAGGAGCTGCAAGATGCGATGCATTTCTGCATTGCTCTGCTGGGCTCCAGACTCCTCTGAGCGTGAGCTGAGGGCAAGGCCCAGGCCGTAGCTGCAGGAGCAGGGGCAGCACCAAGAGCTCTGTGCTGGTGAGCGTGACACGAAACTTGAACAGAGCAGAGATGACCCAGAGGAGGGAGCGTGCTCAGCCCGTGGCTCGTCGTCTGGTGGGCCGCGCGTTGCACTGCAGGACTGTGCAGGGTTGTTCCGCTCCGTATCTTCCGTGCAGGCTTTGCCCTTGCCATCAGGCACTCAGGTGGATCCCATCTGCTCCTGGACGCTTTTCAGGTCCCCAGACCTTGCGCTTAATTGCTTTTACCTGCTTGCACCTGAAGGTGCCAGGGAAGGTGCGGCAGAGCCGGAGGCAGATGGTGCGGGCGAGGGTGGGCTCTGCCTCCTCTCCGCTGTGCCAGTTCCTCCTCTGCGCTCGCTCTTCAGGTCACGTCCCGATTCATCCCGTCATGATCTCATCTCCTCCTTTCTGTTTCCTTCTGTCTAATGATGCGCACCCCTAAAGCAGGTGGCACCCATCGGAGCGTGGTGCCCATGGGCAGAGCTGCCGGGACTGGGGGATACGTGCCAGCACCACTGTGCCCCGCTGCTGCAGCCTGGGAGCTGTGGGACGGGGTCTGGGGTGGCCCCTCGGCAGCGGGATGCTTCCACCTTACCCGGGTCATTCTTTGGGCCGCTGTAAAATCAAGTTCTGCCCGATGTGTTTTCGGGAACAGTGAGGAAATGCACCACTCGCCCTCCTTCAGTTTCTGATGTGGCGATGAATATTTTCTTTCCTATTCACTTTTCTCTGTCGTAAAAGTCATCTAGAATATCATGACTGCCACATAGGACTCAGAAAGCAGGTCCACGTACCTCATCCTCAGAGCTTGCATTAGTTTTGGGGCCGTTGTGTCCCTTAGAATCACAGAATCATTCAGGTTGGGAAAGAGCTCTGAGATCCCCAGCCCAACCCCAACCCATCCCACCGTGCCCACTGACCACGTCCCCAAGTGCCACATCCCCATGGCCTTGGAACAGCCCCAGGGACGGGGACTCCCCACTGCCCTGGGCAGCCTGTGCCAGTGCTGACTGCTCTTTGGAGCAGAGATTGTTCCCAGTCTCCAACCTGACCCTCCCCAGAGCACCATGGGTCTGTGTCCTCTGGTCCTATCATCCAAACTTGGAAGCCCATGATCTGCATGCTGAGTTGCTGCCGAAGATGCTTGGTTCCGATGCTGGTTCTGCTCCACCATTTTCTTGGCTGGGTTTTTGGTTCAGATCTCCGTTAGTTACCAGGATGAGTGGCTCTGATCACAGAGAGCGCTGCTAACGTGGAGGTTTGAGTGACCTGAGAACCCGCTGACTTTGCATCACCTCCGTGTAATGCCGACCTGTTTGCGTCTGAAGATGGTCCCATTCTGAGCTCACGCTGTGCTGAGTTTCTTTCCGGAATTATTTGTTCCAGTATTATACATCATGTAACCTTTGAGCAAGAAAAATCCACTGGTTTTGTGCTCTTTAATGGACGTTGCACTCGGGGATGCTTCAGTCCATGGGCAGTGTGGGAACGGCTCATCCTGGTGCAGCTGTGGGGTGTTCTGAGGTCGGTATGAACCCAGGTGTGCACGGTGGGATGACGGATGCTCACAGGGGTGCAAGGCAACAGCATCCATGCCCGACAGGAGGGCTTCATTCCCACGTTGCGTGCAGGCTCTGGCTGCTCATCCCTGGGGGACGAAGGAGCGAGTGGAGCCCAACGACAACTTGGTGCAGCCGGATGGAAAGCATCCCCGGGACATGTTGCACAGAGGCCAAGAAGCGGGTGGACACTCCGTCATTCTTGGCACACTGGGGTGCCCTGGAGTCTTTGCTCCTTTCCCCAGCCTCTTTCAGTAACGACCACCTTGTGCATCATCCCCCTTTGATCAGTTAAGCCAAGCAAAGTCTGTTGTGATAAAGGGAACCTGCAACGTCTGCCCCGTGGGTTCTATGCAGTCGGTTTATTGGTTTGCCGGGGCGTTTAAAACCAACTTTTGTAAATGCATTTTAATTTCGTAACAAAGCAGCTGTGCAAATGAAAAGATTTGGGTTTTGGTGGCCGATGCTGGGGGCTCGCTGGCTCTGAGATGTCCTGTGTTCTGTGGCCTGACCTGGCGGGGATCTGTGAGCTTCATCGGGTAATTGAGAGTCCTTAGGCTGTGGGAGTTCAGAAGATGATGGCCTGGTTCTGCATGTGCTGGAGGCCACAGCTTCCCAGCTCTGCTGCTCCCAAACCTGCGTGCAGGGCATGGCCACTGGGCTCTTTCTGGAGGAGGACTTTGCTAGCATTGGTTCAGTCTGGGCTTCTGGGACTTGGGTACCCAGCGTGCAATAATTGTGCACCTGAGAAGGTGCAGCCTGCGCACACGGATGTGTTCCAGCTCACTGGGCTGTGGGCATGGCCCTGGGCGGTGCTCAGGAGTTTGAGCTGGGAGCTAACAAGGCTCAAGTGAAGGACTTAGAGCTGTGTGAAGCCTCACATGGGTTGGCTGGCCTCCAGATGGGACTGCGGCTCAGGACAGTCCCGGGCAAATTAAGTGGAAAGGAGGAGAAATCTTTCCTGCTGTGGCAAAACAACAGTAGCGAGAGGCGCAGAGCCTGACGAGCTCTGAAACGGGCTGAAGGTCACGGCACAGTGCTGCTGTTCACGTGAGGGACTTGGCCAAAAAATGGGTCAGTTGCTGGTGGTATTTGAAAGTTCAGCGCCCGTGATTTGGAGCTGACGCTGAGCAAAGCTGTGCTGTTGGCATGGCGCTGGCATGGTCCCTGTTTCTGGGTCCCCGGTGCAAGCAGTGGCTCAGGAAGGAAAACATGATGGAGGAGAAGTGTGGTTGAGAGGCCGTGGCCTCGAGCAGTGGCCTCTCACAGTGCATGGTGCTGGGGTGGTGCCTGGGGAGATGAGCTGGGACACAGCTTTCTGCAAGGCCGTGTTTGCTGGGGAGTTATTTGGGTATAAAACTGCCCAGAGACCTGGGTACACCAGAAGCACCAATTTCCTCTTGAGTTCATTTTGGATTACAAGAACGTAATGTAATGGTGTTGTTTCTGTGGTGCATTGTGCGTCTAGGCATGGAGTCAGATTGGGTCCTCTGCTCCACTTTTTTCTCATTTTGCAGCCTTCTGGTGTTTGCCTTTGCTCGTAATGGGTTTCCCAGGGACCGGCTGTGATGGGGTAGGGTTGGGTATAGAGTGGAACAAGACTGTAACAGTGCAGCCAGGTTGCATCCCTACTGGGAGGCACGTAATCAGAGCACCTGAGCAGAGCCCCCCGGGGTGGGCTGCAGGGCTGTGGGCGAGGGCTGGTATGAGTGGCCTCTTAGAAACAAAGGAAGGGTGCTGCAGGGGATGAGGCAAAGCCTGTGGGGCTCTCCTTGCTGCCTTCCGAGCAACTCTTCGTCTTTGTGCCTTCACTTGTCCCAGCAGAACCCAGCTGGAAGGCTGTGCTCGCACGCTGGCGTCCTTTCATCTTCTCCCCCAACCAAAGACTTTTCAGGGCTGTGACTGCGTGCAGTGCTCGCACGCATTTGATGGATTTTAATGTGCTGGAGTAGATGGCAGCTGCAGTATGTTATGAATTTCCGATCCCGGGCCGCCAGCTCTGGGATGACAAATGAAGAGAGTGCCAGTGGGACCTCCCGACACGAGGGCTGCAGCGCGCGTGGAGCTGGAGAGCAGCTCTGTTACACATCCATCTTGCACCTCCATCTAGGAACAGGGGTCATAAATTAACGGGCGTGCTGCAAAAGCTGCTGTAGGTGTTGAGAGGCCCCTGGGGTGGCTGCGACCTTGGACAGCTGCTGCAGGAGTCTGTGACCCCACCGCCATCAGGGGAGAGCTCTCAAGGCACCTTCCCTGCTCTCTTCTCCATTGGCAGAAGTGGCCTTAGACAAGAGCATCACTAAAAGCTGAGGGATGGAAGGATGGAGCCCAGCCCTGACAAAAAGGCCCTGGGGGAACTGGTGCAGGGCAGCACCACGAGCCAGCACTGTGCCCTCACAGCCCAGAGAGCCAACTGCACGCTGGGTGCATCCAGAGCAGCGCGGCCAGCAGGGAGAGGGGGGAACCGCCCCCCTGCTCTGCGCTGGGACACCTCACCTGGAGCCCTGCGTCCAGATGGGGAGTGCTCAGCACAGGAGAGACATGGAGCTGTTGGAGCACATCCAGAAAAGGGCCACAAAAAGGAAGGGATGGAAAGAGGGGGGATTTAGGCTGGATGTAAGGAGCAAGGTCTTAATGCTGAGGGTGGTGAGGCACTGCACAGGTTGCACAGAGAGGTGGTGCTGCCCTGTCCCTGCAGACAGCCACGCTCAGGGATTGGGGCTCTGAGCACCTGATGGAGCTGGGGGGGTCCCTGCTCAGTGCATGGAGTGGGACCAGATGGCCTTGAAGGTCCCTTCCAACCCAAACCACTCTGTGATTCCATGACTCTATGAAAACATTTCTGACAAGTTACCAGCAACCCAGAGGTCTGCAGGCAGCCTGGTGCCCATCTCAGTCCCTGCAGGACACCATGGGCTGTGCCCTCCCTGAGCCAGGCCTGCAGCTGGAGCAATTGCACTGCAGGAGAGCTGCCTCTGTTCCTCCGGGCAGGAGGGGGAACGTGGCTCCTGAGAAAAGTCTGGGAACTGGGCTGGCAGCGACTGCATCCCCGGTGCGTGCCAGGGGGATCCCCACACTGATACAGCAGAGGGGATGTCAGCAGCACAGTGCATGGGGAGGCAGAGCAGAGAGGAAGGTGCTGCTCGCAGCTGGCTGGAGCCCAACCTCGAGAACAGATCATAGAATCATAGAATCATGGAATGGCTTGGGTTGGAAGGGACCTGAAGGATCATCAAGTTCCAACCCCCCCACTGCAGGTAGGGCCGCCAACCTCCACATCTAATACCAGACCAGGCTGCACAGGGCCCCATCCAACCCGGCCTTGAACACCTCCAGGCACAGGGCATCCACAGCCTCTCTGGGCAGCCTGTGCCAGCACCTCACCACTCTCTTGGTAAAGAACTTCCCCCTAACATCCAACCTAAATCTTCCCTCCTTGAGCTTAAAACCATTTCCCCTTGTCCTACCATTATCTACCCTTGTAGATACCCTTGGGAGCATCTGGGCTCCGTCAGGTTGGAGTCCTACCTCGTGCTGCCCAGCAGAATGGGCCGGGCATGGAGCTGCAGCTCTGCACGCTGTGCAGTCGGGCAATGCAATGGCTGACAGTGCAAATTTGGGGTGCAGTGCAACGGGTGACAGTGCAAATTTGGGGTGCAGAGAGGCGCTCTTAAGGAGCTGGCCTTGCTGAGCTGCTTCAGCTTATCCCTCAAAGGAGTGATGGAGTTGAGAAGAGTGGAATACACGCAAAGGAAATAGTCCTTGGTCAGGGCGTGCGCCTTGTCATCTGTAAGGGCCATTCCAGGGCCTGTTCCAGGAGAGCCAAGGAACGCTGCAGGGGATTGTCCTGGGGAGAGGGGTGCAGGCACAGCGCAAAGTGCAGGCAGCAGGGTGCACAGACGTCTGTGGAGATGAGCAGGGATGTGAGGTGAGGCCAGCAGGGTCAGGCTCATGGCAGAACAGGTGGAAGGTGGATTTCTGCCATAGGGTAGAGGCAGCAATGTCTGCACGTGGAGTGGAAGCAGAGGGGGACCCAGTGAAGGAGCTCCCAGGGGTGGCTGTTGGGAAGCGGATCCAGCTGCAGCCCCTGGGTCTTCCAGCCAGGCCCTGAGCAATCCTGGGGATCCTCACTGTCAAACTGCAGAGCCGGGGGGTCCTGCGGGCACGGGACGAGCAGCAGTAGGCACAGCAATAGGGCACAGCACTATGGAGGCACTGAGGCCTGTCAGGGGCCTGGGACTCGGCGTGCGCTGCTTACATCTTCCTTTCCTAAAGGTTTTATTCCCATAACGTCTTCTGGGTTGTTAATTTCTTCAAAGCGTGTTTTAAGTATTTTGCGTGCGCGTCCCAGCACGGCGTGGTGTTCCTCATTACCATGTTTATAGCGATTCCAATTACCGGTGACCTTCAGAGCTGACGGCGGTGCGCCGGTGCCCAGCTTGCAGCCACGATTTGTGGGCCACAGCGGAGCATCATTCCTCCTCTCCGTCAGCAGCAGCCGCGCATCGAAGGCATCGCCCGCCCCGCGCGGGGCCCTGGGGGCCGGTGGCTGTCAGAGGGGGATGGCACCAGGAGACAAGGATGGGATTTTGAAGAAGAAAGCGAGGCAGGCTTCTGAGCGTCGGGACAGACCGGTGGAGATGGCATCCACGCTTCACGGAGTCATGGAATGGTTTGGGTTGGAAGGGACCTTCGTGCAACCACAGGGTGGTTTGGGTTGGAAGGGCTCTCTAAAGGCCGTCTGGTCCCACTCCCTGCAATGAGCAGGGACCCCCCCAGCTCCATCAGGTGCTCAGAGCCTTGACCCCTGACCGTGGGTGTCTGCAGGGACGGGGCAGCACCACCTCTCTGTGCAACCTGTGCAGTGCATCACCACCTTCAGCGTAAGCAACTTTTCAAGCCAGGCCTCTCTGAAGTGCAGCTGAACCTGAGCTCCTGGTTCCAAGTGCTGTCCTTGTGCCCAGCGTGGACTGCTGCAGCCTCTGAGCTCCCCGACCCTCCTGCCCCAGCCCAGAGCTTGTGCTTTCTCCCCACCGTTCCTAAGTTATGTGTTTGTACAGGAGGAAGGGTGTGCAAGAGTGGAGTGAGGCTGAGGTGCTGCGCTCACTGGTAAGACCCCAGTGACCTCCAGCCCCTGGGACCAGTGGGGCAGCCCATGGCAAGGCAAGTGTACCTGCAGCGGAGGGACTGGGTGGGAAATATTTAAACAAACCCAACATGTGAGTCCATGGGGACTGCTGAGATGTGCCCAGGAGCAGTGAGGGAGGCTGACGGCACTGCAGGAGCACTCTCAATGATCCCTGGAAGATGGTGGTGGGGAGATGTCCTGACAGGTGGATGAAGGGAGATGCCAGCGCTGTCTGCAGAAGGGGAGGAGGGGCTGTGAGGAGCTGTGGGTTGCCACTGCCACCCCCCACCCCCGGAGCTGACGGAGCACCAAGCCCTGGGGGGGTGGGGAGGTGGCTGGGAGCACCAGCCTGGATCTGTGGAGGGGAAGTCCTGCTTGACCGAGTGGATGGGGCTCTGCCCGAGGTGCCAGGCTGCGGAATGAGAGGAGAGCAGGGGGAGGTTCTTCTTGACTTGGGGGAGGCTTTTGATGTTGTCTTGTGTAACGTCCTCACAGACCAACTGGTGGAATATGGAGAAGTTTAAAGTTTGCCTTCTGTTGGAATAGACTCAGTTTGCTGTTACATTAAAATCTGTGTTCAGCTTGCCGCCAGACAAGCTGAAATTTCAGTCCTCCCAGCCCTCATGAAATATCAAATCTTAAAACGGGAGCACTGCGAGTGAAGAGCCAAGCATAACAGCGCAGGAACAGAAGGCTTTGAGGAGCAGAACGAGCTCCCTTCCACCAGGGACCAGTGGGGAAGTTGTGAATACAAAGTGTAAGACGGGGAATTTTCCACTGGGAAGCGTTAGCGGACTTGTAGTGCATGGACAAGAGCAGTGGGAAATACAGTGTGGGATTTGGGTCTGTTCCAAATGGTGACAGCATCACAACCTTTGGAGAGCGGAGCATTAGCATCTCGGGAAAGGATCTGGAGAAGAGACTTCAAAGAAGCTCCTCCTTGGCTGGAAAATCGGGGTTTTCTTTTTCCCTTGCTTCCGATGGGGTTAGCGCCTGGGAGAGGCAATCACTGCGCTCCCTTCTACGGGGGATCTGCTTGGGCTGTCGTGGAGGAGCACGTGGCTTGTGAGTGGTGCTGGGATCTGGATTTGGCTGTGAGGGACACAGGGACAAATCCAGCAGTGCTGTGACGTGACAGGGCTAGCTGAGCTGGAGACGGCACGCGTGGCAGCGTGGGTGCGTGTCCCCCCCGATGGCCTTGGGATGCAATGCCTCGCCCCAGCCAGCTGTAGGGAGAAGAATCCTCAGCGACCCCTGGTACAATAAATACGAACTGCCAGGACCTGCTTCTGGCTGTGGGGGCTCTCCTCCAAACGGGGCACTGCTCTGCCTCCTGCGGCGTGCCCAGCCCCCTCCTCCAGCAGTACAACAAAAAGTCACAGAGTCGGCCAGAGCTGATGACTGGAAGAGGTTGATCAGCAGCTGTTAATTCATTGGCACTGCTGCCCAGAGCTGTGGGTGCCCCATCCCTGCAGGTGACCGAGGCCGTGGATGGGCCCTGGGCAGCCTGAGCTGGGGGGGCACCCGGCCCATGGCAGGGGTGCGTGGGAGGGGCTCTGGGGTCCCTTCCAACACGAGCTATTCTGTGATTCTAGGAACTGCTTGCAGTGCAGATTGAGAAAAACAAGACAGTCCCTTGCAAACCATTGGTGGTTGCCTCATTGATTCAGCTCCTGACAGAGGGCCTGCTTCGGCCAGAGGAGGTTCCTCGTCGTCTGCTGGGAGCGGCGTGGTGCTGGGAGGGAGCACCCAGCAGCCTCTGAGATCAGTGCATGGGTGCTGGGGCAGCCCCCGAGATGCTCTGCAGCCGGCAGCCTCTGCCTCTGGGAGGAGCGGCTCTTTTTAGTTCCCGGATCGACTCGAGGACATTTCGGATCACAGAAAAGCTCAAAATGGAAACGAGGTTTGTGCTGTCACAGCCACAAGATTAGGTTCCGATCACGGAATTGGAGAAGCAGCTACAAAGCAAAAGCATAAGATAAGGTGACGCAAATCTGCCGTAGGCCATCAGGCTTCACTTTACCTTCAGAAATGGGCTCTGAGCTGGAGGCTGTCCTTGGGTTCGTGTTCCCTCTTGGTGCGAGGTGACTACAGCTGCTCCTGGAGCTCCAGAGCAAGTCCCAGGAATCCCCGTGTCCTGGGCCAGTCAGGGGATCTCTGCATGTGACCGCCTTGGTTTTAAGGACTTGTTCCTCAGCTAATGCCAAGGGAATTACTTGGAGATCGTTTGGGACTTCCCTCTGACAGCAGGGACCATGGGATGCTGAGCCTTGATTATGTTTTCCAAACGTTGCATCAAAAGCTTTTCACTTTCGGGTGATGTTCCTCTTGAGCTAAACGGCTTCCTCTGGGCTGCACACAGCAGATGAGTTCGTGGTCTGTTCTGGAGCTGGGGGAGCTCTGGACCCCCCAGCAGCTCAGCACCACGCGGCTGCAGTGGGTGGGGGGGAACCAGGAAGGTGAAAGCATAGGGACCCCTGGGTTGGGGTGTTTTGATAGGGAAAGCCCAAGCTGCGTGTGCCAGCAAAGCACCGCCAGGAATTCATCCCCCGCATCCCGTGGGCAGCGGGTGAGCAGCTACATCCAGAAGGACTCAGCCCATGGGAAAACGCCATCACTCAGCATCTGCCCCTTCCTCCGTGCTTACCCCCAGCTTTCATTGCTGAGCACGACGCCGTAGGGTCCGGGATGTCCCTTGGGTCCATTTGGGTCGGTGTCCTGGTGCTGCCTCCTCCCAGTGCCCCCCCGGCCCCTCGCTGCAGCTCAGCACAAAACGTCCTTGGCTGTGCAGCACTGCTCGGCAACAGCCGAAACATCGCTGTGTTACCACGGCTATTTTCGTCCCAGATCCAAAACACCGCATCACGCAAGGAAAATAACCCTCCCAGCCACAACGCCGGCAACCACGATAACCCGAGAGCTGCTGAAGCTGCTCTCCTCCACTTTTCTGCATCAGGTGCAAATGATTGTCCTTGGAGTGCATGAGTTCAAGAGGTGCACTTCAGCCTTTTGCTGGGTGAAGCGGGGCTGACATCTGGGCGCTCTGGATGTGGTGTGTGAATGGGGAACATCCCAAAGGACGAGCAGGGGTTCTCACCTCCCTTCCTTCTCCCTGGGGCTGCACCTCCTTTGTGTGCTCACGCGCTCTGGGGATGACGATCATTTTCTTTGTGGCCACAAGCAATGTCGTGGCCGTGTCTGATAACCCAGAAAACTGCAGATCTTTCTTGCAGAGCCTGATAACATAAGGTGTGTTGGGGGGAGGAGGTTGCAGGGAACTTAGAGATGGCAGCCGACGTGGGGATGGGTTGGGGTTGGACTTGATGTTCTTGATGCTCTTTCTCGACCTTCATCCATCCATCGAACATGCAATTGGTGGCAGTGGTTTTCATGCAGCCCCTATGCTGGCCACGCCGTGCTGCAGCCCTGCTCGTGTCCAGCTGCACCACGGAGGCGGGTTGGCTCGCAGCTCCTCGGCAGTTGGGATCCCAGCGGCCTGAAAGCGTCCCTCCTCGGTCGGCAGCTGGTGAGGAGTTCCAGCTGATCGTTCCCTGGTTTAATGAGGACACTCCCGGAGTGATCCTCGGTGAAAATTGCCCTGACTCCGAATTCGTTTTATCTTCGGAGCACATTTTCAGACTTCCTTTCTGTTTCTCTAAGCTTTGAGCAAGTAAAAACAAGACTTAATGCACTGGGAGAATTTGGCTTACGTTGAGGAACCCTGGTGTTTGGTGTCATTCGGAGGGAAAGCTCTTTTATTTTTGTATCATTTTTGGAAAGGGACCTGTTAGGACCCCTCAGTTCTCACAGTGACCCGCGTTGTTGCCGTAACCAATTCCTTTCCCTCTCTACATCTCGTTTCCCCGCGTAGCTGTGATTTCTCTGCGCCGAGGGCTGCTTGCCTCATCTCGTTGTGATGCTAAATTAAGACAAGAGTAGGCCAATCGATGTGGTTTACAAGGCCTTCCTGTATCCAGGAGTACGCGTTTGCTGTGCTGTGTTCTTGGAGTGTCAACGGTTCTCAATGGAGGATGCCCCGTGCTTGGCTTGAAGGGAGTTGCCATGTGCAGCGTGCTCCTGGGAAGCTCAGGTCACAATCCTTGGTGACGTGCGGGACGTTCAGCCCTGGTTCGTGTTTCCATCGCGTGGCTGCACGAAGGCGCTGTCTGCCCTTCCTCTCTGCTTGATTTGGGTGAGGGAGCATCCTGTGGGCTTCACGAGGGGCTGTGTTCCCGCAGACCATGCCTGACCCCAGCCACGTTCTGCGTGCTCGGTCCTCCTGCGTTTCCGCTGTCGTGACGCTGAGCGGTGCCATCCCGCCCTCCCCATTTTCGGGGCCCTCCTCGTCCTCATCACCTCTCTGTTTCTTCCCGCAGTGCTGAGCATTGGCGAAGGTGGCTTTTGGGAAGGAACTGTGAAAGGAAGGACCGGCTGGTTCCCAGCAGAATGCGTCGAGGAGGTGCAGATGCGGCAGTACGACCCGCGGCAAGGTAAGCTGCTCCGCGATGGCAGATGCACAGAACAGCCCCAGAAATTCAGAACTCTCCGTTTTAAATTTCTAGCCCTCTCAGGGCTCGCCCGTGGTGAATACATCTGATGAATTGCATTGTTCGGGGCATCAGTTCATTTACAGTGTGCCCGGCAGCACACCCTGACCCACCACACGAGGGTGTGTGGTGCTGCCGTGAGGAGGGCACTCAGTGCTCCTTGTTGTGGAGCACACCTGAGGGTGTTGGTCAGCAGCTGAACACAAGGCAGCAGCGTGCCCGGGTGGCCAAGAAGGCCAACAGCATCCTGGCTTGGAGCAGCAGCAGTGCAGGCAGCAGGAGCAGGAGGTGCCCATCCCTCAGGGAGAGCTCAGTGATCTCCCCCACTCCTGAAAGGAGGTTGTGGCGGGGGGGGGGGCGGCCTCTTTTCTCGGGTGACAAATGATGGGATGCGATGAAATGGTCTCAAGTTGTGCTGGGGAGGTATAGATCGGATACGAGGATGAATTTTGTCATGGCCGGAGTGGTTGGGGATTGGAATGGGCTGCCCAAGGAGGCGGTGGAGTCTCCCTCCCTGGAGGTAGTTAGGGGACATAGGGACGTGGCACTGAGGGACGTGGTTCGGTGGTGAGACTCAGTAAGTCTGGTTCAAGGTTGGACTTGATGATCTTGAAGGCCTTTTCCAACCTAGATGATTCTATGAAAAGTTTTGACCTGGTAGCACTTTGCTGGAGAATAGAGCCGTGCCAATCTCGCGGGTGTTCCCAGCTGTGTTTGCAAACTGAGGAAAGTAGTGGGGCTGTATGGCAGATGTCTGCCTCTTGTTGAGGCAGATTGAAGATGACTGTTACAAGGTCGAGAGCAGCTCAAGAAATGCATTGTGATCTTCTCTAAATTCAGAGAGAGCAGGTTCCAGGGCTGACGTTTTGAAGATGGAATTAGGATGTTCCTTTAACCTGCATGTGTTTTCATGCTTTGAGGGAGAAGGCCCAGAGCTGCATGTTGCTCTGTCTTTAATGAGGCAGGTTCTTCTGTAACGGTGCCTCTAGGTAAGAGCTTCCTTCCTAGATCTCACTTTATAGACCCTGCGGTGCTTATTGACTTGGAAGAAGAATGCCTGGTCACCCACCTCAGTTTCAGGTCCCAAGAAACTCAAGCTTCTCACTTTCCAGTGAGGGCCTCATTAGATATCTCCTGTCTGTAGGACCAAAATTCTTTGAGGTTTAAACACGGATTTTCCACTGAATAACTCACTTTCTGTAGGTTCTAAATTTATTTCTTACAGTACATTGAGTCAGAGATCTTTATGCGAAGGTGACCGATAGCAGAGGTGATCTTTCACGCAGCATTGTGATGTTCTAAGAGGAGATGCAGGTTCTAGTTATCAGTCCATCTCTTCATTATGCACTTTTACTCTTCAGCAGCACCTCCTCTAACTCCATACCCTATGTTCTACTCTAAGTGGCACGTCATTTGCATTGGAGTCAGGAAATTAATCTCTTTGTGCTTTCCACGTGGCTGAAACAGGCCTGCGTGTCAATCTAGGATCATCATTGGGTGGTCCTCACGGCTGGTGGCTTCCCTGACATCTGTAGATGTGCATGTCATGCAGCTCCATTCCCACCTGCACAGCTGCCGTGGAGCATCACCAGAACATGGTGCGGGCAGCTCCTGCCCCGCTGTCTGGGAGCCTGTGGGTCTATTTCCAAGTGATGGTGGAAGGTGGGCTTTCTCTGTGGATTTTTGACTGGAATGGAGCAGAAGGAGTTGGCTGTCGGTGCCCGTGTGTGTGTCTGCCCGCTGTGCTCCTTCCTCCCCTCCTCTGCGTGTGCCCAAGGACCACAAAGCTCAGAGTGTGAGCTGCACGTCGGCAACCAGGGAAGAAGGTGCACGGCACTGTCTGCAGCTCAAGCACCCAGCCCACAGGGGCAATGCCACAGGTGCTCCGAGTCCTTCTGCTTCCCAGAGCTGCAGATGCTGCCGAGTCACTGTGCTCAGCACTGCGAGCATTCAGAGGAAGCACTGCACAGAGAGGCTGTACCCACGCGTTTGGTCTCTGTGAGATCAAAGTGCCCTTAAAGCAAGGCAAGGCGAGAGTCGGTTTGGGTGGGCTGTTATCAGCCTTGCCAGTTTTAGTACAGCAGGAGGAGAATCAGACAGGTGCTGATGTATCTGTGCCTAACAGAGCCCCAGAGAGGGGCTGGCTGCAGCGGTGACAGCAGCGTGGAGCAGCAGCCAGGCTCGGAGAAGATGTGGTTTTCCTTGCCAGTGGAACTGACGGTGGACAGAGGGAAAGAAGCTGAACCGAGTGGCTCAATGGGTGTAACATCTGCAATGGGGGAGAATAGGGGAGAGCAGCACGCCTGTGCCTTAAGGAGAGATGGAGGTGAGGGAAAGCTGAGGGTGAGGGGTGCATGTGATGCACAGACTGCAGAAACAGAGGGAGCACCAGACCCAAAACCTTCCAATTGCTCTGAAAAACGATGATGCGAGGTATCTTGGTAATGAGGAAGAGTCTGGATTTTTATAGCTGATGAAAAAAAAAATGCAGTGAAGTGAATGGAACTGACTTTCTCCGATAAGTTGAAAAAGAGATGGAATTCGAAGAGAATTTTTTAAGTCAAAGGTACAAAACCCATCTCTAGCGTATCCCAGGCGGAAGAGAAATCTTGCAGGTAGGGAATCCAAATGCAAGAGGCTGAAAAGAAGCCCATAGGAAAGAGCAGAGCTCCCAAAGAGCAAAGGCTGGGATTCATCGGCAAAGAAATCTGTGCAAGAGGGATCTGAAATTCTAAATGTAATACGCACCTTGCCAAAAACACGGCAGAGAGAAATCTTGAATAATCTATTTCCCCTCTTAAAAATTCTGGGCTGTACAAATGAAGGAGTGAGGAGAGCAGAGCTGTTAAGCAGCGAGGTTGAGGTGAGATCAAAGCTAATTAGATCAAGCTCCAGGCTCACCAGAACACTCGCCTGGATGTGTGGGGAGGTGGATGGGCAGGCTGAGGCCGGGCTGCTGCTGGGACAGCAGTGTCACTGATGTGCCACCGTGCCCCTGACCAGGCCCCATCCCATCCCATGGGCCCAGGAGCTCCATCCAGCTGTGGGCTGTGGGCCCAGGGCTGTGTTGGAGACGTCCCGTTGTCTGACCAGCCATGGTCCTACAGCCTGGGGCCCTCTCAGTCCAGACCACAGCCCACGGACCAGTGTCCTCAGAGCTGCCCGGTGATCGTTAGTCCTTACCCTAATGCCAATCTGCAGGTTGGCTTTCAGGCTTGTCTTGAGACCTGCCCCATGGCCACGATGCCATCCTTGTGAGCTCAGCTCCTCGCTGGAGCTGGCCCCACTGAGGCTGCCTCGGCCCTTGGCTGGCGAGGATGGTCCAAGCTGCAGGTCCTGGCCCAGATCCCCATCAGGAGCAGCCAACCCCTGCAGACCCCAGAAACCATGGGCACCAACGCTCTGAGAGAAAGAATGTGGAAAACTGCTGGTACGTTGGTGGAGGTTGGCACTGGGGTGAGCGTAGATCAGAGGTGGGAAACGGAGATAAGGTTGGCAAAGGAAATGTCATCGTTTGAGCTCGTCTGGATTTTGGGACAGAGCTTAACTGTGTCGTGGAAAATTATTAGTGAGGGTGGAGGAAGTGTGGGGGAGCACGAGAAGTTTGTCATCTGTCGCTGGCTGATTAGTGGCTGCATCTGTTAAGTGCTTTCACTGGGAGCCGTGTCCAAAAGAAAACGGGAATGTGCTGCTCATGTCTCCTTGTGAAGTCGGATGCGGTGAGAACATTTTACTTTAAGAGGTGGATGAGTTGGTGCAACAGAGACAGGATGAAATTCAGGAGGATAAAATGCAGGCCCTAGCAGTGAGCTGATGAAAAGAATTCCCGTTGCAAGCCAGCGCTGCACTTGTTGGAGCAACAACTGGAGGGGTTGCTGCATTGGAGCTCTCCTGCCCTGCGGAGCTCACTGGTCTCTGAGGAAGTGATACCTGGAAATTAAAGGACAAGCTTGGGTTTGCGAAGCAGAACGTGCCAAATGCAGGCAGCCTGTTGACACACAAACAAGTAACTAGAACGAGAGGTGTGATAACAGAGCATAAGCTCTCCCCTGCACTGCCAGCCTGAACCCTGGCCTTGGTGGAAATCCAAGGCTGCTTGGAAGCACCTTGCTCCTATTTGCCTCTCTCATGTTTGTTTGGAGCGGTAGCATCTCCTCTGGGAAACATTCTGTGCTCTTTATCTGCTTCCACATACAAACCTGTCTGGAGAGAAACGCTAAGGAAGCTCTTTGCAGACGGTATCTGAGGAGCACGTATGAGCCTCCTGGCTTGGTTTTTCTCCTGTGGCTGCTTCCTGGCCCCTGGGGAGCGGAGCTGCCCCTTCCCTCTGCAGTGGGTGGCGAGACCCAGGGTTGGGCTCTGCTGCTGCCAACACGGCCACGGTCTGAGCTGCAGAGAGCGCGTAGGTGGGCTGGGACTGAGCGAGAGCTGCGGTGAATCCTGGGCGCTAGCAGCTGTGGCACAAGTGTTTAGCAAATGGTTTCCTTTCTGTCGAAGAGGGAGAGCAGTCAGCGATGCCTCGGGAACCGTCTGCTTTGCGCAGAGTGGCAGGGGTTTCCTTTCCTCATCGCTTCCCGTCTGCCCACGTGTTTGTCACAAGATTTTCAATTGTTTTCCATCGTTGTAACATCTGTATTCGTAGAATCACAGAATTATTCAGGTTGGGAAAGACCTATAAGGTCACCAAGTCCAACCCCACCACATCCCCACCATGCCCACTGACCACGTCCCTATTCCTATTACACAAGACCCATTAACAGAGTTCCTGGCGGACTTAGTTGCTTCTTTTTATGAGCAAGGAAAAACATTAAGACTGGGGGAGCTCTCTGTTACAGTGGGGAGATATTTGGTTACTTCCCCGGTGCCTGCGGGTGGCAGTGGAGGGAGCAGCAGGGTTGCTGCTTGGTCCTGTTGTGAAAGGGTTTTCTGAAGGAAGATTTAGGAACTTGAAACACCTCTTGCTCAAGAAACAAGTTTCATATGTAAGAAATGGTTTGAGGTGGTAACATCGACTGTTGGATAGTTCGCGTTACTTTCAAGTTGAAAAATGAGACCATCGTGCTAGTCGGGCCTGGCCCCTCTCCATCTCTTCTTGTGACCAGCGTAGATCGCAAAGAGCGGATGACATCGTAAGGGAATTTAAAACATCGTTACCATCGCTATTTCTGAGCCATCTGCTCCGGCTGCGTTGTTCAGGAGAGTCAAAAGCATTGTCCAGCCGAGTCCACGAGATGCAGCAGAGCACATCATCACTGAAGATCCCAAAGCGTTTTGTTGGGGCCCAGTGCCCATAGGGAACCTTTGCATCGTTACCTGGTCCAGCCCCAGAGCGTGGTCCTGAGCGTGCCCTGGTGTGGGGAGCAGGGCTGGTCCTGGCCCTTCTTGGGCTCAGGGTGGGAAGGCACCAAAGATGCTGGCTGTTTCTTTTGGTAGAGGGCACTGTTGTTCTTCACTCATCTGCTGCCAGCCTCAGGTGATAACACGCGTGGGCTGCCGAGGAGGAGGAGGATCGCGGAGGATTTGGGTACCCCGGTGAAACGCAGCTCTCTGATCTCCTGCAGGGAGCTGGCTGTCTCCTCCGGGAGGTCTGCACCAGCCTTTGGGGACGTCACCCCATTTCGTTACGCTCTCCATTTCGTGACTTCATCTGTGTCTGTCCTGTGTCTGAAGGGACGAGTCACCCATTCCACCTGTTCTGTCGTTGTCTAGGAGCACTGCAGAGTCTGCCTTGACTTGTGCAAGTCCTCCCTTTGAGGACTTCAGATAACATGAACCTGGGGTTGTCTTCAGCTGGCCGGTGACAAAGCCTCATCCACAGTGACACTGGATGGGGCACAGGGCGATGACTGCAGTCCTGCAGCTGAGATGGCTGGTGTCCTGGGGGCCGTGGTGGTGTCCCAGTAACCACTGGTGTGGGCTGGGTCTCTCTGGTTTGGTTGTAGTGACTCAGACGTGGCACCACGCAGTGAGCTGGAGCTGTACACGTGGGGTTGGTTCGGTTTTTTTGGGGATGCTCTGAACAGGAGGGGAAGGAAAGCCCCGAGGAAGGGGCTGGAGCTTGGATGTGAGCCAGGAGGAGGGAGGGGGGCAGGGGAGCAGGAGCCCAGTGGGGCCAACGGGAGTTACCCACGAGGCAGGACCAGGGGATGCTGCGTGCCTGGGGTTTGTCAGGGCTTTGGCGCGTTCCCTGCACTACCCTTACAGCCATTTGCTTTCACGTGAAGAGCGGTAGCAAGGATACAACTGCAGCTTCAAATTGTTTCCCGTTGGTTGAAGAAATAGATCTGCATTTATCGTGGTCTCTTGGCTGGAGGGAGGTGGCTCTTCCCCTTCGTAGGGTGACAATTCCCTGCCAGAGCAGGGAATCGGAACGGGCCCTCTCTTCGCTTGCACCAGCATTTAGAAGCCCCTGAACTTCTTTTCCACTCTCCCGACTTTCATCCGAGGCCGATCCTGTCTCCATTATATTGCTTCCCACGCTGGGCTTCCTCCGCCCGTGCTGCCGTTAGCTTTGATCCCCTTCTCCCCGTGCTTTAATTAATCCGCTGCTCTGCTGGCAGCTTCCCCTTTCAGCCCAGAATAAAGGTCAGCGTTGCGAGTACCGAGGGGCTGCTTCGCTTTTACAGCTAATATCTGTTACGTTTGCTGGTTTTTAATTTTTCCCTTTCTGAGCGAGGAGTTGCACGTCCCTGGATTCCTTCCAGATCCGCTTTCCCTGAACATTTCTGATGGCAGAACTCTTTGCACTGATTTGACCACCGAACAGCAGAAGCGTGTACGTTCCGGGGCAGCACAGCGCTCAGGCTCGGGCACTACACGTGCTCTGGGCACAAACTGAGCGTCCCCATTCCCCAAAGTGATGGCTGTAAGAGTGCTGGGGTCAAGCAGGGTGCCTGGAGGAGCAGCAAAGTGCTGTGACTTCTGGAGCAGCCTCTTCTGAAGCTCTTAGCGCTGCAGTAGCACTCAGCTCTCGTCTCGTCTCCATCGCGCCGTGTCTCCGAGGAGCAGCGATGCTGTTGTCTTAGAGCACTCTCAGGCTGACACTTGAACTGCTCGGAATTCCAGGGAGTTTGAACCGCAAACAAGGCAGCGGCTGAAAGTGGTTTCTGCTGGGCTGATTCATTTTAAGCTTGGAAAACTGAGAAAAAAAGGAAAGGAAAGGAAAGGAAAGGAAAGGAAAGGAAAGGAAAGGAAAGGAAAGGAAAGGAAAGGAAAGGAAAGGAAAGGAAAGGAAA